>NW_021940813.1:24967322-25032772 GCF_001715985.3 Manacus vitellinus
CCTGCCGGCCCCCCTGCCTTCCCCAGGGCACACTACCCCCTCCAGGAGTGTCCCTGGGCTGTGGGAAAAGGGAAGGATCATCCCTCTGGAGTAACCTGGAGAGTTCGAATTATAAACCAGTGCTGTGGGGGTGGTGACGGGGAAACTGCTCAGAAACGTTGTAAAACCATTAACCCTTCACAGCCTGGCAGCTTCCCAGAAGAGTAGGCTGGCACGTTACCCGTATTGCTTCAGCCTCTCCTCAGGAGACATTTCCTGGCTTGGGTGCCAAGGCTAAGCAGCACCACCTTTTCCAAATCCAAAATAAAGTCAGCAGCCCCACTGTCTTATTTTCTCTGACCAAGCCAAAGCTATCAGGGAGATCTTGGGACAAAGACTTTATACTCTCTAAATATGATGATTAAAAAATGTGTGCTTGGCAATCTTTCCATGCTCCTGCTTAAAATAGCTTAGAAATCCTCAAATAACTCCCTCTTCCCTATGTTAATTTTTACGAATTCTTGCAGCATTTAAATGATGGTTTGGGAAGCCCCAAGCACCTTCCACATGCCTGTGGGATAAACCTGAAAGGGAAATGCGACCACTTTTTACTTCCAAAAAAGACTTACATACACCTCAAGGAGGAACAGAAAGCCCCTTTCCTGTCTTTTTTGTGTATGCATTTGACTTTGACTGAAAGAGGTGTTAATCTTCCTTTTGAAACAATAATCTGACCGTGATTTTTTAGAGCTGGAAAATATCTGGGGTCCCTGCTGGCTCTGCCTCACAGCATGGTCAGGCCTCACTCCAGCCTGCAGAGGCTTAGGCTGAATTTAAATGGAATCGGTCATCCAAGGACTTTCAGATAAAAGTCTCTGCTGTTTCTGGAACATAATGCACTGTGGGAGTGATAAAGGAGAGGTGAATTATCCCGCTCTCCTTTGCATTCATAATACACAGATTTCAGTCTCAGTTTTGTCCCTTCTTACCACACCCTTGCGAACAGTAAACCCTCCACTGTTGTTTTCCATACAGTGCTGATGAGTTGAGGATGTCCAAGGAAAGGTGACATGAACCCTGCAAGGTTCCCAGGCAAAGTTAGACCTCCAAAAGTGTTTGAAACCATAAGCCACTGAGTGAGCAGTAGATCTCAAAGCTTTCCAGATATCTGAAAAAAAATGATAAAGCGCACCTAACTTCAGCAGATTAATGGTAATAGGATTTACAGAAGAAGAATATTTCAGGGAGGGATTTGGATTAATACATTGTCTTCAGGCAAAGGACTAATTTAAGGACTCTGAAGCATACTGTTGTTAAATATATATATGTTATATGTAAATATAATATTACAAAGCGATCCATTAAAGCTGTCTTTTTTACACACTGTGGCTTATGATGAGCAGAAGACACCATAGAAAGGGTTTCCAAGAGTTTGTATGTTGAAAGATATTTTAACTGCCTATCTGCTGAACACATCCTTCCCAGCAAAAGTGACCAAGATGTTGCCCAGAATAGTATTTCAAAACATTGAGCCTACTGAAATATTAATATATGGCTTTTGAAATGTCATAATTAGCTGTTATCTCTGGAATAACTGTTATTAAGGAGAACTGGCTGCTTGTGATTTGAGTGAGAATTACATTCTAAATATGAGAAGATGATAAATTTGGGGGAATCTGTACAGAAGTGAAAGCATTACATGATGTGGCAGGCACACTGTTTTGTATAAAGAAAGTAAATATGCAAAGCATGCACTTTTGCATATGCATAAGAGTGGTGCAGTCCTTAGAAAATATATACACAGGAGAGAAGAACAGGAATATTTTTCCCAGCCTAAGGCTATAACTGTATAACAAAAAAATAAAAGAAAAAATTGTTAAGCAATAAAAATATGCAACTGTGTCTTTGGCAGAGAAACAACCTACCTCATACTGCTGTTTCAAACAGGGTTACTTGTAAACACCAAACCCAGAGGTTGTGTGACAGACCTATTTTGCAATTACATAACGGCAGTCAATTCATCTTGATGTTCATATTTTGCACAAGAGGCTAAAAAAATCATATCTTTTGGCTTAAATTTCTTTATTTTTGTTTGCCTTTCTTTTTATATGACTACCCATTTTCTGACCCCCCATATGATGCTGCTTGTGCTTTGCCACCCACCTGGCAGAGCGGTGTCTTCCACAGGACGGACACATGACCATAATCTCTAGCACAGATTCCAGCCTTACAGACCCAAACCACACTAATGTATTTGCACGTGTTGTGGCAAGATGACTACCACCTCCTGGATGCAGCTCCATCCACCCTCTGCACAAATACCTGATCTTTTCTCCAGATGCTCCAGGTTTTATCACCAGCTGCTCTATCTAGAGTATGAGCTAATACCTGCTCCCATAGGACACTGGGAGACATTTTAGTAGGAATGTGAGACAGAAGGACTGGTAAGTTGTTTGTAAATCTGGAAAATGGCATTGTCCAGTTCAGAGGTAGACAGTAAAGGTGTTTGTCACTCTGTGTTAGCCCACTGGGGAGAAAATATACCTAAATCTAAATTAATATAGGTTTGACTCAATGATATGAGAGGTCTTTTCCAACATAATTGATTTTGTCATTCTGTGATTAACCTGTTTTAAAAATCACTACTCCTGCATACCTTTTAAAGGTATCGATATTCTAATAAATTCCATTTATAAACATGGGATTGTTAATACTGTGCCATAACAAATGGAAAGGTAAAGAAACCCTGGGTATTCCGGGGGAAAAAAAAGGTGATTTTTAATTCTCTCTAATCTGAAAAAAATGTTGATTTTAATAACACCTTCCAGAAAACTTCCCAGCTTACAACTCAGTTAAGCAGCATCTGTGTTTTTTCTCTCTCAAAAAAAAATTCTCCTTCTCAAAGAATTTACATCACTACACATCTAGTTTCTGCTTAAAACATGTGCTCAATTCCCATGTAGATGAAGGGGAATTACATGACCACTACTAGGGAGAATAGATCCCAAATACTTAGTTACTGCTGAGTCACTTAAGTATACTTGCACTATGATTCTAATTCAGCCTGACGGTAAGGCAGCTGCTTTTCTCACTTACTGCATGGCTGCTGCATCTTCAGTGACATTTATGAAAAATGTTGAGGGGAAGAACATGTCCTTAGAGCTCAAAATACATCCAAATTCTTCTATTCAATGGACCAAAGCTCCCCAAAGGTGCTGTAAAACTGCAAGCTAAATCTTTCAGCAGATTGCATTTTACTAGGACAAATTCTATCATTATCTTCTGTAGGCAGTTTCTGAGATTCAAAGTATTTATGTAAGGAAAACAAACTGGTGTTTTGGGCTTTGGAAATGTCAGGGCCCTTGATTCTCCTGTTTATTTAAAAGTGGAAGTGTGCTGAGGGACATCTTTTGAACTCTGTTCAAAGGTTAAAACTGATCTTTCATACAGTTTTGAAATTCAAAATACTGCTGTTAAATGTTTTGACTCTGCTGTGTAATCTCCATTTTGCACTTAAATACCAAATTCTGTCCAGAGCTGGCTGTTCTGCACACTGCAGAGACACAGGCATTGCATCTTCCCGCCATGAGGTGCAGCCATTTCAAGGGAGGAGGAGAACTCCCTGACATGTGTCAGGGCCGTGCAACAGTTCAGAGCCAGTGGTGCAGGATATAGCATCCCACTGCTGTGGTAGGTTACATCAGCAAAATGGAGTTGCCTGCACTGGACTTTACTCAGGACTGCTAGCTCATACTCCCCTCTCAGGGGCAAAAAAACATGCAGGGGGAGGCAACAGAAGAGAAACAGAGGAAGTTATCTCTTACTTGGAGATCCCATAGGCTGCATCACCAATTTATGGGTTGCTTAAGCCCAGGGGCCAGTGCTTTCTTTGCTTGGGAGGAGCATTCTTCGAGTGTATATAGTTGTTTATTGATGGAGGAAAGCTCATCCTGTGGGCCCTCAGACTGGCCAAGCTCCATGGCAGCTTTCTTGGGGACCCACCAACCACAACCTTGCAGCATTTGTGTGCATGGGCAAGACATCTTCTCTGGCCTATCTCATGGCAGTCATGGTCTGGAAATATGGGTGAAGTGACTTGCTGCAAATCCATAGATGCCTTAGTGGATCCTGTCAACCCAAGAGCCTGGGCAAATGGAGCAGGGGGATGGTGGCACTGATTTGGGCCAAGACGTTGGGAAAACACAACAATCCTGTATCATCATGCTGACTTGGATTTAAGTTCCTCCTTGGCTTTGTACTATGTGTCTATAGCCTTAATTACCAACTTCATACATAAGAGTCGACTTCAATCTTTAGAGGTTTAGCTGGTGTCAGAGTTACACAACCTAACAATACTGTAGTTTACTGCAGAGAAGAAAACAAATGCTCCCTGTTAGCCTTCCCAATTCTTTTCTAATAACTGATGACTAATCAGTTATTAGTCAAAGACCCTGCCTTCGAAAACTGTATTGCCAATTATTGTAATCGTTATGCAAAATATTTTGTATTTCTTAGAGCACTGATTCCAAGGGGCATAAGATTATGTGAAAAGTGCAGCCTTCAAAACAGTGTTTTCATCCTTCGTGACTGCCAGGGAAAGTCTGGAAGCGTGATCCCTGTGAACTTAAAAACCTGTAGATAAAAGAAAAATCAATGTGCTTTTAAATCAGGATTTTACATTAGTTTCATGATTGGTGTCCTGATTGAATTTTTGAATGTTTGAGGTTGACAATTCTGAATTAGGTCAGAAAGTGTAAGTAATTTTCTGCTATTATCTGCTGGCATGAATTTTACCTTCATGCAACATTTCCTATTTGAATGGGTAATGCAGACTCTTACCGATCAGTACACAAGGTTTTAGGCTTCAGTCTAGACAGATGTACAATCCATGCAGATCAAACATCATCTACAATCTAAATAGGTCATAGCCAAATCTGCTTTTTTTCTGCTTCAGAAAATACAGAAGTGTAGTCTATGTTTTACATTTCAATCCAGAATTAAAAGACAAAAAAGACCATAACAATAGTGTGATCACTAGATGATTTTCCTGTATCTGCATGATCTACAATAACGGGAGGCAAAAAACAATGGGCACGCAATAACAAGCCAAGACTCCACCTGCTCCTGATGAAAAAATTCACTTCAAAATGTTTTGTATGGTCAGTTTTTAAAGTTCCTTCTTAATGTTACAGATCTTATGATCTCTCCACTTAACAAATGAAGTCATCCTTGTTTTCTAATGGGAAATAGGTTAAAAAAGATGTAAATAGGTGTGACTTTAAAATCAGCATTTGGATATACAAGAAGATGGACCACTGTTTCCAGTAGAACTGATATGTAATTATTGTAAAATACTCTGGTATTTTGCGGTCACTCAGCAAATAACCTCAGTCACCATTGTGGAATTAATTGAATAGTACATCAGTACAATCAATTGCTGCTCAAACTAATTAAAATTAGAATTAGCTGAGAGAAAAATAGTGTGAAGAACTAATATGGTAAAAGAGAAATTTTCCTGTGACTCCATCATTTGTAATTGAAATTGCTGAATGATTATACATAAGAGAAAAACTGAATACCAGACAACAATATAAAAATTACTGGCCAAATACAAATATTACATAAAAGAATCTGGAAACACTGAGTTCTTAAATCAGAGATGGAGAAAATTTTGACTATACAAAATTATAAATATGAGTTGTTAACTGAAAAAAAGGTAAAGTAAAATTTATTTTAAATATTGATTGTATTACAATCAGGTATTTGAAGGAACAAACTTACTTTTTAGTAGTGACAAAGAAGCTAGGAAAAAACAATCAGGTTTCAAAATACAGTTAGGTATTTCTTGGGTTTGGGTGGGGCTTTTTAGCTTTAAAACAGTCCCTTTCTAAGCATCTATTGCAAAGACAGCAACATGGCAGTAACAAATGGCAGAACATATGTAACCTCAGATGTGCTTCACTACCATTTGTTTAGCTGATCTCTATTACATACAAGTATTGTCTAGAGACAGGAAAAATAATTCAGAAATCAGTGTTCCCAGCCTTAGTTTTCTATCTGTCACTGTCATCCAAGTGCTGTATGGCTTTAGCTTAGTCAGTAAAGCTTTGGTAGTTGAGTATTCCTATTTTTAATATATTTATAGTAATAGTTCACTGGGACAATGGAGGGATAATTTGTAGATGTAAAATACAGAGGGCATCATATACAGGTGGTATATTTTAGTGTTATGACTCACAGCAGCAAAATTAGTTCTGATTTAGCTGAAAAAAACAAATGAAACATATCAGGTGCTGGTTTTTCTTCAACAGATGTTGGGAGGATCAGTTGTGTTTATAGTTTTGACACTCATTAGCCGAACACTGTTGTCATACTAACCTAAGTCACTACATGTTTATCTGTAGTCTGTGAACATAAATGGGCATATGAAGCAAAGGACTCTTGATGAGCATCTGAGTCAGTGCCATCTGCCAAATATAGGAGCAACTTCTGCTCTCAGCAAGAAATAGTCTATTCCAGACCAAGGGTCTGCACAGTTCCCCAAATTACCAATTTAAAATATTGCAGCTCTTTCAATGCCAAACCTCTCTTGAGTGGAGATTTCTTGCCATAGCTGTGAATGCCTGCCAGGCAGGAGGCACGGTGAGCAGTCAGCCACGTGCTGCTCAGCTGCATTATGAAAATGCAGCGGTCCTATACAATGGGTTATTTGACCCAACATAACAATCAGGTCTGTTCTAGGTTTGAAATTACTTATACCTTGACTTTCTGCAGAGCTCAACACCACTGCTCTCCTGGGATTTAAAATTTGGTAGGTGAGGTCTCTAGTTGACAGGGCAAATTGTGTAGGCAAACTAATTGCAGATCATTTACTTCATGTTGATAACGGTAGGTCATGGTGGTCCTTTTTTAGATCAATCATGAAAAGACCATTTCCTCTGCTCTCACCCCACAGAATGGTTTCATTTACCATAGGAGTTTCCCAGCAGACCACAGGGAACCTGCAGAGGGTCAAGGTTCGCTGCTTTTGCAGCCCCCCTCAAAGACCCCTGCCAGCAGAGCTGTAGCTGGCTTGCCTCCCTTTGCCAGCTGCTTCAGAGCTCCTGTGAAAGCATAGGGAGCAAGAAAAGATCTTCACTGTGGGAGGGCGGGTGGGAAAAATGATAACGGGGTGTGGTTGCATTCTCCCAATTCCTGTCCCAAACCTCCTAGTTATTGGGCCCTCTCCACCACAATACCCCTGGAAGGGGAATTCCTGGGAAGTATCCAAGCCAGAGAGAATGAAATGTGCCTTTATGTTGACATGTTGTTGTTCTTGTTGGTCTAAAGGGGTTGCGAACCCTTCTTTGTGCCTGTCCCCACACTGTTCTTTGCCCATTCAACATAGTATCGTGATGAAGTGTGTTTTAATGGTGTCTTCCCCTAACAGGTGCCTAAGACTGTGCTGCCTTGTGCTTTGGTGTCAGTAACTTTGAAATCATTTACAGGAAAGCTCCTGGCTCCCACTGATTTTATCTGCTCTTGAAATTTCACTGTGAGTCATCCAATGTGGTGTGTACTTTGTTTTACTTACAGACCAAACTGACTGAATTGCATCTTTGCTTAGGTTGTCTCAGCTTACTTTAAGCAAAAAAAAAAAAAAAAGCAAGCGCAAATAAGAAGTTTCTTGCTCTCAGAGCTGTAGAGGCACACTTGGAAATGTTTACTCCTTAGCTTTTTTTTTTACTAGGAGGGAAATAAAAGGAAGCCTGCCATTTCAGTTTTGATAGTGCTTTTTGGTGGTTACAAGTTAGGCATACTAGTCGCTGGTTGCTCTGGGTGTTTAGTATCTCTGAAACTTTCACACATGTCCACATAGGTGCCAAAAAATTGCATTACCCTTCGGAAAGTAGCAATGTTATAACACCTCACAGGTGTTATAACATATACTTGACGAACATTCGTAAAGCACTTTGAGAAGCACAAAGGGAAAGCATTGAAAGAATAGTCATCCTGTGCTTTTTATGTGCTTCTAAGTAGCCTGGGTCTACTTTCAACTGCATACAGAGTGTTTTTCTTAACTGGGCTTGTACTAAACTGCTTTGCCTGTGAATCTTTATAATGGGGATGGCATGATCACTGCAGCAGTGCAGTGTCTACTCATTTATTTTTCAGTCTTAGACCTGACTTGATTTTTCAAGGATAGTTGGGAAGAAGCAGCAGCCCACAGCAGAGCCGGAAGGGACTGCAGAGGAAATCTGCTGAGATGGTACGACCACCTAGTCCCCTTCTAGCCCAGAGCTTTGGTTGCTGCCTATTATCTGTAGGACACAAATAAAGTCAATCTCACACTTTTCTTCCAAAGCTGAGCCTATTGAGAACACCGATTGCTGTGAAAATCCTTAAACTACACTTGCAGGGAGAACACTTTTACTATGATTTGTTGAAAGTCAGGAAGTCACCAAGTGTGCACAGCCCTCTCTGAGCAGGGATGCTGTTAACAAGCAACATCACAATTGGTTTTAAGGATAACACATTCAGGTGCAACAGCCAGGCTAAAGGATCATAAAGTTATTTTTTTCCACAATTTGTCTGAAAGTGGCGTAATTATGTCCACTACTTTTATCAGAGTTATTATGTTAGCAGTTGTAAACAAGACAGCCTCACCAATTTTCCTCTCAATGGAAAAGTCCTGTATGCTTTCATAGCAATACGTCAGAGACGGCATATAATAGAAAAGTTGTCATGGAGTACCAGCTCAAAAAAAGAGGAAAATGGCTGAAGAATTAACTCTCAAAAGACTTTTCTCTTTTCCCTTTCCCTTTTCCTTTTTTTAGCTTTCCCCTATTCCTTTCCTCTTTCTCTTGTTTTTTCCTTTGTCTTTAATAATATACATATAAAGAAAAGGTTTTCTATCTCAAATAGACCTGTATGTCTTTTTTTACTATAATGTAAGATTAAGACCTGTAGCAAATTCACTTCACTTTTCAGTTGTAATTTCCCAGGCACTTCCTGCTTATGTCTTCAATCAATGTAACATTCTGCATAAGCAGAATAAAGCAGCTTGAGGAATATATTTGCCAATTAGTTTCTCTCAGATGAATGATGTACTGGTTTTATGCACTTCTGGGTCAAATTGTGATCTGCTTAGAAGTAGAAGGCCCTGCCTTCTAAAGGACAGGGTGGGCAGAAGGTCTTGGTAAGTTTGGTCTCTGCTGCCTATATACATCAGCTGAGCTAATGCTAAGAATGAAGCAACCTGTCCTATTCAGAGCTTGTGTTTTGGCCTCAGTTCTTTGCTTTCAGCAGTGCAGAAGTGTGTGTGTTTGACCTGTGTCACCTAAGAACTCCTTAAATCGTATTAATTATTCATTGACCAACAACAACTGATTATCTGTGACAAATGTTAAGATTACCCTAGACATTTGTGGTTTCTCTAAGGCTAAATTAGATTAAATCATAAATGTTTATGCTCTGGGAGAAAATATTTATTCAAAGCTAGGAGAGCATGTACCTAATAGGAACATATCCCCAGCAGCCACCATTTAAGCTGTATGTGGCAATTTGGACAGGCACCTGTGCTCAAACTAATTAATCGTTTTCTAATGAATCTTAATTTTTCAAATCTTTGCTAACATTTTCACCAGCAGAGGTGGTCATTAAGTGCAAGCAGGGCTCAAACCCAGAGATGGTCATGATGCTTGCTGGAGAGCATACGTGGAGCCTGCAGATGCAGCCACCAAAATGTTCAGCTAAGGACAGAGGCGCAACATCTCTCTCCTTTCCCACTCATGTATCCTGCTTCTACCTGCTCTGGCCCTGACTGGACCCTCCCTTTGACTCACTACTGTGGCGTAAAGCTATGTAGGTTTTGCTGTTGTTTATTTTCTTTCAGGTTGTTGAACTGAGGTGATTCAAACACAAAGCCAAAGCATGAAAGCCAGTGTGAGAGATGGGTGAGACCTTCAGCTTTGGGGTCACAAAATGATTATTTGACTCACCGGGGCTTGTGATACCAAATCTTTGGGGCAACGGAGTCAGAGTAAGAACATTCTCAGCCAGCAACTTTTTCAGGGAGCAACCTAGCACCAAGGGACATGATGCATAAACACCTCTTAGAGATCCCACTCCTGTTCCTCTGGCCACAATGAAGGGATCCTGAACTTGCTTTACTGACTAGGAGATGGAAATCTCCAGATTTGTCTAACTCTCTCCTTTCCATGTGAGTACCCTACGCATTATGGAATGGCATTTACACACCATTCCTCCAACCCCATAGATTTTACCTTTACTTTCAACAGCAAAGGTGGAGGGTATTCATAGTCAAAGCTGCTCCATAAACACTGCTACCTCCCACAGTGGATCCATCCTGTGGTTGTGTGCCAAGTCTACTGTGGCAGGCCCTTAAGGCAAACAAGTGATGCATTTTTGGGTTGCAATCACACCCAGACATGACAAGAGTATCAGGGACGGTCCCGGGCACATGCAGATGCAGAGCTGGCAGTGTTTAGAGCATTGTGAAATCAAACAGGAAGGTATGGATTTGTGATGTTGAGTACAGGCATCTTAATAATACATAAGTCTTTTTTTAGTCACTTAAACCTTTCATTGGGTCAGCCCTTAAGCAGCTCATTAAGTTGCAGTCATACAATCAGGAAGATGAAGCAATGGCACGTAGAGACACTGCCCCCACATTGTCTCCACTGAACAACTGCAGAAGTGTGGTTAGCCATCCTTAGCCACCTAAAACCTATTCCTGCAAACTATTTCAAGGCTACTCAAAAGTAAAGCATATGTTCGTGATTTATGAGTGATTGAAGAATCAGCTTTCCAATTCTCCTAATTTTCTTGAACATTGGCTTACTATTAGAGCAGGTGTCTAATTTCTTCAGATTATATTGATAGATATAGTTTAGACAAGATTTTCATGTATTAGGTGCAAATTCTTTATGTACTTTAGGTGGAAGTAGATTTGATGAAGAAACAAAAGTCTCTGAGTCTTAGGAAATAGCATTTTGTAATTAAAAATAACAAATAACAAACAGCTGCAGACAGGGAGATAGAGTCTATATTGGGAAATTATTGGAAGATTGCAGCCAGGGAAGAGAGAGGCTGGGTGTAGGATTAGTAAATTAATTCCTCTAACTGCTCTCCCACAAATAAGTCGGTGGAACGTGGATGACCCTCATTCTGGTAGGGAGAGACAGCATGCAGTAATCCTATCCCCTCCACCCAGTTCCTTTTGCTCCCAGTAACACCCTTGGCCCTGGAGAGCAGAAGCCCTGCCTCATCCTGCCCTGCAGCTGCTGTCAGCCCAGATAGAACCAGACACAGGAGCACGGCCTGCACTTTTGGCTCCCAGATTGAACTGCGCCTCCTAAGTTTACATGTTTGCTGTTATTCCTACATGGTCTTCCCAGCTGCCTTCATTTTTCAAGGAAGTGGTTGTACTCTGATGCAAATGATTTGGTGTATTTTAATAGCACTTCCATTCATTTGCTGCTTGCTAAATGAACAGTGTAATCAGTATGTCCAATACAGGAAAGTGTTCAAGGGGGATATTCACACTAGGACAGACATAAAAGAAAGAATATGTATGCAAGAAACAATTTGTTCTGGCACGTTTTAAAGTTATCTTGTCTCCTATTACAAATAATGAAGTGATGCCATTTAGACTAATTGAATATGATTACTGATTTCTTCATTTTCATTAAGTCTGAGGGAACAAAATATAACTTCTATAAAATAAAACCATGAATTGTAGATACATCTCATACCTCCCAAGCAGGTAAAGAGCATTTCTTCATTGAGTATATATACTGGACTCCTGCATCTCTTATTCATACAAAGGAGAATTTTGCCTCAAGTTTAAGTGCTCTCTAGTTCAGATTTTAGACTGATGAACCAGGTCTAAAATGTTAAACCTATCAATTAAAAAAAAAAATGGACATGTTGAAAACTTAGGTCAGAACATCAGCTGGACTAGTATTGTACTACTGCAGTGCTATAGAGGTGAGGATACAAGCATGGGTCATGTTGTCGGGATAACTTTAAATTACAGCCTTGCTTAAAGCAATAGTCTTCATGATTTCCTGTAAAATGTCTTCTATATCCATAGCAGCATGAGAGCAATAATAATACAATCACTAGTGCAGCATGAATTAACTTCTGAACAACGGTCTCGTATGTCAGCCCTTTGGAGCGGAAAAAAATAGATCAATAGGCAAAATCCACTGCATTTGCACAAGGCCAGGATGCTTGGGCTGCCTGTGGAGCTGGAGAGTTGTAATCCAAATCCTTTCTGCACGTGACTGGAGCGTGCTCAGGGCTGCTTTGCTGGTCTCTTAAGTGTAGGCTTTCCCAGAGAATGAGCAAGCAATAGGCTGCTGGACTCGTTGCAGCCAGAGTGAGAACAGGTTTCTTCGGGCACCGAGCCCAGCTGTCCGTGGGCGAGCAGGCATCCTGGCACCAGGACTGCAGGAGACAGGGTGCCAAGGTACATGTC
The DNA here is from genome assembly GCF_001715985.3 of Manacus vitellinus. Taxonomy (NCBI): domain Eukaryota; kingdom Metazoa; phylum Chordata; class Aves; order Passeriformes; family Pipridae; genus Manacus; species Manacus vitellinus. Next base: position 24,979,786 of record NW_021940813.1, read on the forward strand.
CTAGAGGTGGAGACTAAGCCCCTAGGGAAGCTGCAAGGGCTCGGGCATCTTGACTGTTCCTCTGAAAAAACATTTCATCGAAGTGATTGGATTCTGGTGAAACGTAGTTGTCCCTTTGTTCAGCAGAACAGCAGCACAGCCAGGCATTGCAGCTGAAATGGTGTGGGGTCCTCAGGGAACAGCAGTCCACCCCAGCTGAGCTGAAGGGGCGGTGAGTGGCTTGTGCATATCCTCTGTATCATGGATGAGGCCATGGTGACTGCAAGGACATCCCTGGTCGACTTTGGCTACCACCTGTGCTCTGGTTTGGTCTGGATGGTGCTATTAATGCAGATCACAGTGTGGTCACTCTGCTCTGCCTACAACTAAATTGCACAGCACTTGTGAGGGATATGGTACTAGGTCCCTGTGAAATCCACCTTTCCCAACTCACTGAGTGCAGGAGTCCCTGGCCTTGCTCCCATCTCCAAATTCCCTTCTACAACAGAGCAGAGCATTTGGGTAAAAGACTTCCCTGCATCTGTGAGTGTGTAGGAATGAGTGGTGATGCCTCCTGTGCATCCTCCCACCGTAGCACTGCTTCCACACACAGCCTGATGCTTACAGCACAAGTGGAGTTTGAAAACACACAGGTAAAAAGACCAAAATAAACCATCCTCTCTAGTGCTGATGTAACTCTTCAGTTTAGTCTAAACCACTCAGCCAAACCACAATATTTTGAGAAAGAGAGTAAATGCAAGTACTCATGTCCTTATAGTCAGTAAAACAAAATAAAATAAATGCGGCAGACAGACAGTTATAATGGACAAACAGTCCTTTGGGGAAGACTTTCCCAAGCCAACCATTAAATTCAATACATTTTTCCCCACTCACTCAGGGTTCCTAAAGAAATAGTTGAGGTCGGGAGATGACTGAGGAACTAAGGAAATAAGATAAAAAAGCTACTGAAATTGAATTTCCTCACAGAGTATTTCTTCCATCAGCTGCATAAGCTTTTCTTACCTAAATAAATACTCTGGGGCACACTAGTTTTTACACTTCCAGTGTGACTCTGATGATAACTTTTGCCTATGTTGTGACTTCCCAAGAATCTCAGAAAATAGCTGGTACATTTACATATTATGTATCATCTTGAGCTAGACAACAGCCGGGAAACACAAAACCCTTCTAAATATTTGAAAATACCAGAATCTTAAAAACAAACAAACGAAAAACCCAAATCCAAACCTCCTTCAGCTCTGGCTGCAAATTATTTCAAATATATAAATAAAAAAAATCTGTGGACTTTATGGTGACTTGACTATAAACACCTCTGCCTCTTTCCTTGTCATTGTCTAATTGTTTCTGCCTGGTCAGGCCACATGCAAGCAGTAAAGATAATAATAAGGTAATGAGAAAAGTGTTTCAGACACTTAGGCTGTAAAGTATCAACCTAAGTATCAGCTATTCTGGCATTATGTAGTACTTTCAACATATGCAGTTCTATTCATTGCTGGAATATCCCATGAGGCAGGTATACTTTATATACAGCTACATTTAGGACAAAGAAATTACAGCATGCAGCTGTTAGGAGTCTTGCCTTTCATCAAAAGGAATTCATTATCACAGAGGAAATTCAACACAAAGCTTCTGGTTCCACTGCTCCCACCCACCGTGTCAACAAGGAAATATAAATACTTTTACTTTCATAAAATAAGAATTAAAATTCTTTTGCTTCACATGTTTTTGATGTCTCAAAAGTATTGAAAAAATAAACTCAGCCCTCAATTTCTTATCTTACCTGTAATCTAAATGAATGGAAATATCCATCTTTTAATTGCTAACCTTACATATATGTTAAACAGTAGAATAGGGATTAATAACATCAACTCTCGACAGGTTGAGATGGGTAAATTCTTACCTTCTTGCTCTACCAGAGCTGGCCTTTGGAGAGTTGGTTTTCGACCTCACTTTTCTCTGTTAAATTAGCAGCTCAAATCAGATGGATTGTGTTGAAAGACATTAATTTATTTTTTTCTCTGTGAGGCTCATAAAGATCTACTTTCCGTCCTTGAAAGAAAAAAAAAAACCATCTAAATAGAAGCAAAGAACCAAATAGCAAAACACAAACTGTGATTTTATTCAGTCCAGCATCCAAGAATCAATTCTCCACTAGGAAGTGAAGATGGAGAATTTAGAAACAAATTTGCTCCTTTCATTCAAAGACAAGACCATGAATCAGTACTTGTTTACATACAGTCTGTCTTACTATACTTTGTTGTCCTAGTTAGGACAGCTGAGATCAGTTCATCATGGTGGGTGTAACCCAAAACTGTATTCTATAGCCTTCCATGTCATTTCCCAGAAACTAGACTATTGTTGTCAATAGACTATTCACACCCTCTGCCCATAGAGCCTGACTCCTCAGGCTATAAACTAGGTGTTAAGAGGCCTGTGAGATAGGAGGATGTTTCTATCCTCACACCCTTTGTGGAACTCCCCGCCCTGAGGGGAGCACTGAACATTCCTGCCTGAACTGGAGGATATATAATCTTGGAGTTTTGGAACATTTTTCAACCCACTCGTGGGATCCAGAGGACGGCTGCATCTCATCGCTCTCAACCAGACTTAGACCATCACTGGACTGCGATCACCAGTTCTGGCCAGACTGCAGCAGCTCTCCCACCAGCAGGTTCTTCCCCTCTCCCTTTACTTTGGACTCAAACAGGGCCCAAGGAACACCACTTTGTTCAGGCTCCAGGGCACTGGGTTATACATTTGGTTTTTTTGTGGGTTGAGACCAATTGTTTGTTTGTATTATTGTACTTACTGTATTATTTTAATAAATTGTTATTCTGACTTATAATCTCTCCTTTGAGTTGAGTTCATTCCCCCTGCTGGTTAACTTTTAAACCAGCACATTTGTGTAGAGGAAATGTTTTCAAACACATGTTACTCCACCTGACCTGTTCTTGTTCAGATTTTGTGTAAAAATGTCTTTAACATCAACAATAAGCAGAACTAAACATAGTTTTATAGTATTTCAATTGTTTCATTAAAAGTGTCAATTAAAAAAAGATACTTTAAAGTTAACCTGCTGGGAAGAAAAAGAATAAAATCCATCACCCTTATAGATTTGTTTGGGGTTTTTTTCACTCATTAGGGCAGCCTTCAGTCCTGCATCTGTGGAGTTAATTACCTTTACAGAATTTTGGTATCCCTCACTTTTATTGTTAAAAATAAAGTCTTCCATCATAAATTAAGACCACTATAAACTGAATCACAGACCTCAGCTTACGGTTATTACTGCCACCAATAATGAAAAAATTCTCTGCTGTACTGGAACAAATCCCACAGCCTTTTAAGTTGACTGCATGAATAATCTGTGATGTCCCCTATTTTAAATTTTTACTAACATTGCCTCCAAGTTCTGAGAGCCTTGAGAATTCGACAGGGCAATTTAAATTTATTGCAGCCTAAACATGTTTGCAAGACCAGAAATAAGAATCCTTGTTTAAACAGTAGGGAAGAGATGGCTTCAGGCCACCTACCTGATGCATTCACAAACCTTGCAGCACCTGTGTGTCATACAGGGCCGAAAGTCCCTTCAACACTGCTTTTCTCTCTCTCCTTCCTTCATGCATCATCTCTTCTGGGTAATTGAAGACAATAGTCTCAATAAAGCGTTATCATTGAAGATATAGGAAATACAGCAGAACTAAAGGGGAAACTACATTTTTGGTCCACTGACCTGAAAATTCAGTCCAAATCAAACTGATTCATTTACTGTGTCCTGGGGGGCATCGGGCAAAGCATCGCCAGCTGGTCAAGGGAGGGGATTGTCCCATTCTGTTCTGTACTGGTGTGGCCTCACCTTGAATATTGTGGCAGTTTTGGGCACCACAATATAAGAAAGATATTAAGCCATTAGAGAGTGTCTGAAGGCGGGCAACAAAGATGATAAAGGGCCTTGAGAGGAAGCCGTATGAGGAGTGTCTGAGGCCACTTGGTCTGTTCAGCCTGGAGAAGAGGAGATTGAGGGGAGATCTCCTTGCAGTCTACAACTTCCTCGTGAGAGAAAGAGGAGGGGCAGACACTGATCTCTTCTCTGTGGTGACCAGTGACAGAATCTGAGGGAATGGTCTGAAGCTGTGTCAGGGGAGGTTTAGGTTGCATATTAAAAAGAGGTTTTTCACCCAGAGAGTGGTTGGGCACTGGAACAGGCTCCCCAGGGAAGTGGTCACAGCTTCAAGCCTGCCAGAGTTCAAGAAGCATTTGGATGATACTCTCAGGCACATGGTGTGACTCTTGAGGATGATCCTGTGCAGGGTCAGGAGTTGGACTCGATGATCCTTGTGGGTCCCTTCCAACTCAGCATATTCTGTGATTCTGTGATTTATAGTATGAAGAGATTTATATTGGTAATACCGGTTATGGGAAAATTTCTGTTGTCCTTCTGACCAAGAAAATGCCATCATATTTATAGCTTGGAGTAGCAGAAATTAATTTTATGTTTAGAAAGACATATGTAACAGCACCATGCAGATATAAAACCAGTTGTAGTCAGGAAGGTGGGTAATGTTTTTTGATATTATTTTAAAAGGAATAATTTTCTTAGTTGCAAATATTGAAAAGTGTATCAGAAAAGGTGTTTGTGCCATCTCCTTAAATTCCTCCTTCCTCTCATAATAAGGGACAAAACCAATGGGAAAAGAGTTTTGGGGAAATCTGTGAATAATGGCAATACTTAAATTATTCAGTTCTCTGGAATAGTTTCTAAAGTCTTTTTCATATCTTAGTGAAAAAGGTAATATCAATTTGTGCCTATAGATGAGGATGATGACATTTAAATCAAGATGTGACTCCAAAAATTTCCAATTTCCTCTACTTTGGAGGGCACACTTTTGGCATGGACTGAGGTTATAGGAGCTCTAATGAATATATACATTTAAACCATCTTATATAATTTTTAGACAATTCAGTAGCTATTAGCAAAACAAGGGTTTTGAAAGAACAGAATTAAAACCAAGGATGAAAACGCAGCTCTTCTGCAAGATTTCCATCTCTGCAGGATCTGGGGAAAACATAAAAAATTTTCATCAACTGCTCTAACATTCAGATGTAAAGGAAAGGACTGGAGCAGAAACATGTTTTTAAATAGACAATTTCCCCAGAGAGACATGGTTCTTTGGACTGCAATATTCTGGCATCAATGCCTGGGGACAGAGGTCAGCAAACCTCCAAAGCTCTTCTTCTGGATGGCATTTGTAAAACAGATAAAGCATAATGCAGCACATTTGGGGCAGGGAGGTGAGCAACAGATGTCTGTATGGTAAAAGCTCCTTTTACAGGTCAAGTGACAAATGCCATACACAAGACCTGTAGCACTGTCAGGGCAAAGGAGGGTACAGCTCTGTTTCTTCCCTCCCCAGCTCCATCTCTGGACATAAATATCAAAAAATAAAGACTGCATCTTCAAATATAGTCTAACACAAGAACTGTATTTTTAAAAACTGTATTTCCAAAAGAATCTTACTAGAATTTTGTTCCCCAAAGTACAAGGGTAACAATATTGCAAAAATGAAGGCAGGAAGATGAATTGGAATAAAATATTTGGGTGGGAACACTGAGCTGTTGCCATGACTAACGGGAACTAATTTATTTACTTATACATTCTTTGTAATCTAATTTTCTCCCATGCGACAGCCAATGACTCATTGTTTGTTTACTGATGAAGAAAAAATACTTTCTGAAATCTGTAGAGGAAGGATCTTCTCTGGACAGTCTGCATTCCTCCCATGCCTTAAAGTGGGCTGACCGTCCTCTGCAGCACCTGTCCCATAGGGCCCTGCAGCCCCATGAGCACCAATGCTCAGCATCTCAGGGCAGGGGAAGGAGGAGGAGAGGTACACACACAGGTACTGCCAGTAGGGCCCACTGAAAGATGATTATGTGGCTTGGTGGTTCAGAAACTTTCTGGGCAGAGAAACGTAATGCTGGTAAATGCTTCTGGAAGAGTGGTAAGGCCAATAGTTTGGAACCAAGTCTGGTGTGCTCTGTCTTCTGGTGTTTCTGGGCTTGACGTATACCAGTTAAAGCAGCAGTACCAGGAAATACACATAGGGAGTTGTTTGCCTTATCTTTTCCTTCCTTTCCCCTCACTTGTATCCCAATCCTGATAAAAATGAGCAGAAACTGAAATGGAAATATTTTTCTGAGTTGCTTCTTCAAGTCAGCAGACAAAATAAAAAGATCTTCATTGAAGGAAAGAAGAGGAAAATCATAGTTTTTGATAAACTAGCCAGCTGCAAGAATCAATCTGCCAGCATCTTAGGAATGAGGACTGCTCATTTGTAGGTGTCACATAAAAGGCTGCTACTTTATTGTTGTTGACTTACTTTTTCCCTTTCCATTGCCTGTCCTTCAAAGAGACTTGCTGGACCTCTCAGAGCAGTTGTTAGGTGGTGGTGTACACCAAACACCATGTGGAAGAAGATGGCCCTAAATGGTGGGGCTTTCCCCAAACCACAGCCCTCTCTACCACTTGAGGTGACAACCAGCTGCTATCGTTTGATGTGGTGGGTTTGTTTCATTGTAGGCTTCTTGTTATTAAAAAGTAACAAAACTTCTAACAGATAAACATATGAGATCATCAACCCTCCCATTAATTAAAAGGCAGTGTTTCAATACGGGTCATAATTAACTTAAGTGGAAAAGGGATAGGAACCTTGTAGTACAGGCTATGAGGACTGAGCACAGCAGGGAAGCCTTTGGTACCAGAAGGTAAGATTAGTCACCTGGGAAATCCTGAGAGCACCCTTAAACAGCAAGACTTAAACAGCCTGTCTGCAGCTGGAAAACAAAGGATGTCCTTTGGTGTAAGCCAGTGTTTGTATCCAAATCCACAAATTCTGCTGATGACTTGCTGTAGGCTTGCCTTTGACAGCTCGCCTCATGGGCCTGTAGCTCAATTTCTGTGATTACAACATCAAACACAAAAAGAAGGCCCTGGATTCAGAAAAAAAAATGGTTTGGCAGAGTCACTTCAGGAGAGTGAGTGGCTCATCACTCTTTTTGCTGGAGCTTTGCCCTCAGCAAGGAGGAGGTGAAGACATTGAGAGGGGACAAAGCCCAGCCATGCCGAAATGTGGATGATACCATGGACAAGATGTTGCTGCCTGCTCCCAGGCAGTTTGAGATACAGAGTCAAGGCTCCAGACTGCCTGTCCACAGGAAGCCCCACGTCACTGGGCTCCAGGCACTGCACGGAGACCTGTGGGCTGAACTGAAGTAATGCTGTGGAGGGAACAGCAAAACCCTCCAAAATTCCTGAGCGTGTCAGTGAGCCTTCCCCACCATGGCTGCATGGCAGGGCTGGGCGTCTCACTTTTCCAGTCATTCCATTGGTTTACCTCTTTGAGTGCCTGTGTCACTGTTAACACTGTTAAGATCTACTATACTGCAGCAATGAAATAGATTACTGGAAATATTTTTAGCTAACCTGGACTCTGGTAGTAGTCTTATTGCTACTTTTCTGTCACATAATTGAATCTCAAAAGCACAGAGCTCTTCCTAGCACTGCCCTGCAGGAAGGACATCTAGAATGCCTGCAAATCTGATAATTGAAGGATTTTATGCATATTCATCTTTGAATTTTGCTTAGATGTAAATTTGGATGGACATATCATTTGTCTACCTCTAACCTAAAATACTCCAGGGTGATTGTTCAGCTTGTAAAATATTTAGATGCACACACCCACGCATGGCCCAATTCTCCAAACTAGTTTTGTATAGCTGTATGCCTAATTTGTTTGTGCAGCTTCTGTGATTGAATGTTCAGCTAGCAAATGGACATGCAAATGCTTAGATCTGTAGATACCCAACTCACTCTTTCCTCATTTTTAGTTGTAAACTAGATAAATGTTGAATACTGTCTCTTGTCAGACTCCAAGCAGACAGCAGTCTCTGCTGTATTCTAAAAAAAAAGTGGGCCCAGGAAGAACAAATTCCAGTGATACCACCACTAAATGCATTAAGCCTAAAATAAGGAGTTCTATAAATACACATACTAAAGCTGTAAGTGGGAACTATTCATAGTGGATGGTCACATTCTTAACCCTACTCCGTGTCACTTGTCAGATAACTACTGGAATTCCCAAGCTGCATTTAGAAGTGCAGCATTATAATCCAAAAACATTTGAAAATAAATCTGTGTTTACTGCAAAGAGGAAATTCTGAATTTTATTTACTCCCTAATGCAAAACAAAAACTAAAGTTAATGAGCACATTCCTTGAGTACTGGTTATATTAAACTTTATAAGGGTTTTACACAGTACTGTACATAACTCCTAGGGACTAGCTTAGGGAAGTTTTAAACTTGCATTATAGGGACAGATAAAAATAATGTCATAAATACAGTGCATATATAGCCTATATAAAATAATATGGTATTTATGCATCAGTCAGCATTATGATTCATGTTAAACTATAGTGTGAACACTACTCCACTGTAATACAGCTATTACCTGTGAGAGATGCTGTGCCTTACAATGCACTGTTGTTCCCTTCAGTGCTTAAGAAGCACAGTTTTCAGAATTGCTCTCTGTAATTTCGTAGACGTCATCCACATGGAATTTCTGCTCTAATGTTCACCTTAATCTCTTCAAATTGAATTTCTTCCAGTTGCATGAAGTGTATATCTTGGAGGAATCCCCTCCCTCTCCTTGACATTTTGTTTGCCCTCCTCAGTGGTGGGAGTGGTAGAGACGCAATGCTGTATTTTGTGAGGGCACAGAAATGTCAGCAGGAAGTATGCTCCACTTCCCTTCTGAAAAATTACCTCACGTTTTCCTTACTGACAACCCAATCTGACTGTGTTCTGGCAAGCCTTACTCAGAAAGAGCTGTGATTTGTTTCACCCCAAGAAGACAGCAAGGGGAGGAAGCCACGGGCCATGTCTGCTATGCTATGGTGTTAAGTGATGATATGTTTACAGATGGAAGCAAGGTTTGTTTTTAAATAAAGCTATGTCTATTAACGAGATCTGCACAAGCTACAGAAGGTGAAGGCCAGTGATTGACTCATTTCCTGAGCCTGGTCCCTGTCACTGTGACTCAGGTGGTGAGTCTCACCCCGGGTGTTGCATCCTTGCTGGGGACCCACACTGCACCATGTGGGGCATGAGTGCCACCCCTCATGAGACTCTGAGTCTCAGGGTGAGCTGGAGCTGGGGCAGAGACAGTGGGAGATCCAACTCTGCAGGGAGGGGAGATAAGGCCTATGTTCAGCATGGTTGCCAACTCACCAGGGATGAAACTGAAGCACGTTGCAGTTCTTCTTTGATTTTGCTGTATACAATGAACCCTCCTAGCATATTCAGGAGAAATCACTTCCAAACCCCACAGAGAAGAAAAAGAGCCACTTTCCTTTCTTGTCTACCAGCAGGAAGCTGGCTTTGTTGCTCTAAACACTGAGAAAAATCACTCTCAGGAGCAACAAACTTGAAAAAGGGAATCCTTTCTATTTTAAAGGTTGGCTTTGGAGCAAGAGGGATTGCAGCTCCATGCCTCTCTCTCATTGTTAGCTGTGGAGAGGGAGCTTGCTCCGTCATAAACCTCTCTAAAGGAGAGGCCTGAAGTTAGAGCAGAATAATGAAGGTAACCATGTATCACACAGCCCAGCCGCTGGGCTGGCACTGTCTGCTGAGTCTTTTGCTCAGAGTACCTTAGGCGTCCATACCTTCGGTTAGCTGACAAGATCTTTAGATGCCAATAACTATACTGAACTATTTTGCACTGGAGGAATGTAGTGGGAGGTCTACATGTAGCTCAGTTGTGGAGATAGGCACTTGGTGCCTTAAGTTGGAACTACCTCCTGCTCCCAGCTCCTGATTTGGCTGTTAACCACCAGTGCCTGGTGGATTTTGAGATGCCCAAGGCCTGTCCGGTCCTGACTGGCCTCCAGTCCTATGCTGGAGATGTGGGTTTCCTGTCATTCCTGTGATGCAACTGTCAGTTCCCAGTGGATGTCTGCTGTCCCCCAGGGTCATCAGGCCATGCCTATGTGTGAACAACTGAACAAAATCCTAAATTGCAACCAATTGTAATGGAACATTTGAAACCTCCATCATCGGTAGATGCCTCCCTGCTTATGGGTGTTTTAAATCAACAAGCTGAGTCTTCCGCTATGATCTTTCCCCATCTTAACATATTTTTCCTTTTCTCTGAGACAGGAGAATAAATATGCAATTCAATAATAATCCCTTCAATATTATGGATTAATTTATTCAGGGCAGCTAATTTACCAAATATTGTCTCAAAGGTTTTTTTATCAACAGCTAAAGTGTTGTCAATACTTTCTAATTACCAGCACTCCATCTTCATTTTTCTTTACATGAAATGAAGTTTAAATATAGTTCTGCATCATTCCCATTTTGTAACAATTTATTTCACTTCCTGCTTTAAAAGGGGCTCTGCTTCCTCTTTGGCATAACACTCACCTGATGCCCCTTTGACTGCCCTTCATTTATTCTGTTTTCTTGCTAATTTTCAGGGACTTGAGCAGAGTCTGACAAGCAGAATTTTTAAAGACAGATTCTCTCTATTTTGTTGTATCTTTCAGGGGTGGAGAGTAGTGGGAATGTAGACAGACATGCTGCAATTGTGGTTTCTTAGAGCTTTCTTAGAAACTCACATTGGTTGGGTTGTTCATTGAGGTACACCATTGCATCATACTGACTAGTTTTCTTAACACTTTCCAAATGTTCTTCTGTACCCCTTACTTCTAATCCAAAACTTCTGCTTATTGGTGGCAGTCTCCTGTACAATGCCTTTTTGAGTTTGCTTACTTAAACTTGGAAGGAAGGAAGGAAGGAATTTTTGTGTGACAGAATGACTCTAAAAGTGAGGTTTTAAGACAGCTATTAGGAAGTTCCCATGAAAGTTAAAATGGCTGACAACACCGAGGCACTCTACTATATGAAACATGAAGCAACTGTGTCTGCAACTTAGAAATGCGTTGATATTTGTCATAGCTGTAATTGCCACAGCACAAATGTCAGGGTGGGGTGCACTCTGGTCCCTGTATTCTCAGTCTATGGGGTTGTTGGTCCTGGGATTGCTCAAATTCTCTTGTCAGGTTCTCATCCCCAGTACCATTCTTCACTTTCCATAATAAAATAACCTAACTCCCCACACCCTGCTACCCTCTCTCTTCATCTGATTGCACCCAACTACATTAGTGTCCTCTGTCCCACCTCTACCGCCTGCAGCTGAGCCTGGACCCACACAGCCAGCAGACACTCCCCACCTACAATAACAGCCATAGGGGCTCTCTCCTGTACTGGCAGCCTCTAACACCATCTGGGGGCTGCAAGAAGAGGTTGGGGTGCTGCAGTGTGTGGGGGTTGTCCCCACCTCCAGGAGCCATGCAGTAAAGCACACACCTCCAGCACAGCCAGGGACTGTGCTTCAGGTGGCTTAATACAAGTGCCTCCCATGCTTGAAAACAAGAAAATTAGGAGGCAGGGAGCTATCAAAACTAATAGCAGTTTTGTTCTGGAAGAGCTGGACAGAAGCGGTATGAAGACAAAAAGATAGGAAAACAAGACCTTCCCACAGTAGATCAATATTGCTGATATAACTGAGGTATTCACAAAAGGCAAAGGCACATGTCCCCTACATCAGCCGTTGTAGTAGCAAGAGATCCTTACTGTTCACATTTAAAATTTGACCTTTTCATCTTTCATTACTACCATGGAGACAATAATCTCATGCATGAGGAGAGATACCAGTATCTGCAGAATGACCAGAGGACAAAAAAAAATAAGGTTGTGGTACTAACTCTACTGTTTGCTGATGCCTCTTTGTGAGTGTCCCAAAACACCCTGCTTAAATTTCTTCTCCAATGCAGAGGTGGAAGATAAGGTGAGAACTCATCTTCATTCATTCTACATAATTAATCAGCAATGATAAGAACATGATGAAGCAACATTTGCAGTAATGTAGACTTTAAAAATAGATTCTATAATTTCCTCCATGTTTTCAGTTTCAGTCTACTTTCATGCAGGATGTTATGCAAATCCATAATCATATCCTTTCCTCCCACACACATGCACTCATAGGAAGTCTGGCTGATACATACAGAAACAAAGCACATGTACCCATATGAAAACTTGCTTGTGTATGTTCAAATGCATCTCTATCACATACAAATATTCAAAAGATTTTTGTTGTCCCTAAGTAGATCTCACAACACCATTGCTGCAAAGGTAATTTTAGCCATTATTTTATTATCTAGTACGTTCAGACAGGAAGGGGAAAAAATGAGAGGAAAAGAAGGAAAAAGGCACAAAAATAAAACAAGATAGAAATTAAAGAGGGGAGGAAAAAAGATGTAAAATACACTCTCAGTCATTCTCTCTGTAATAAAGATTATAATGTGTACAATAAGTTTCACTGAAGGAGTCTAGATAATTATAGATTCTACATCTGAAACCTCTGTCTCCTATATATATATATATACATATATATATATACACACACTCTTAGGCATACATATATGGATGTACACACACATATGTATAAATACATATTTTCATATATACTTGTATCAATGCACATATATGTGTGCATATGTATGTGTTGTACAGATACTACCCCAACCTCAAAGTTTTTGCAAATGGAGGAGACGAGCAAAGCAGACTCCTGACCATCTGACAGAACTGGAGAGTCAGCTTGTGTAATTTCTACCTCTAGTTTGCTCAAAATACAAAGGACAAATTTCTGCTTTACGTGCTCCTTCTGTAAGCAGCACCTTACAGGCAGATTTGCAGTACCAGCAGCATCAACAACGGCAGAGTGGGAATAAAATCAGTGAAATCGCTGACACAACTCTGCAGACAGAAAATGCCCCGTGATGGCCCCCCCCAAAAAACCAAACAAACCACCAAACTACCCCAGACAATTTCTTGCAATTTCTTTCCTCATCATGTCCTAATATACACCACCGTCATGTCTTGAAAGAAATTCAGGGCTTTCTACAGCAAAAAGAAGGATAAATTGCTTTATATTTGGCAGAAGTGGATCATACCTTCTGTCATATCCCCAAAGCTGCTCCAGGGAGAGGATTTCCTCATATGGATTCAGGCAATTATTTTACAGTGAATGAGAAGCAGGAACATTTCTGTTTCTGTGATTGAGCCTCCCTGGGGGTCCTCTGCTGCTAACAACCAGGATCTGCAGCTCCTGGGAGATGGGTCTTGAGGGCTGATGTGGTTTTGACAGCTAGTACCTCGTTGGGGTGCTGCCTTTCCCAGGTTCACTCTGGGGACTTCTCCCCATGGGTGAAAACATGGCAAGCCACTCTTCATCCACATCCCAACAGCAGGAAGCAGAAAATGGGGCACCAGCGGCTCTAGTTCAGATCTTGTGCCCAACCTGGCCACCTTCTACCTCCAATGGGATCCAGTGACTGGGCTCCTGGGCATCACTGAGCAGGGGATGCAATCACATCCCACAGAGCTCCTGACTGAAGACTGCAGTGCTACTGAGCTTTACTTTTCTACTTAAAAAAAAATTAAAAATTAAAAAAAAAATTAAAAATTAAAAAAAAAAAATCTTACCCTCAGGAAAGCTGAAAAGCCTAAAACCTAAGATTTTCTGAAAAGCACAGTCCATAGCAGAGGCACAGCAAAACTCTCCATGCTGGGCAGAGCCTGCTGTGCCTCAAGTGGTGGGAAGGACCCTTCTGGCAGCACCCCAGGTGCAGTGTGGGAGGGAACCAAACTCTCCCTTGAGCTGCAGCCACTTGGCAGCTGCTGCTCCCTTCCAGATATTGCTGAGGGAGTTCCACTGCTGGAACATGGCCATGCTGTGCTGCACTAGAGGTAAAAACACATCAAAAGATGCTACTCCGGCTGAAAGGCGATTTGTTGCAATTGTTACAACAAATTTACTGGTGATTGCAGTAAAGCATTCTGCATTTTGCTTTATTTATTGGTGCCAGTTTCTATAGATGCCAAGGGAAACCAGCAGTGATTTCTTCCACAGATTGACCATTGTATTTCTCAACTCCACACAGACTTCTTGTAAACTCGATGCTGTAATTAGTGGCCAAGCTCATCCTTGGTATCTGTGACAACATCATTAAGTGAAGACAACTGAACTTTCATCACCAATCTAGTTTTAATTTAGGACATAGATAATTTCTTTTCCAAATTATTTCCTTGTTTTTTGGACATCAGAACTTTAATTTATTGAAGTACATCTAGTGTGAACACTATTTTCTTCAGCTTTTATTATTCTAGAGAATGAATCAGTGCAGAACATGAGAAAAATAAAACTGAACATGTGAACCTTACAGCCTGAATTCAATAATCTGTAATGGAAATAAATACTTGGGTGATTCAGTTCTACTTAATTGAAACTCAAACTGATTGTGAGGGTGGCAAATATGATTTATCAATCTTTAACATCTCTAAATAAGCATGATCTTCATCTGAGTTTTTGCATTAATTTGTAGCTTTGAAAAAGTGGGAGCATTTTAAATTTAGCTGTTCCCATTCAGTGGCTCAATCTCAACAGGGATTTTTGTCTAAAGCATAATATCCAACTATCTCCTGCCTTATTTCTAACGTGTGATAATTAGTGTAGTGGTCCAACTAGAGTATTTGGAGCATAGCTCAGGCAGGGAGAGAGAGTTGCTCCACTTTCATACAGTAGAAGCAAAACAGATTTTGGCAAGCTCTTCAAAGTGACAAGGTTGACAATCTTACTACAAGTATTTGTGCATCAGGGAATCCTGCTTAGCACTTGACTTTTTCTGAGCACACTCTGCACATATCTGCAGAAGCTAATCCCATGAAGAAACCAGGTTTTTGGTACTCGGCAGTGAAGAGACAGAGAAACTTTTAGAGAGTTTTATATGTAAAATGTGTGAAGGATATTTACTCCTTTCTCAAGCCAGGAGCCTTCGTTGAGGAGGGGTCGTTAGCAGCATTGTTAGCAGCAACCATTAGAAAAGGTCAGGACTAGCAATTTCTAAACCTGAAGGACATGGAAACAGCTTCCCAAGAAGCAGCATTCTTTGGGGATTGGGATGTATTTGCGACAACCACATTAGGTTTTTGTAACACAGATGTGTCCTGGGACATCTGGAATACCTGGTAGAATAAACTTACATCCGGAGTGGGAATGGCTGGATGAGATGCCCCTGTGTGACAGAGCTGTAGGTAAGCAGGTGTTCCCCTTGCACTGTGTGTGTGGTCGTTTTTGGTTATTCATCAATAAGAAGAGTAATTTAGACTCAGTGAGTTGTCTGTCTGTGCCCAATTCCATCTCAGTGCTCCCTCCTGACCACATGTGCTGTTGCTCATCCAAGGCATGGCACCCAGGGAGTAGCAAGAGCTACCAGGGTTTGAGATAAATGGCATATGTCATGAAATGCATGGCAATAAAAAAATCAATAGAAAGGGAAAAGACTGAGGCTTCAGAAACAATTAAACCACTCAAAAGCTGTGTGAAACTGTTGGGAGTAGGAAAAAAGGAATAAAAAAAGGTTTTTCAGTCCGCAACAGGGAAGCAGAAGCGGTTTATGCTACTCCTTCACACAGTACTGCTCCACTGACACATTGCAGACATGAGCTCACCTTTGTTTAAGGTCAGCTTTCCAGTGCTTGAAGTTGCTAATCCTGCTGAATAGACAGGCCCCAAATGAATCATCTCCCAGAGGGAGCTGTCAAGCAATACTTGCCCACTTAATTGACTAAGACTCGTTCCTAGTTTTTTTGCTGGCAGTTGATGGATCCAGTAGTTGTCTTTCCCCTAGAAGATAGATCAATTGACAAGAAAACTATTTAATGACAGAGCTTCTAAATGCTTGTCTAAGTTCTCTCTGCATTTTAATAGTGGAGACAAGTTGTTCAATCAAGCATGGCACTGAGCGCTACGGCGTCAAGTTGAAATGTATCAGACACTCTGAAGAAAATGCTTTGGGTCATGTTGTGGACAGAACATCCAGAGACACATTTAACGTGACAGGCTTTAGCATCCAATATCTATGAGTATGGGTTGGAAGCAAGCTTACAGAGGTGCTCTGAAATGCCAACTGAGCTTGCAAGCACATAGACATATTTGCTGATGTAACCCCCAAGGGCACTGCTTTGATTCAAGAGGTGGTATGAAGGTGCCTTACAATAGCCCCATATTTGTCCTCATCTTTTGCCTCCAGGTTCTTGGCTTTATTTCACATCTACACAAGGATTTCTCTGGTCATAGCTGTATTAGGAAATGCTTCCTAATGATGTTTCCATGTTTTCTGTACCTTTATTAATTGGAAGCACAGTAGCTTGCACTCTTGTTGAAAAGACTAATTTATTTCTAAATCAGTGCTTTTACACATTTAAGAATTTGGCAACGAGGATATATTACATTAGTCTGGAAAGTTTTCAACCATAGTCTGCTAAATTAATCATCCCATTCATAATGAAATTTGATTGATTTTATACTTTTTGTACCTTTTGGGAATACACCAAACTTCCCAGTACTCAAAAGAGGCAGTGTAAACTTTGCACTTTTTACTGAGACTGAGTAATACTTTGGTTCAAAGACACCCCATCTGGCCCCTTGCAGGGATGGCTCACTGAGAGAGAAGTTTGCATTGGTCTACTTTTAAGTTTTCAGAAACAGTGGTGAGAAGATGAGAAACGATTTTCTCTA
Organism: Manacus vitellinus; assembly: GCF_001715985.3. NCBI lineage: Eukaryota > Metazoa > Chordata > Aves > Passeriformes > Pipridae > Manacus > Manacus vitellinus. The sequence goes on from NW_021940813.1 coordinate 24,996,480, forward strand.
GATTAGATCCCGCTTCTCTAATTCAGGCCATCCCCTCATTTCAAAACTGAAGTTTTCAAGCCAAGGAGGCTGCTGCCCTTGTTCAGTTCAGACAGTGGGAGCACTCAGTCTTTCGTGCACTACATTATATGTCCAAGTGTTGTGTTATGTGAGCTGAGTGAGGAGTTCACTAGCAGCAGAATTGAACCACAGTATCCTGCCCTTGTTTCAGAGAAATGGCAGAGTAAAAACAGCTCAACAGCAAAGTCATGCCTCGGCCATGAGATTTTCACAGCTTGTCCTTGCACCTTCTGTACAAAGCAGATCATGCTTTTTAATCTTCCATGTTTATGTATAGTCTGAACTAAAGACCCCAAAATACACTCTGCTCCAAAACTGCCTGTTGATCTGAAGCATGACACCTTCTTGCCTTTATCCATCTTTCCCTCTCTTTATTTTCTCTTACTGAGATTTGTTAATTGAAACTGTCTTGCCTTTTAACATGAATTTTATTTGCCTGAAAGATAGAAAAAGTCTATTCAGCATATGATACTTCACTCTTCACACCTATCTAATTGAAAATTACCATAATTTCCCTACAAGTTTATCTGACCAAGAAAACAAAATAGTCACTTTCAGATCACCCAGCTATGTTACTCATGTGATACAGGACAATAACCAATCCAGAAAGGGCAGCCCCATCACCACTGATGGGAGGTTCGTGCTGCAGCTGAGCCTGCTGCTGTGCTTCAACCACTGTCAAGATTAGAAGCACTGTGAGTATCACTTAATCAGCTTTCTTACAGCAAAGTTTTGTCAGCCACAGATTCCCCACAGTGCACCAGATGTCTCGGTATTTACCCTGTCTTACAGCAAAAAAGTTAAGGCTGCCAAAAAAAAATCGCCAGACAACTTCCCGTTTTTGTACATGTAACAAACACCTGCAGTTATGTTCTCTTCAAGGCCTGAAAATTAATCTGAAAATTAACTTGGTGTTGGAAAAAATATAAACCCAATTGTTTTGCTACTTTTGAGGTAAAAGAGGGTAAAATAGTAAATAAACTGAGGAAACCACTCGCCTAACATTGACTGTGTGGTTTGCTCACCCTTCTTTGGGGAGGAAAAGAGAGAGGGGATGGTTTGAACACATCTAAGAATAAGTAGCCCAGCTGGGTGCAGGCAGATGTGCTCCTCTTCCACCTGCCTTTGAGAATATGCAAAGCAAATGCACTCATCCACACCTGTTTGTGTAGACACATCTTGACTTTTGAAGCTTCAAATTTGGTATCAAAATAATCCCTTCTGTGCAGAGCAGGTGTTTGAGAAGTTGCATACAGCTCATTTTTGAAAGAGTGATTCTGAAAGTTTGACAATGTGAACCAGCCCCACAGAACAGGCTGCAGAACTGTGACTACTGGCTGACTCTGAGTTCATACAGAAACTGCCTGTGTCTTGTTACTCATCCTACAGCCATCATTGAGCAAGTCAACTTCTTGTTTCAGGGGAAGTCAAAATTATAGCAATGCTGACAGTAGTGCATTAATTAAGTGCAGTCTACTGAGACTGCCTGCAAACTTCTGAAGTGTGGGATTTCGTTAGAATGACTGTTTGTGTGCAGAGCTGTGGATGCTCAGGTGATGCACTGAGGAAGTGCAAACAACCTTGTTTAACTCATGGTCACGTTTCCTTCCTCCCCCTGTTGACTTTCATTTTGTGCAAGGATTTCATCTGATGCCTTGAGGCCTCAGTGATTTCAGGTTTCTATCAAGAGTGCTATACATAAAGTGGGACCAAAGTGACCATATTTAATAACCCAAAAGATCTTTATAATGACACATCTACACTACAACAAGACAAAGGAACATCCACATTCCTAAGAAATTACGTTATTTGAGGCTGAGTTTGTTCAACCACACTGTCCTAAATCTTTTACTGGTAATTCTGAATGCCTCCCTGTGAAGAACCTTTTTCATTCATAAGTACTTACATAGACTGACCAAGGTATCATTGGACACAAACATACACACCAGCAATTAGCTGGCAGATGATGAAATCCAAAAGTAATTGCAGCCAAGCACTGTGGTCTCTTTACTGGTTCTCGTTTTCACTGGTTTTCAATCTTGGATCAATAGGTGTCCTTGCTTTGACATCCTTCAGCATCTGTACTGCAAATATCAATAACAAACCTGCACACAACACTCCTCAGAGAGGTTTGCTAATGTGGTATTTAGAAGTAAAATCCTTTTCCTATTTTCCTCCTCAATATGATTGTAGGTTGTTATTTCATATAAACATATCTTCTCTGCTCTTGTATATTATCTAGCCCTATTCAGAATGCCTTTCCCTGCCCTTGGGAATGCCTTGCTTTTCCGGTTGAGATGATCCTCCACATCCCTTTGCATTTAGAATAGGTGAGTAACATGAATCCTAAAGGCTTTGTCTGCAGTCACTTGCAAGTTGCCGAAATGTTTGGTGCCTTTAATTATCCCAAAAGTGAATGTTGCAACACGACCACACCACTTGCATGGCTTGGGATCCAGGGCTGTGTTGGCTGCGTGTATGGTACTCACAAGGCTTTGCTCCACAGCAGTGTCTGCTCTGCATACATTCATATGCATTTCTGCAAGACCCGAATTGCTGTCTCCAATGCATGCCGTGCCACGCTGGAGCTCTCTGGGCTACAAGATGATATGTCTCAGTGGTGCAATGCAGCTTTGATCCCAGAATCACTGTAATTATGTTACACTATTGCTCCCTCTGAACTGCTTAGCTAAGCTGAGAAGCCACCTGCAAGATGGTTTGTATTGAGTGGCATCTTGCTCCCACATGACTGCCATGCATCAGGTGGTAGTGCAGGCTTGCTCCCAGCCAGCTCTGGACCTGTCAAGCCACACTCAGCTGGCCCCACTTGCAAGCTTCCCAGCTGTGGCTGCTGCGCCTCCTTCATTTGCACCACAGCATGGACACCATTCAGCTTGTCAACCAGAACTGGATGCCTTCACTCTGCTACCAGCTGCTCATCTGTGCCTGGGCTGCAGCTCACAGAGCAGAGTGAGACCACAGGGATGAATGGAGCTGGAAATATTCTTCCCGTGCTGGATGGTGCATTTTCCCCACAACCCAGATTACCGGCTCCTTTTTGCTGTCACCTGTCCCAGTGATGGATGTTTAAATTGGAGTTTAGAGTTCATGAAGGCTGCAAAAGGCATGACTCTTTGTGGCAGGGAATTGCATGCTACATAATGGGAGAGTATCCAGTTCCTACTCACATCTGCAATGATAATATTTACTTACTAGTTTAGGCAGAGAAACTGAGCCAAATAGACAGTCATCCTCTCATCCCTGCTTTGAAAAGCTCACTGTCATGATGATTATCATCAGGACAGTACCCGAAAATAAACCTGTCGAACACAGGCAGACTATGTGAGAGTGAGCCCAGACTGCTTGGCTTCAGAATCCCGGAATGGCAAACAATGGAAGGAATTTGGGGAACTACAGTTGTTTAGCTGAAACATTTTCTGCCTTAAAAAGAGAGGAAAAGAAAGATGCTTAGAGTGGGAAGGATTGCCTTGTGGTTGAGCATCTTGGGAGCTCTGGCCTCATTTCCTGGCTCTGCTCAGGATTCTCATATAACCTTGGCTTCTCCATCACTTAATGAATTTCCCCTCTCCAGCACTACCCCCCCCTCTCTTTCTCTCTCCTCAGTCTGCCTCACCTGCTGAGACTATAAACTCTACAAGGTACAGACAGCCTCTGATTTCTGATTTCTCTCTGTTTGGATTTGATTGTCTCTGATTTGATTTGTTTCTGTTTGTACTGTATCCAGCAACCTCAAGCAGAGCCTATGAGTGATACCATAACAAAAACAAAATACACAGCTGAGTTTTTGAAAGCTTCTGTGTTAAAAAAAAAAAAAAAAAAAAGCAGCAATTCTGAAACACTTTGCTTCTGATGAGCCAGTAGTAAATTTTAAGAAAATTTGGCTCATTGTAGCAGTGTAATGGGTTGGCTGTAGTGCAAACACTAACTGGCAGTTTCCTATGGTGTTACTTTATGGATTTTTACATAATGTTTTTTTAAGTTATAAGCTCTGTCTGCTGTATTTAAATATTTGAACAAAGTCCTATGCACCGGGACTGAAAACTTGATTTTACTAACAGTCAGCAGAGCTATCTGCAGGTAAAATTCTGGTGTAAGCAGTAATCCCAGACATATGGCTGTTGTCTCCATGAACTGGATGCCAATTTCCTCACAGGTAATAGCCTTCTTCCTGCAAGGTGCAAGTTTCCAGAAACCCACAAGGTATCAGTCGGAATTTTCATACATTTTCTGCATTATTAATGTAATTTTGAATAGATGGCATTCTTCTTAGGAAAGAATAAAAGCTAATTCTGAACCTAACGTACATTGGTAAATAAGGAAGACAAAAATTAGAAAAACGTACTCTCTCCATTTTCATTCAGAGTGCTTGTTTTCCTTTATCAACAAGCTCTATAGCAATAAAACTTGATTAGGGAAGAAGATGTAAATCAGAGCATATGGGTACATATAGTTGCTGTTAAGATTTTATATGCTATTGTTCTGACATATCAGCAACATTTTCCAGGCAGAAGCAGCTTTATTTAAGGAGAATTTTATAATTATCTCTCCTCTCACACTGCCCAGTACGAAGGACTCTCTATGTAGCCCATGTCCCCCAGCCAGATCCCTCTGATATCTGTTGTGACTCTGGGCTTCCCCTGGGTGCCAGGGCCCCTTCCCAGCAATGGGGTCCAACAGGATGAATGAGACAGACCTGGATGTCCCCAGCCTCATGTTTTGAGCTGTTTTCCAGCCGGCAGACAGCAGGTACTTTCAGGATTACCTTCATCAGGATTAGAAACAGTTTCTTGATATTTTGATCTCTAAGGGATTTACTGAGAAACTTATTTCTCTTTATACTTTATTTAGCCCTGTTTGGGTTCCTTCCTACTTTCCTTAGGTCCACAGGTAGGTGAAGAGCTGAGTATAAAACCTTGCATTTACACTGACTCTCCATATTTAGCTGGGGAAATAGTTTCTCAGTGGAAGAACAACCAGATCTGCAGCACAGCCAGAGAGAGTTGACTTGAAATACTAGGCAGAAATCCCAGGGGCACAACCCGATGAAAACTTCAGAGTCTCTCCTATTCAGCTTTTCTGCAACTGATAAGAGGAGCCTGGCTCTATGGTTCACAGTGGTTTTTTACTTCTGTCAGGTGGGAAATGAATCTAGGGGCTGCTGTTGCTTTCCAGTTTTGGGGAGATAACAGTACTATTCACGGAATTCCTGAGCCAACAGCAAGGGCATCTTCACCAAAGCCATTTAACAGAGTTTGTTAGGACACAAACCTTGCACAAACAACTTAAAGAATGAAGAAAGATAAACCAGTCCCTTTTATGTGCTTTATTTATTTATTTTTAGACCCAAGGTAAGCACCTGGCAAAACCAAAATCTCATACGGCCCAAGTTCAGCATCTCAAAACAAGAACGGGTGAGAATCTGCCAGTCACCAGTGCTGGAGCCTTCTTGCCAGGTTCATTATTAAGTACAGATACATGGTAGATGAAAGCATATTACACTGCTGAGGCAGTTAACTACCACAGCACTGAGACAGGAGAAGCAGCTAGTGCAAAGCACACTGTGAGGAGTCAATGAAGCTCATTTGCAAGGGAAATGCAAATACAGAGCTGATTGCATTCCCTTAAATGGGAAAGCATGTTAAATCTGATAAGCATGCTCTGAGTGTCTCCTGAGCGTGGGCTTGTCTCAGCACTTGGTTTCTGTTCTACAGTGAGTGAGGGAATGAATGCTGTTCTGAAACCCTGCACAGGTGAGAGACAGCAATTATTTCCCTCTACTTCTTCCAATATCTACATAAATTAACATCTAGATAGCCTTTATATCTCCAAAGCACTTCACATATATTAACTAATTAATGCTCACTGTACCCTTCTATATTAAAGAAAGATTTATCTTCATTTTGCTAATATTGAAATTCGAGGAGGAAGATTAAGTGCATAGGAGTGAATCCAACTAAGCTGTTTAGTCAGTGAAGTCAAAGGGACTAAAGATTAATCATATGTTTAAGAGCTTCAGTGGACTGGGACCTGGGTCTTGCATAATGCTGAATACCTTTAAGGATCAGTCGCACCCAAAGCCACAGAGGCATCAAGTATGAGAACATGACAAGAAATATTTCTCTCCAGGAGCTCAGATGTCAGTCCAGTGCATGAAGCCATTATATGCTATCTAAAAGAAACTAAAACCGAACCGTCTTCTGAAATATATAGCCATATAAGACAGAAAACAGAAAACATAGATGTTGTCCAAATGTAAATGATGTCTGTTTTCTTCACCATCACGTTTCCAGTAGTGTAATACATGAACCTGGCACTTTCCAAAATCCCACTTCTCTCCATCATTACCTGCAGTAAACATGGCAGAAAATATGAACTGCTACTTGCATGTTATGTATAGCTCTTGACAAAAATCATCACATCTCCCACACTTATAAGAACAATGCGTCTGTTCTGGCATTTTGAAGTCAGTTTTCCCGGCTTCACGGCTGCAACATTGCCAACCAACAAATCTGTCAGTGCTCTCAGGAAAAAATTAATTGTAAAAAGGATTTAGAGGAGCCACGCAGGCAGTGGGATTTGATTAACTTAATTTGCATATCAGTTCTTATATGCATAAGTTTTCTGAAGCAAAATGGGGAGAGCCGTACCTGAATCTTTAGTAAGTGCAAGTTTTATCAAGTTCAAGTTCAAGATTAAGCCCAGATCAGATACCCAGCAAAATGTACATGAAACATTCACAGGCCTGATTGAATATGTCTTTCCCTTACAGATTTGCTGCGCTTTACTGATACTGCACAGGATTGTAAAGTCCTCTTAAAACAGCCCTCAAATGTTCATATTAAATGTTATTTTGATAAGGAGGGGCCTTACTTTGGGGTAATTATTCATGAGGACCTGAATATATTGAGTGAGGCATTGGGGCATTTTCCTTTTCTTAAGAAATTACTCTTTTGTTATGACATGGAAAATAAACAGTGAGCTCCAGAACGGGTCGGTCTACTGTAGACTTCCCAAAATTAGGCTATACAGCTGGTGATTTGTTGTTGGGATATTAATCATAATGAGATAAATGTGTGTGCAAAGGAGGGCACATGGCTTATTTGATGAGGTTATTGATTGATTTTGGATTAATTTATGAAAGAGATAGGTGTTGGTGGGGGGGAGAACACAGCCATAGAAAAGAGTAAAGGCTCAGCTCAGTCAGCCTCTTCTCGTGTTGATAAGCTAAAAAGAAAAAAATGTCTGCAAAGGCAGAGGAGGGATGAAAGAGAACAGCAGGGCAGGGCAGCTTGTGCAAGCCTGGCACTTGTAGGAGGCAGCCTTTGTGTGAGTGGCAATAAATCAGTATGTGTGTGAGAGGTGCAAGGGTCAGAGATAAGGAAGCCTGGGACTGGGCAGGATCTTTTTTTTCCCCCTGTGCCTACTCTGTGCCAGCTATGCTGCTGCGACTGTGGGCAAAAGAAGCAGGTATTACTGTTAAACAAACTAATCCCAGAGAATCGGATACAGTGGATCAAACTTCACCCCCTCTCCTTTTCATGTGCCGCAAAACTGCAAAACTCAACAGTTACAAGTAAAATGTAGCAAAGGCAGGGCAAGCAGTGGAGTATGGAGAAGGAAGCCACTGCTGATCGGGGGGAAGGAAACAAGCAACAGAGGGAAGGACTGGTCCCTATGGAGACACCTCAGCACTGCTCTACTCAGGCTTGGTGAGGCCACTCAATTCCATGATGAGCGCTCTAGAAAATGCCAAGGTGGAGAGAGTAACTTTTCACAGCTCCTGATGAAGTCTGGAAGAAAATTAACAGAAAACATAAATATCCTTCTTTCAAAAAAGGCTGCTTAACTGGAATATTTTGGGGGACTCTAGAATTTCTCTGCACAATATAGATGCACTAGATAGACATGGCATGAAGGCAGTCTTTGTTATTTAGCACACGTCTCCACAGTACAGCTATTGATGTGTTCTCCCTCTCGGAACTATGTAGCACTTATTTTTCACATGAGTAAACTAGCTTGAATATTGGCATAGAATGTAGAGAAATACATTGAGCATATAGATTTCTCTCTGTCCCTGTAATACTGCATGCATCTCTGGCCTGGATCTCTGGCTTTTCACACTAGTAGCCCATCACTAGTATTGATTTGGAACATAGATACATAGTACACACATTATGGATTTATTTCAGTCTTTGTTGAATCTCTGTTGGTTTGAAAAGTAGATAGTCCGAAAGAATAAATTTCCTCCCAAAATATTGCTCTCTGTGTATACAGAGTGAGGAAATAATATAAGGACTATCTTCTAGCGTGCCAAGTAACTTCCCTTTCCCTGACTGTAACTCCTTCTCCTCGGCATCTGATGTCTGTCTTGGTGAAATGGCTGTGCACTGTCATAGCAGGGCCCTTTCACAGTGAGACATCCCATCTGTCTTCCTTTCCCACTGCATTGCAAATGTCCCTTTGCTTTAATACCAGTTGCTGAGCCTGCCTGTACCACTGCATGCTTTTTGGTGGGGATGTAAAAAATTCAGACTGCTAGGGTTTGGGTTTGCTTTTTTTTCTGATAAACTTGGAGGTGCCATTTGGTTTTTACTCAGTGATAGGACATAGTTTGAAACAGAAGGTGTCTGAAAACCTTGTGAGAGCATAGTATCACTGAGAAAATTGGTGTGTCCCCGGCACATCACACAGCCCTGGGTGGTGGCACACATTCAGGTCCTCAGCACAGGACAGCCAGCACTGCATGCACTGCAGCTCAGTGAGGACGTTCTTCTTCCCAGCAACATGGCATACAATGGTCATGGTATCACACCAAACCTGAGCTGTATGCCTGAGCTTGTTGGATCAAAATAGCTTCAACAGATTTGGTTATCTAGCATAGCCAGTTCCTGAGAGCCAGAAGCCTGAAATGCACAGGCAATGACCTCAACATCTTGTGAGATCACGCTTTTTAGCACAAAGGTTCAATTCTCCAGCTTTTACAGTCCTGTTGGATTTGGTGTTTGCCAGTGTAAGAGGGCACCAGATTGTGCAGCACATAGGTAGCCCTGGGTGGGACCCCTCTGCCCTTAGCAAACCACCCAGTATAGCTGCCAGAGGGGAACAGGCACTTGTAGGGCCTCTTTCTCCCCACCCTGAGGGGAATATCTAAAATAAGTGAGGGAACTTCTGTCCTTGACATGTCTATTTACGACATAGGGTGACCAGATTACTTACAGTTGTCTGCAGTATGGGCATATGATGAGTCTTACATTTGGTGAGTAATGATCAGGCTCCTGCCATTGCAAAGCAAATAAAGCATATATAAGGACTCATAAAAGGTGCTGTCTGCCTTGTCATTTCTCCGGTATGATCATGGGCAGTACCAGCCACCACAATGACTGAACTGTTAATAAAGCTTAACACTCATCCTGTGTTAAAGCTTGTTCTGTGTTCACTTGTTTTTAGCCCACAGAACATTTTCCACATGCCCATTTCCTTATTAACCACACTGTTTGTAATCCACCTGCTTACTTTAATAGGATTTAGTTGTCAAATAGGATTCCCTTTAATTTATAATCAGCATTAATTCCTTAACATCTGGATGTTCTTTGTTAGCTTCATCAAAATTGATTAAGGATTGGTGTGATTTCAGACTCTTGATGAGGAACCCCTGAATTTTGGGGTCTCCATGTTGGTGACTGGCTACATGCAGGTGCCATTGCAGTTAGTTACAGTCTAGGCCCCTCTAGAAGTCTACTATTAAATACAAGCATCTAATACTGTTGGAACTGTGTACGGATGTGGGGCTGGGAGATATCACACAAGGTTGTTCTCTTTTGGAGCAGCAGCTGGAAATGCCGGGGGTCCCCAGGTCCTCTAGAATGGCAAAAAGCCCTGACACATATGCTAGGACATCAATTCCTTAGCAGCCAGTTGATCACATCCTGGATGTGTTCTCATCCACTTGACCAGCAGAAAATACCCCCTTCAGCAGCAACATGCTTCTAGGTAGCACCATGTGTTTCTCATCCAGGCCTTTATCTACTGTTTGTTTGCAGGGTTCTTTCTATTTTCTTACTGCATTTGGCTATCCAAAGCTTTTACTTGTCAGTGAGATCAAAAGCAAAATCACATCACTTCTTTCTGCTAAAAACCCCCCACTTACGCAAATAGTTTTCAGTGAGGGGGTTTTGGCTTCGTATGTATGTGCTTCTTTCATAGAAGTATATAAGGCTCACTTTTCATCCCAGGTCACCTCACCTCACAAGACTGGTCATAACTTTAGCCTAACGTCATCAAACCTTCATTTCCTGCCTATAGCTGCTCTTATGTTGAAGTTTAATAGGAGCTTTTATGAAATTTTGGAGCACAATGGAGATAAAAATAGGCACAGCACAGGATGTTCATCAGGATTTCTTTGTAGAAGAGCCTGAAGCTGCTACCTCTCTCTGGATCCCCATTGTTTTCTAACCTCACCCCTTGAGGGGGAGATGTATCCTTAGCCAAGTGGGGAGAGGCAAAGCATGCTACTAGAGGAAGTATCTTACTGTGATTTCTCTGCGGGAAAAATATGTTTCATTCACTGTGATCCTTAGCTTTCAGGGAGTGGAGTAAGGATAGGATTATAAAGTCCACCTGTCTTCAACTCGTTTTGCTAGAGGGATATCATACAGGAAACCTATCTGCTATCTATATATGAATGCCAAAAATATGTAGGTCATAATAAGCTCCTGATTATATCTCTATCCATTCCCTGCAAATTAAAATTTATCTTACTTTACCTCACCTCCATAGTTTTTGTCTGGGGTACTTTAAGGAAATTTATTTAAGGGAATTTAAGTGAAGTTCCCTTAAATAAAACTGGAGTTGGACTAATTTTGCTTAATTAGCACATTTTTTTTAACATCGGGGAATAAGAGCAAAATGCAAAGAGACTGGTTTAATAGATTGGAAATTACGAGCATTTTATACTGCGTAATAGGACTTTGTGCAACTACAACTAGCAGGCTTAATAGCTCAAACTCTCCTGGCTTTGAACACTGAAAATGCTGTTAAATTATTAAGCTTAGTCTCCACTGGCAAGGACATTCAGTGTCTGAAACCTTACCAAACCTCAAGGCAGTTGACAGCAGATAGTGTAATGAAAAGAACAAAGAGGAATCGGGATTTAAAAAAAAAATAATTCTTCAGTTCATCACTCAAACCAAAAAATTTAAAAACAGGGGCTATGAAACCTGAGCCAAAATTAAAACTTAAAAAAAATTCTCTTGTAGAAGCAAATTATATCAATTATCACTTCAGGCTGAAGGAAAACATATCAAATCTATTTCAAGCATTTTAATCCCTCATGAAATGATGTGCAAGGTACAGACAGCACTCAAAACGCAGGGAAGGAAGTAAAGAATGTAATGCTTGTTTTATACAAAGACTCAGTGGTTAAATATAAATTGAGCCAGAGGCAGGAGAGAAAGATGAATGGAGCATAGGTCAGGGCATTCATCTGGGACTTGTAATACAAGAGAACCAGTTCCTACCCCAAAAATCTTTTAGTGTGAAGAGGAGTGGCATTGACAGAGGATCCTTATATTACACAGCTTGGTGTTTTGGCACTCCAGGGAGGTAAGAAGTGTAGACTCAGATCCACTCTGATTGTGACAGGAATAAGAACTGGATTTCACATATTCTAGGGATTGCTTTAATCTCTGGACTTTGAGCAAAACAGGAGAACATGAGTGGCAATACCTCTCTGTCCTTCTGTTTTCATGCATGTAATCCACCCATTTTTCAGTGTGACCTATCTGCTTGTTCAAAAGCCTAGATATTAACCTTTACTAAAATGCTAACTTTATGTATGGACTCTCCAAAATGGATATATTTATGGGTGTTGTACATAGAGTTAGTGAAACATTCAGACAGGTAATGAGAAAACCTTGATAGTATGTGCATCAGCTTCTGAGACTCAGAATTAAAAAAGCAGGTGTAGTGGTGGAAGATAATTATCGGACTTCTGTGAAATCAGGTGACAATATATTTCATTCACACAGTAGGAAAATGGCTCACCCAGGTTCCTGTGTGAGTATTGGTTGGAGACTGTGCATCATATCGCATTCTGTTTCTGACCCTACTAAGATTTCCCCCTCCTGCTCCCTGCATTCCTGCCATGGGACCTCAGCATGGGCTCTGTGAGCTGCCTCTGTTCCTCTTGGCTCTTTGCACTCATGCCTCCACCCTATTGCCAAGAAGCAGCCTGTGAATCTCAGTCAGGTTGCATTTTCTACACTCACAACTAGTCAAGGTCAAGATGTCCTAAATGTTTACAGGAGATCAGTGATGAATGGAGAGCTGCTCAGACATGCTGAATTGCAGATAGCTACTTTAACTGACTTAATTAGAACATGCTAAGTATAAATGCTACGTGAAGATGAAATTTGCTCCTGCTAGCAGCTAAGTAGTCTTTATCTAGAGGCTAAATAGATTGGGAAAAAATTGAGGTATGAACAAACTTCAAAAAAAATCAGAAAAGGAAGGTGAATAAATGAAAAACCAAGTGCAAGATTGAAATACACATGGCGTTTTGACAGTATACATATATACTGTGCACTCCTATGGTAGTGTCAATTTTCCAGGTCAAGCAGAAAGAGTTATGAGAGAGTTTGACCCAGTTATTGCTGAGACACTCTGAGGCAATTCAATATTGGATTACCGCTAGTAAAGGGCATGTAGAACAAAATACAATCTTTGCTAATTGCAGCAAGCCTGAAAAAGCAATTTTTTTTTACCAAAATAAAGAAAGCCAAGTGTTATTCAGGACTTCTGGATTCTACTGAAGATCTGTCACCAACAGCAGATGCCAGTAATAAATACAGGCTCATTTCCAGAAACGCAATAAATATGGAGTTATGCTCTGTTTTTCCCATCAAATCTATTTTCAAATAGGATATACACTGTAAACAAAAGGAAACAGAGTGTTTTAGTATTCTTCAAAGATACACCTGGAATTTATCAATCGGTTTTACATGTCTTACTGTTCTTTCTTTTCCTCCTGATCACTCTAATAACACAAATCCTTGACTACACCCCCTCCACACCCCATTCCCCAAATAAGCAGAGTGCTGAGACAAGTATGGAGGATCTTTGTTCTGAGTTTGCAGTTCTCTGCAATGGCTTCCTTTCACTTATTTCTTGAATTTAGAAAGATGGATCCTTTGTTAGAATAGCAAGGTGCAATTTCATTGCATCCTTAAATTTTTATGGCGTCCACTTCTGTCTTTATGTTCTATCACTGCCAGAGAAACTGCCTTATTTCAGTTCTTCCTTCCAGAAAGAAACGGATTGTACCCTGTAGCAAACTATTACATGGAAAGATCCTGTTTTGAATAATTTTATGACAAATTACTCCTGTCTACTCTACCAAGGACACAGAAACACTGGAGAGACACCTGATAGCATTCGTCTCACCTAACCTGAGGCATCTGCCAGGTAGATGTCTCCACTTGAGCTAGACCAGGGTTCCCTTCTTAGACTAATGGGTAGAAACATGCATTTCTAGTTCATGAGTCATCTGATCTGGTCTGGATGATTACCTCAGGACAAGATGAATCACAAGGCAGAAGGGCTCATTTCTCTCTGCTGATAAGAAAAAATAGCTCTGACGAAGACATCTCTTTTGTAGATGCCCACATTTAGATGAGGAGCATTGCACCCCCTGAACCAGAAAGATCAAGAATTAGTGTCTGGCATTAATTCCATAAAATCTCAAGAATAACCCACTTTTCTAAGACCATTTAGAAAATCTGACAGCAGTTGCTAGGGTTCTGTCAAAGATTTTCTGTTAGGGCAAGGCTCTGCGTATTTTACTCCTAACAGGACAAAAGTTAACCTACTGAAAAAACTTCCAGGAAAAAAAGGACTGTTTCCTTAGGGCTGAGGTTAATCTGTTGTTTTGTGATTTTAAGAAAAATCTTGAAGTTTAAATGCTATAATGAAAACCTGGAAGAAGATTGCATTGATAAAAAACACAGAAAAAATACTAATTTATGTAGCCTTATTCCCAAAAGTCTAGCTATACATTTCAAATTATTAGTGCAGAAGAAAGCATTATAATTTTTCCTTGCTCCATCTTAAAGACTGTCATTTTGACGTAATTTTATTACTGGGTTCTACAAATTGCTGCTACTTACTTTAAAAATCAAGTTACCTAGAAGGCCTTCTAGCTTTTGTGAAAAATGAAGGATTAAAATATTGCTGGGAAGTCCTGTCTCAACTATAAAGTGCCTGGGAATTTTGAATGTAACACTGTAATTCCTCCTGCCTCACCTTTTAGAATCACAGAATCTTAGAATTTTTTAGGTAGGAAAAGACCTTTAAGATCATCAAGTCCAACTGTTCACATGGCACTACCAAGTCCAGCACTAAACCATGTCCCCAGCTGCCACATCTACATGTATTTTGAGTACCTCCAAGGGTGGTGACTCATCCACTTTCCTGAGTAGCCTGTTCTAACACCTGACTGCCCTTTCAGTGAAGAAATTTTTCCTAATATCCAATCTAAATCTCCCCTGGTGCAATCTCAGATCATTTCATCATGTCCTGTCACTTGTTACTTGGTGTGGTGGGTTGACCTTGGCTGGATGCCAGGTGCCCACCCAGCTGCTCTATCACTCCCCTTCCCACCCAGACAGGGGAGAGGGTAAGATGGAAAACAATTCATGAGTTTATTACAGCAGAAGCAAAGCAGAAGCTTGTGCACGCAAAAGCGAAGTGAAAGATGGCAGGGTTTATTCTCTACTTCCCATCAGCAGTGATGGTCGGCTACTCCCAAGAAGCAGGGCTTCAGCATGGGGGATGGTTCCTCAGCAGGCAGCCAAGGAGACAAGGAATGCCTGCCTTCCTGCTTCTTGACTTAGCTTTTATATCTGAACTGACATCATATGGTATGGAATATCCCTTTGGTCAGTTTGGGTCAGCTGGCCTACTTGGGTCCCCTCCCAGGATCTTGCCCTCAACTGGGGAAGGAACGTTACAGCACTGATGCTGTGCTCAGTAGCAGCCAAAACACTGGTGTGTTATCAACACCCTGCTAGCCACCAGTGCAAAGCACAGCACTGTGAGGGCTACTATGGGGAAATGAACTCCATCTCAGCCAGACCCAATACACCTTGGAGAAGACACTGACCCCCACCTGTCTACAACCTCCTTTCAGGTAGTTCTAGAGAGTGATAGCATCCCTGCATAAGCCTCCTTTTTCTCCAGGCTGCACAGCCCCAGCTCCCTCAGCTGATCCTCATAAGACCTGTGTTCCAAACCCTTCACCAGCTCTGTTGCCGTTCCCTGAACATGCTCCAGAACCTCAATGTCTTTCTTGTAGTGAGGGGCCCAGAACTGAACACAGGATTCGAGATGAGGCATCACCACTGCCGAATACAGGGGAATGATCACTGCCCTGGTACTGCTGATGCAACCCATGATGCCATTGGCCTTCTTGGACACTTGGGCACACTACTGGCTCATATTCAGTGGCTGCCGACCAGAATGTCCCAGTTCTTTTTCATCAGGCCACTTTCCGGCCACCCTGCCCCGAGCCTGTAGCCCTCCATGTGGTTGTCGTGATCAAAGTGCAGGACCCAGCACTTTGCTGTGTTGACATTCATACAACTGACCCCAGCCCATCAATTCAGCCTGTCCAGATCCTTCTGCAGAGCCTTCCTAGTCTCCAGCAAATCAAAAGTCCCATCCAACTTGATGTTGCCTGTGAACTGAGGGTGCGTTCGATCTCATCATCCAGGTCATCGATAAAGATATTGAGCAGAACTAGTCCCAGTATTGAGCCCCGGGAAATACCACTGGTGTCTGACTGCTGACTGGATTCAACACCATTCACCACCACTCTCTGGGCCCCATTATACGGACAGTATTTTACACAGTGAACAGTGCACCAGTCCAAACCACGAGCAGCGTATTTCTCCAGGAGAATTCTGTGAGAGATGGTGTCAAAGATTTAACTGAACTCCAGGTAGACAACATCCACAGCCTTTCCCTCATCCACTTAGCAGATCCCCTTGCCATAGAAGGAGATCAGGTCAGTCAAGCAGGATGTGCTTTTCACAAACCCATGCTGGTTGAGCCTGATTCACCTGGATGTCCAGTATGTGCAGCAGGATAGCACTCGATGACTGTCTTCAGGACCTTCCCTGGCACTGGGGTCAGGCTGACAGACCTGTGGTTCCATGGATCCTCCTTCTAACCCTCCTTGTAAATGAGTGACACATTTGCCAACTTCCAGTCACCTGGAACCTCCCAGGTTAGCCAGGACAGCTGGTAAATGATGGAAAGTGGCTCAATGTGCATTTCCACCAGTTCCCTCAGTACCCTTGGTTGGATCCCATCTGGCTCCATAGACCTGTGTGTGTCTAAGTGGTGTATCAGGTCACTTCAAGAAAAGAGTCCTAATACAGCTTACTAAAATGTAATATAATTTATTGAAGTAGTCACTATTTGGATAACAGCATTTAGATTTGTGGCTCTCAATAAATTCTACAACAGGTGCAAAACTGAACTGGGAATAGGAAATGCAGGTATCTGTGAGAGCATATTGTGGGTAAGTCAGTACCACAGAAAATGTTATTTCTAAATGTTCAGCTTTTGTGTACATTCAGGGACATCAAAGACTTATCTCTGATTCTGAAAACATTGGGATTAAAATAACATTGGGTTATATTAACAGTATTGATATTAATAATCATATTAATACAAAAAAGACACAAATCACTCTGTTCTTAATTTATTCAGCTATCTTTAAAGAGATGCATGAACCCTCATTAAATCAAAGGTATTCTGTTTTCTCACCAATTTTGCTTCTCATTTTTGCCCATTTGTTTTCTTTAGGAAAAATTCTTGTATTTCTGTTTCAAACCATGTTGTTCACTGCATTGTTACAAACGCTTATTAGCTATGATATATCACTGAATCACAGAATATGCTGAGTTGGAAGGCACCCACAAAGATCATCAAGTCCAACTCCTGGCCCTGCATAGGATCATCTCCAAGAGTCACACCATGTGCCTGAGAGCATCGTCCAAACACTTCTATCAGGCTTGGTGCTGTGACCACTTCCCTGGGAAGCCTGTTCCAGTATATATCCATTGATGATGAAGGACATGCATATATCAGATGAGAAAACTACTTTAATTTTTTTGGTTAAAGAAGTCACTATACCAAGTATTTTTAACGGATAGTGTCCAGTTTTAAGCAGATCCTTAGATGAAACTTCATTAAAAGATAGTGCAGTAATAAAGACCCTACTATGTTAAGAAGAACTTAAGAGAATTGTAAAGCTACTATTGAAAAGATGATGAAGTTTAAGTTTTGGTCCTAACACAGTCCTAATTATTATTCTTAACACCAGTGTGTCTGTCCCTCGAAAAATCTTTCTGATGAACCCTCCTTGGCCAGCCAATTGAACACATCATCCAAATGACAAGTGCCTAGCACAAAATTTAATTTCCTGCAATTTAAATGAAGAATTACAGGCTGTTTAGTATCAGACATATAGGGGATACTAGCTGAGCACTCTATTTCTGTATGATGCTTGTTGACAGCACAGTACTTTTCCTATCTTAGCTATCACATATTCCGTGAGTCCCCCTTCAAACATACATGCATTCAACTCATCTGTGTTGAATCCTTTCAAGTATTCTCTTCCCCTTCCCCTATGCACTTCCTGTAATATCTTAAATATATGCTCTGAGCTTGTGAATTCTGATAACATGGTTCAGTCAGTCGCACAAGTTAAATGAAGTATGAATAGAAGGTAAGTGGGAAGTAATAGGATGGAATTAATGTTGTTTTGGTGTATCTCAACTTCCAGGCATCAAACCTGTGTTTCATTCTCTAGTTCCCTGGAAATAAAAGGTCCTGGATGGACACAAATTTTATGCTGCTGCTTAAGACAAATATATCAGGAGGACATATAACTATTAAATCTTTTATCGATTCATTTAATAGATAAAATAATTCAACTGTTTCTCTACTCTGAAAAAGCTGTACAATGCATCCCATCTGATCCTGATTTATTGGTATTCATCCTTCCCAATATGTGTGGAGTCCTTTTGGCAGAGGCTGGCATTCTCTCATCTGTTATATCCCGATGCACATCTGCTCAGAAGTGTCACATGTAGGTCAGGCACAGCCAGGGCTACAGACAAATAGTACAAAGGCAGATGGTTACCAACTGCACTATGGGCAAGATTTTGGCTAAACAAGGTAATCACTTGCTCTACTCTCAAATATATTCCCAATTTTGATAAAGATTTTTCCACCATTCTTTGAAAAATGGTGATAAACTCCCAACAGAGAAGATTTATCTATGATGTGCTGCAACTTATCACTGCCAACAACCTTAGTTATTTACTTAAGGTTCAGCAACATCATATGGTTTAGCTATAAATTGTTCACATATCTCTCTTCAGAGAGGTCATGAAGGGGGGCATTTTTTATAAAGAAGAATTGGAAGTAACCCTTCCATCCTGATCTCTAGTGTAAATGTTAAATCCATCACTCACACCTAATCCAAAATTAATGATATAGTCTGGCAATGCCGCTGGAGTTCACCTCTCTGTTACTTCCCACGTTTTATTGTCTTGACAGTTTTTTCTTCACAACAACATGAGAGTTTACCCCAAAACGTTGGATCATGCTTCTGTTTTAAAAGCCGAACCAGAGTTCTGGCTACATAGACTAATTTTAAATTAGTCAATAACCTCAATATGAAGGTTGTTTTATTTCAATTAGGATGCTGCTTGAGGTTTTGGTATTTTGGGATTGATTTCCAGTGTCTACGTGATATGTTTAACAATACGAATGATGAACTGATAATTATAGCATGGGCTATTGTGTGATGTCTAAAATGTGATGGGTGTTTACTCTGTAAATCTTGAGTACAATTCTGTATCAACTAGTGATTATTTATCTTCATGAAAGACTACTGCAATTAAATGATCAATTATATGTGAAGATTATTGCTAGTTTGGTGGTCATTGTCCTTTTCTCCAGTCATTTGTACTGAATGAATAAACTCGTAGAAAATAATTTCCCCTCAATCTTTCTAAAAAGAGCTTCAGTTGTGCTGATATGAAATGTAATGTGCTATTGAAATAATATTTCAGATTAATATTTACAGGCATTTCTGTTCTGTACACATACATTGATTGGGTTCATCTGCACTGTGCAGACATGCACATTTCTTGCTGGCTCTTCTTTGGGAAGTGTGTTGATATCTCTGGGTGAAAAGTGTCATAGAAGAAGTAGGTAACAGTTACATCACATATATTACATCACATAGGTTACATGTTGTTCTGTGATGTAATTACATCATATAATGACAATGTTGTCAACAGTGTTATACGATGCTATTACAAGAATAATAATACCTTATTTCAATAATTGTTAAGAATTTGGGCTTAGATACAGCATTGCTCTAAATATTTTCTGAATTTTTTTTGTTTAAATGGACAGAACCTGAAGTGTACAGAGAAGTTATAATTATATGAGAAGATACCATTATTTATATGTTCATTTATTTTCCTATTCAGAGTATGAGTGTGAATAATTGGACTCAAACCTTAGATTTTCAGATTTCAAAGCCATGTGATGGCAAGAGGCACAGCTCAGCCAAAATTCCTATTTACTCCATTACCATTTTCCCTATGTAACATCCGCAGGATGTGTGCCCCACACCAATTGCAGTTACTTTGATGTAATGAGTATTGTCTGCTAGTTTGCACCACTACTAAGTGCCAGGAGATGTGCTATTTAATTGTCATGATTAGGACTACATCTGACTGTGTTATTCAGGAAAAGCCATCCTCCTACTCAACATCAGCACACAGTTACCCCTGTGTAAAAAATCCCTTTTCAAAAATCTCTTCTTCAGTGAAGTACCCCAAATTGGTAAACACTAGTTGAAGAGATGCCCATCTGCTCTGTGAGTGCCCTTGTTAGCTGTCAGGATTTGTAAATACAGCAAATGGTATTCTTAATGTTTCAATTACATTGTGGAATCAGTTATTTTGTGAAATGGCTGTTTTATAATATGACTATGACACGTACGTAATTGGACTCTCTCAAGAGGAGACAAAATGACAGGACACATACTGAGAAAACTAAAAGGTCTGTGTACAACTCCAGATTTGATGAAGAACTAAAGTGATTGAAAACATGTTAATTTTCCCTTTTTTTTTTGGCAGCTTATTCAGAATGATAACACACCTAAAAGTCAAATAGCTTCTTAATGACAGCAGAGACACAGGGAAAAAGCACTGGCCTCATTGGAGTCTACAGGATTTTGGCCTTTGATTTCAGAGGGAAAGAAATGAGTCAGTGATTTCTAAAAAGCACAGGAGATCACAAGCTACAGAGGACTGGAGACTGCTTAGGATGACTGGATACCACACATGCAGTTAAGGAACAGAGCATGAAGAACTTTGGCAACATGAAGGAACCTTTGCAATGTATAAGGGAAAGAAGAAAGCCATGTGCAATTGAGCAAAAAAGCACAGAAATCATTTGGTTTCCACCTAGCTAATGGGAAGTATCAGTATTTTTTCACTGTACTTTTGTGCAAATGGCTCTATGTTCTGCATGCAGCAAGTACTCAAAGACAATTTTATGCCATGTACTTGTGTGTGGCTCTAAGATCCCGACAAACCAGCACTCCAGATGTGGCACCGCACTGGAGGTTGTATTCCCACACACAGTTTGCAATCCTGCCCATTCATTTGGGACTCAAAAAGATTCTCCAGGAAAAACAGACCCCATTCATAGTTTTCTCCAAGTATATTAAGAGAAGAGCTGGCTTTCTGTGCCTGATCTGAGGTCTGAGGATGTACTAACCAGGGACAGCTGGACTCTGCATTGAATCTGCTGTGGAAAAGTTGAGGTGAAGCGACAGTTCACTAAATTGTCTGAGCCTCTCCTTCCAAAGACAAGAAAGAAGATTAACAGCTGTGTTTGTGAAGTGCTTTGAAATCTATAGATTAAATTTAGTGCCTAAAGTCATGTGGAGAGCTAAATACTTTTATTGTCTTCTGAAATTAAAAACACCTTCAAAACAATTTCAAACCCTTCTCCCACGTAGTCAAATAAAGGAAATTAATCTTGGCCACAATTAACTTTCTATCCTCATTTCTCAACCTGCTCCATCTGCTACTTCATCTGACCTGTTCCTACACTTCACTGATCAAATGCAGTTGCAAGCTTATCCATCATCTTACAGCATAATGAAGTGTAAACATTTTCTGCATCAATCTGTCATGCGAGCCATAATTTGGAGTTCAAAAGATTGCATCCAAGACCATTTTAAGCTTTAATCACAACCATGCTGAACGATGGGCTACTTGCCATTAGCAAATATATCTGCCTTTTGCTGCTAGACATTCTCAATGAGTCCAGAAATTCTATAATTTCAATAAACATTTGGAATTGACCAAAATTTAAAAAACCCAAACCAACAAAAATTCACCCTGCAACAAAACCAAATAGTTTTTCTAATATGACCTTTTTTAGGTCGTAATAGACATCCTTAATGTCTAGATTCCTGTTTGACATGAGTACAAAAGAAAACATGATAGCAAAATTATCTCAGTGACCTGAAAGCGGATGTTGGAAGCACAGACGCAAGACTAAAGATGATTATACGTGGGGTACTGCTTGTATCCTTCAGTTTTGCCTGGTATCATCTGTTGTTACATAAAGACTAGTTCAAAACAGCCTGCAAAAAGCAATCATACACCATTTTACGCATAAGGCTGAAGTAATCAAGCAGCAATACAGCACTGGTACATTGAAGCCAAAACCTGACATCATTGGTTTTCAATACTGTTGTCAGATAATATTAATAGTAGCCGAATCCAGCATCTGGTCTGCAGGAAGGACAAACAATCTTTTTCCAGTACTCCTCCTATCCACAATAAGTAATATCAAATTCAGAAGGACCAAGCTGTAAAATGTGTTACAAACAGCAAGGAGCAGGGAGGACCTTGAGGAATACAGGGAAAACAAGAAGAGAACAAGTGAAAGCAGAGGTCCAGAACTCACAAAGGCAAAGGGCAATGAGGATCGAAGCATTCAACAGCCTCACTAATCACAAAATGAGGTTAATTGAGACTAGATATTTAGAAATGCAGGCTGTATTTTCAAAGAAGAGTCTAACCAACATTTAGTTAAGTAGAATCATTCAAATTAGTAACACTCAATGAAACACACACTGGAAAATTTGCTGAAGCAATTTTGTTTTTCTACAGTTGTCTTCAGGAGCTTATGAGATACCTTAGAGATGTGCAAAATTGCAAATATGGCACATATTTTTAGAAGATGGAGAAGAGTCCAAGGAGCTAGAACTCAGGGAATGTAACTTTGGTGCTTAAGTTATTAAGCAAACTTATTAGGCAAATGACCCTGAAGCATCCAAAAGATAATACAGTGGTTGAAAGCCAGCAATCATGGACTTATCCAGAACCATGTCAAACCAATCTAATTTCAGTCTTTGACTAAATAAGTAGCCTAGGGGAAAACAACAAACATGATTTGCTTTGACTTTCATATGGCTTTTCACACTGCTTTAGATGGCATACCCCTAAGCAAAAATGAAGATAGGTAGGACAAGATTCAGCCTCAGATTTGTGCATAGGAATGTCTCTTGTTTACCGTGTAGGTGTCTATATGTAACCTAGGCATCTAAGCCTCCTTTGTAGGGAGGAGATCTAGGACAATGCAGTTACCCGCATAAAGACATCAAGTACCATCTGAAACACCTCCTGGCTGATCTTCAGCTACCACTTCAAAGGAGAGTGGACATCCCATAGGTCTTGTGACAGATCTGCCAACCCTGCATAGCTGCTCCAAGGGCACCACTGTACGCTCCAGACACCAAATTCACTCCTTGCCCACTGGAGGATAAACAGAATAACTCTCCAGCCTCCACCCACTGTAACAGCAGCTTAGACACCTTGCTCATAGGCGGACGTGTACACTGAGGGAAAAACATGCATAGAGATGGCGGGTTTTTTTGTCAAACATGGGTGTATTTCAAATAATGTTCAGTAGGGATTAACCATAGGTTTGGTCATGTTAAGCAACTTGTAGGATGGAACCAAAAACCTTTTTTTTTGCCATTCATAAATGACAACAAACTGGGAAGGGATGCAAGTACATTGGAGGACAGGGATAACATTTTAAATTGTTTTGACCAGTGTAGAACTGATTCAAGTTCTGCAGGTTGTTCAGTTAAAAGAAATTCAAAAAGCTTCCTTTAGCCATAAGGTGTGAATACAGAAATGGACAGTGGAGTACTAACAGTAAGTCATCAGTAGAGTGGAAAATGATTCAGCAATTGCTGTGATTCACAAGCTAAAAATGTGTGTGTGATGGTGCTGCAGAAAAGACAACTCCCATTCTTGGATTCACTGGCAGGGATGTCATGTGCAAGACACCAGAAGTATTTAACATGCTCTGATCCATAATGATAAGGTCCCTGCCAGAGTGTTACTCTATCCAGAGCCGATAACCACACTTTAAAGAAAGATGTGACAAACTGCAGAGAGAACAGAGGAGGAAAATGAGTATGACAGGAGAGTTACAAAATATTATTTCTGCATAAATTCAAGGATTTGGCTACATCTACTGTGGGGAAAACTAGGTTATAGGGGGAAAGAGAAGGCAGGAACCCATACAAGTCCCCCAGCTCATCAGGTTATAATGAGAGGAAGGGAGATCAACCTTCCCCTCTCTGCTAAGGGTGGTACACAATATAATTGGCCTGATTTGCATCAGTGAGACGTATTTAAATCCTGGAGCCTTTTATGGGAGATTTTTGGGAACAGATTCAACAAAAAGGGAAGGCTAATACACCTTCAGAGTGACAGAAGGTGGAGCCATGTCTTTTCTGTGGGGAGATGCTAGAAATGGCAAAAGTGTCTCAGAAACCATTGCTCACCCGAACATCCCCCGACTACAGAGAAGGAGAAAGAAATCCTCATTGATGGAGGTGGCTGAGAAGCTCTTGAAGGAGGTGGCCAAAAGGCAGGCATGGAGGAGCCCTGGTCATGTTACCTTTCCCTGCAGGAGGCAGGCTTTTCCCAGGGCCCACTGCAACCTCACTGTGGCACTGACTTGAGACTTGGAGGCTTGTGTTTCTGTGGCTGTTGACTGAACACAATATGCAAATGGTCTGCTCATTTTTTCTTTTGCTGTGAAGGTGATGGTAGTTTTATTATAGCACAAGCGCTCTTTAGTAAGGTAGTTAATGAGCTGTCAAGATTTCTGTAATAAACTTCTCTTTCAGAGTAGTAAGTAATAACTCACTGAAAGATGAAGCTTATTTTTAGTCATTGCTCAGAAATGTGTTTTACTAATTTTGAGAAATAAATCTCATCTTTTTCAAGAGCCTTATCTCAATAAAAACAGACTGTGAGACTTTTTCAGAGAAACTGGGTAGGTTTTTTTAATATGAATATAATTACTCCTTCTTATTTATAGCGAAAGTATGTGTGCCATAGAGTTGTAAAACTGTGGAGGAAATTGGGAAATTCTGTCTCATCAGTACCGTTCTTTTTGCCACAAGCCATTCCTCTTTCCCCGTGTGTGCTTCTCATGAGAAGACAACTCATCCTGGCCACCAGTAAGTGAGAGCACAGAGTTCTGACCAGGACATGATGGTGCTTTACAGTTTAGCACAGTTTTTTGTCTTGACATTTTCTGAATTAAAAAAATGTCAGTTTTGATTTGCCACTCTGGATCCTTTCCTTTCCAACAAATATTGCCCACAGCTGTGCTCAAAGGGGAGGGGAGAGGAGATGAAATTATTTGTTGTAAATAATTTGTCTGAAAGCACATTTCCTTTTGCAAATGATGTGCACACAGTTTATAGTCCATGACTTTATAACTCTTTAAAGTTTTACAGTGTGGATATACTTGAGACAATTTTTTTTCCCTAAGCTTTCTGCTGCCTTTCCAATTTTCATGTCTTATGGCTGGTCAGAAAAATCACGTGCTTATGTTTCTTGTCCATGAGCTGATCCAGGCTTTATGGTCAAGAAAATTCCCTCTCTCGGTTGCTGATTTTGTTCAGATGCCTTTCTAGTATTGCTGGAATATGTCCGCAAATAATAAAAGACCATTTTGAGGTAAGAGGCAAGTGCCTTTTTTGAATATTCACACAAGTTTCAACAGAGCTTTTAGATTCTGCACGTCTCCTGCAAAACATAGAGAGTTTCCTGCGTTAGTGTTCATGAATAAGCAAATACAAAACAGTAAAATATGTCAACAATTTGTTAGATCCGTCAGTGTAGAGGAGCTGTGCCTCTCCCCATTGCCTGTCTCCCAGCTCCCGCACTGGCAGACTGATGGCTGCATTGTTAACCTCGGCACCTTCCCTCCCAGCTGATGGGGATCCTTATGGTTATCGCCTGCATTTTACTTATCACAAATGTAGCAGTATTTCTGCTGATTCTTCCACTTTCTTCCCTCCAGGAGAGTGACTGAGGGACTGAGGTGTTTTGCTCATGACCTCTGGTGGTAGAAGAGAGGCTCTACAACCCCCTTGTTTGCAACAAAAACGATAATGAAAAAAAAACCAGTAGCCTTGTTTCTTGTGAAGAATCAGGCTGTGACTTAGCTAGGGATGGGCACCGAATTTTTCTTAAGTACATCCTTACATGATACAGAGTTGATTGAATAAATGTTGTCACGCAGACAGTGCCATTGGCAGAGACATGCTGGGGGACGTGAGGAGCTGTAATTACCCACTTCTCAAGTGCTTGCTCTCCAGAAGTGTCCTTGCTCCATGATGTGTTATTTTATGACATCTCCTGAACTAAAATAAGGGGGAAAAAAATTATACACTTTTTTTTTAGCACTGAGTATTTTTTTATGAAATTCAATTTATTTCTCTTTTCCCACGCTCTTTGCACCAGATATATTGTGATCCTGTTTGCACCCATACAAATCCATAAGCAGAGCAAAATTCAGGCAGATTTTGGTTAACTAACCTGCAGAACTGCAGTAAAATGTGTACATATAAACTGTGCATTAGCTAAATACATATGAATATTAACTGCATATTACTAAGGAGGAAGTTGTGGAAAATGCAAATCAAGTAACATACAAGCATTTGCATAAGAAAAGCAGTGCTGGGTACAGGCCAAGGTATCTGCAACCTAATCATGTCTTCAGACAGCTGGCAGCTCAAAACAACTACCAAACCATTTTCCTCCTCTGTATCAGCCCCCCTGTTGCCCCCATCTCCTGCCCAGTCTGTGGAGGATGGTCATTGTGTCTCTGTTGTTCCGTAGATTAAGCTTCAAGCTTTATTTGAGAGAACAAAAAGGGACAGTTTTACTTCTGCTCAAGCTGCCCCCTCCCTATGGGTCAGTTATCTAAAACTTTGCAGCAATGAAGTTGCTCACTGATAGAGAAGGGGACAAAGAAGAGCTCCATCTCCCTTCCAGTCCTCCCATGGAAAATCTCAGGGCAGGTTTTTTTCCTAGAATCAAACAACCCTCTCCTAAACCACAGTGTAAAAATGAGGTGCCATTTCCCAGACACTCAGCAGTGCAGCAAAATCCTTCCCCTGCAAAGTTCAATGTGGAAGGATAAGAACTAATGACACTGAAGGAAGGAGATGAACTGCAGGAGTGTGCATTTCCCCTGCAGAGACCTGCAAAGAAATTGGGTCACCGCAGTGAGTTTGAGAGCAGGGCTTCACCCTGCCAAAGCATTCAGCCTACTTTTAGCCCTGTGTATGTGTAGATCCTGTTAGTCTCTTCTTAGTTTTAAGCCCATTGACTTCACTGGGACCTTTCCTTTCTTAAATCTTCATGTGTCTCTGAGCTAGGTCAGCAAAGATGGCTATTTGAAACTCTCTGTATTAATGAGGCTAGATGATTTTGAAGCTGCCTTTTCAAAAGTTACTTGACAAATCTTTATCTTACATTATCTGTGCTCTGAGAAACACAACATCACTTTCAGTGCAATGTGGTATCACTGTGTTTCTTGAGACCTGCTTTCTTTGAAAAGTTGGGGAATATAAAATTTATTACAAGACTGAGCAATTAAGTTTCATTTGGGAAGAGTTTCATAATAGACAGCAGACAAAGTCCTCTCAATAGATGAATATAAAGTCTCCATCACATTTCAGACATCTTGTTGAAGACTGTCCAATTCAGAAGTCACTCTTGTGACATGTTGAAGCATATGTGCCCAAGCTTCTGCACCCCTGTACTAAGTGCTGGGAACTCAGAGAAATAAAGTAGCAGCCCAGACTCCTACCAGACCAGTACATCCCACCTTGTGCCCTTCTCACTTGGAAGTGCCTGCCTCTGGCCTTCCAATGACCACAAATAGAGGGGATGATGGGGATGAGATGTTTACCAGGTTCTTCGGTTACATGCATGAAGTTATGGAGCATGGAGCCAGACTGATGATTCTACAGTGGTTACAGAGGAGGAGACGTTCTGGAGAGCTCAGAAATGAGCTCTGTTAATTGTGAGGTGGCAAGGAGGGGTGGTGGAGGATTTGAGAAGTTGCCCAAGTGCACACAGGCTGTCTGGGTGATAGCCAGGGATGAATGCTTGGCTCCATTGCCCTTGTCCTTGCTCACTCAGAGAGGTGTGAAACAGGCAGGTGCAGTCTGACAGCTCTTTTCAGAACTGTCTGTGAGAAAAGAGGATGAAAAAAGCTATCAGAAGAGAAGAGCTGCCTAACCAAATGCCCATCTTTCTCTTGGCTAGCACTTAAAAAGCCAAGATATTCATGTCGGAGGAAGTGTACTGTGTTTGTGTTAAACCTCTGAGATCTTCTACACCATCATTACCCCACCAGAGTTTTGTCCCAGGTGATTCTCAAGATTTGTATGTTTAAAGTATTGGCCATGGCTCTGCAATGAGATGGAAGGTAGTTCCTTCTTCCTCCTGGGCACATACCACCATCCCATAAAATGCAGGAGCAGTGTTTGTCACCTCATCTCCATGGGTACATTGCACGGTAGCCTGAGTGTGTTGTAACACCAACAGGAGCTATGTTTGTACAAAGGGAGCTATGTATATCATGTCACCTGTGCAACCATGGCTATATGGTCCTGTAAGAGGAGAGTTAAAAAACTATACCCAAAGATGATCAGTGTAGAGAAACAAAAGCGCAGGAAATCCTTTGGCATTGCTGAGTTCAGATCTGATACCAGAAAAAAGTTATAGGTGTGAGGAAGGGAGAAGAGGAGAGGAGAAAAGCCCATTTTCCATCTTTGTGTGCAATATGGGAGACATGGGAAAATGTTCAAACCCAAAGACTGTCAGCAAGCGTTACGTATTCACCAGACAAAAAGGAAATGAGCCAATTTTAGAAAGGAACAGCTGACATCCCTGTACCAGGATGAAGGCCATGAGGAGAGACAGAGACAGGCAGCAAGTTAAATTAGAAAACAAACTAACTGGCTGGTACATGTGCACAGGCCATGCTACAGCCCTCACAAGTCTAACACAATCTCAGCATGGGAAATATGAAAAAGGGCATGAGGGAGACAAGGGCAAAAAGACAAGGACAAAGAAGAGAAGGGGAGAGTAGTGTGCCTCTCCCAGCAGAAACCGGCTTTCCTCTTCTGTGTATGCTTTTCCTATCTTAATGTACAAAGCTTGCGGCCAGTCGATTAGATCGTTCTCTCCCCCTTGCCATTTGTATGTCACGTCTCTGCTTATCT
Source organism: Manacus vitellinus (assembly GCF_001715985.3). NCBI lineage: Eukaryota > Metazoa > Chordata > Aves > Passeriformes > Pipridae > Manacus > Manacus vitellinus. The sequence goes on from NW_021940813.1 coordinate 25,025,287, forward strand.
CGGATCTTCCCCAGGGCAGGGAGTATATCTTCATGTACACAGCCTAGCTGCACTGCAATGCAGAGGTTAAGAAAAATAGTAAAGCACTCACAGAGAGAAAACAGCATAGAGATTTTTTTTTTTGTGAACAATGGAAAAATAAATGATAGTGTCTGAACTTGTTACATTTAACTGCATACACATATTGAAAGTCTGCTGCCCTTTGTGCCTTTATTATTCCCATGCACCTATTTCCCTAACCTCACTTACCCCGCACAGCTAAGTATGGTGCCCTTTTACTGGAAATAAGCCCTGCTCCTGTCAGTGTTAAGAAGATCACTGTAATGCTTGCTGTGAGCGGAAAGAGGGAGGAAAATCAGTGCCTGATGTGTTAGCAGAGAGGAAAACTCAAGGGTCATAGGAAACCACAAATCTGCCAGATATGATTAATTCAGTGGAGAGGGTAGAAGCCTAAAAGTTTTTTCTGTTTTCTTTATACTGTCAAATTTCTTTTTACTTGATGCAAAAGACAAGGGATTAGGAGTGATGTCTGAAAGGAGAGGTCCCAGGACACAGGAGACATTGGGATACTGGGCTGTTGCAGGGCAGCATGGCAGTGATCAGGACCTATTTGAGTACGGGTGACACAGGCCTGCCTGACATGTTAAAACACTGTCCCATCTGTGACATGGCAGGTAGGTGATGTTAAATGTGGGCAGCCTTTGGCTGATCAGACAGGAACCATCTGTGGTGCTGCCTCCTCATCTCCAAAGTCATTACTCTACCTCTGAGTAGCACAGAGAGTTGTGTGAGATGAGTGGAGTGAGATGACTGTGTGAGCAAGGGTGGAGAATTACTCCAAATGTAAATGAAGTTTCAAGAAGCAAATCTTAAGAATCCCACAGTCCAAGGGATTTCTCAGCAGCAGCAGCAGCATTTTTTAAGAAGAAGAAACCTAAACATTTGGACCAAAATGATGTCTAGCTGCTTTCCCCCTTCTAGTAACAGATTAGCCTCCATCACAACCTATGCACCACCGCTGCCACCTTGTCTTCTGACCCTGTCTTCTCTCCATTTCACAGCTTAAAAAATACAGTTATTGCCCTTTCACTATCAAGACCTCATGTAGTCCTGTCCTTGATCTTTTGAACTTCCCTTCCTATCTCTTTATCCTGATAAAGCCCTTGGCAGCCTTTCACTCTCTATTTCCCCCTCTTGTGCTGCTGCCCTCACTTTTGCATCACTCCAGGCATGAAATAACCTCCAGATAAAGGTTTTACATTCTCATCACCTTCTGTCAAAAAGCTCACATCTGTCATAGACCTGAGAAGTAGTGCAGTGATAGGGTAGCAATAATACATGAAATCTTCCAGATATCCATGATGGACATACACACATACACACATACATACATACATATATATATATATATATACACACACACACACACATATATATATATATATATATAAATACAGGAGAGCTTTCAAGAGTTTGTAACCAAAAAGACACATGACAGTCTTCTTCCTAATCCTCCTCTCTTTTCATCCATTTCCCCCAGTTTTTTCATTGTGTCTTCATTTTCTTGGTGAACTCTTTTAAACAGAGCTCTTTCCATCACTGGAGAGTACTTAAAATGGAAATAATAACAGACAAAAAAGCAAACAAAGAGGAGTTTCAAGATTTAAAATTTTTGTAATTTACAATTCACAATTTTTAGCCTCATAAGCTTTATCTGTACTTAATTCAAATTGGAAGAGGGACTGTCCGCAGTTTAGAAGTTAAGGGACAGGGCATGAGTCATATCCAGGCAGCTAAAATGCATATTATCTCCTTCTCCCTTTCAAAAAACCCAAGTGTGGCCATGTCCAGGCACGCTGGGGTGGTGCCTTCACATCCTAACCTCTGAGTTCCATCGAGGCACTGTGTAGAGGACTGCTGGTTGACTGACCAAACCTGTTTAGGGAAAACACTACTGATAAGCTGAGGAGTATATATGTAGAGAAGTGCTCGAACTCATGGCCTGGCTCTGTTTATTTCATCTGTGCAAACATACTCATACTGCATCCATTCCATAGCAAATGGTTTTTCTTGTCCTTACTTTTTCTTGCCAAGTCACACAGCATTTAGCTATGTAAAGAATGTGAGAGCCTACCATCCCACTCTGTCCAGCAGAACTTGCAGGAAGTGCTATATTGAGAAGAAGACCTCTGTAACATGAAATGCTGCTTGCACCTTCTCCAAATGGACTAAGATGATGGTCTCATGCACACAAGGCTGAGGCCCCCAAAAGACCCAACAACAACATCCTTCGAAGACAAATTCTGCCTGAGACACACCATTTGTCAACCCATGACTTGTATGTGTACAGACACAAACAGTAATGGCACATTCTCAGAATGGTGTTCACACTGAAAGTAGCTGAAGTGACAACGCCATTCTTCTGCCCCTTCCTTCTGGCATGCCTTCCTAAGCCTGGGTGCTGATCTGCCAGCCTGCCTTGGCCAAAAGAGCTGTCAGAGGTGAGGCACTCAGAACTCTTATGCTTTTGCTTTTGAGAGCATGTAAACATGGTAACAGCAGCACTTTACAATGGACAATCAGATTGCAAAGAATTTTGACAACCTGAACTATAAACAATCAGAACGATGGGCACATGTTGGGGTAGGAAAATGAATAGCTGGGAAGTGTTCTCTGATTAAGCATATCACAACCTTGGATCCAAGCCTCTGTGACTCTTTGCCTGTGAATTATTGTATGTGGACTGGTTATGGTGCTTCTTTTCTCCTAATTCTATAACTGAAAAATTCACCAGTCTTCAAAGCAGGAAAATCTGCTATGACAAGTTTGACCTCCTCCACTCTGCCCACCAGAGTTTCACCATATGAAACATGCCCAGGAGGTACTTCTGTGTTGCTATTTGTAGTTATCCGTGAAATGAAGATCTGGTGTGTCAGTTCTTGCAGAAAGTTTCATCTGGAATGGGAAGAATTGGGCATTTTGTATCTCTGTAATTTTGAGTGCTAACAACAAGTATACATGCATTTAGCTTTGATTTCTCAAAAGACTAATTGTAAAGCTTTGCCCTGGGAAGGAAAGAAGTATACCTGTGATATCAGATGCCTGCCACATCCATAGAAGGGATCAGCTGGATCTCACCAGTCTTGTATGCACACATTTCCTTCTGTTGAAAAAAAAATAGTGGAGGGGGTAGGGTTAGTGGATTCCAGGGCAAAAATGAGGGCACATGATTTTGAGACCCTCTTAAAAGACTTCCTTATCAAGACAAATCTAAAGCAACTTGGGCTTATGCAATATGTTGCAGTGTAATTGAGGAGCCTGAAGTAGTGGGAGTTTTGGAAAATTACCCTGTACAACTTATGTACCTTGATGAAACAAAGCTTCCCCATGCCATGTGGTGCCTAGGAAGGGAAGCCCAGGAGTCTGAGCTCAAAGCTTCCCCAGAGTGCCCCATGTCCCTTTGACTGGAGAACAGAAAGTAGGACCAGATCATATGCTGCATCTGCTCTGCAGTTTGGGTGCAGCTCACCCTATAATTTCTAGTTTGTTCATTTATTACTTACCATGATTGATTTCTGTGGTTATTTGTTCAATGTTGCGACAATAACATAATATAAGCCGGTTATTTGTCTGTTCTATATACTGTCCTATATGTGGGAAATGTCTTCACTTTTATGAAAGCTTAAGAGGCACAGAGCATCGTTTATTAAAGTGGGAAGAAAAATAATGTTAGATTGGATGTGGAATGTGTCTGGGAAAAAAAGACAAAGTTCTCCATTTATGAAAATTGAAGTCCTGAAATTGATATTACTCAATCTGAATATGCCCATCTGAATAACTAAGCAGTAATGACCATGGCACAGGCTATTGCAAGCAATTAATGATCAGCTATAAGGGTTGATGGCCTGTGAGGAAGTTAAGGGACATTAACCTCTGCTGGCTATTAGTCATTCAGCTATTGCCAAGTGCTGACTCTGTGGCAGATTCCTCTCATTTTTAAAATATAGACCTTAAAATTTACACTAAAAGCATCTGCAGTGTAATGAATGTAAGTGAGCAAGACCTCTCTGCAAAAATAGCAAGCAATGAGGTCAGTGCTCTGGTGGCCCAAGACCTCTTCAGGATGTCTTGGCTTCTGTTTGAGTCTGGATGACCAATGACAGAAGGGCAAGGAGGCACCTTTGCATACTTCCAGTTCTCCTGGATTCACAGGTATCCACTCTCTGGGGACTGTTTTATGCACACCCACCAGCATGAAGTGTCCTAAGAAGAAACTGGAGTGGGGATATTGCATGTTTTCCTTTACCTGTGCATGAGGTAGAAAGAAAGAGAGAAATGGTAGGAGGATGGAAGATACTTGGGAGGTTTGTATATATGTGTGCGTATGTATTTATACCTATATATACAGATATGAAAGAGTGGATTCGATACCAAAAAAGCAAAGTGTTTAAATATTTTTTGGTCAAGGATACTTGTAAAGGATATTTATTTTGGCATTTCTTTCAATGAGAGATGATTAACAGAAATCACCTGATCTGCCTTTCTCCCAGTCTTTTGCAGCCCTTAGGCTGGTCACGGAGATTATAGACAGACAGTGATGAAACCAAGCTTCACAATACATTTGAATAGTTTTGTCCCCAGCACCATTTCAAACTGCAGCCCCCAGATGTTAAACAGAGACTAACTACAGAGCTTTGTAGCACAAACAATTGTAAAAGGCTACAGAACCCCCAAATCTTCAACAATCAGTCTAAGTAAACAATAAAGACTGAGAAGAAGGAACAATAATAATGATTGGGTTTATTTCAGTGGCAGAAAATACTTTTTTCACTTTCTTATTCTTGTTTGTCCTACAGTAAAGAGGGCAATCAGGGTTGATTTACAATGAAGTTATGTTAAATAGGATTTACCAAGTAACATTGTTACTGTAATTTTGCTTCAGACAAAACCAGTCTAATTCACATGAGATGGCTTTATTGCTTATCCCATTGGGACACTTACAAAAACACTGAAGAGAATCAGGAGAGCAAAAATTGTAGGAAAATGCACCTAAACAGCATCTACTGCTTCTATGGAGGATGGAAGAGTTTATTTATTTTGTTATATATTACTACATTATATTGTTATATATTACTATATCTGCAGTCCCAGGATATAATTGCTTTTTCATTGTAAAGAAGAGAAAAACTGATGCCATCAAACCTAGTCTACTGTCGAAGCATTGGTCACAAATTGCAAATACACCTTTTGCTGTAGTCCATGTTCTAAAGCTGCATCCAGATTTCACTCCAAATTACTATCAGCTGTAAATCCATGGTCTACTGACAGATTCTTCTGTAGTACTGTCCTGGCTTTTTTTTTGCTTTTTTTTTCCCCACCACTGTCAATTAAAAAAAAAAGAGAAAAAAAAAGAAGAAAAGAGAAAAAGATGAAAGGGAAAGGGAAAGGGAAAGGGAAAGGGAAAGGGAAAGGGAAAGGGAAAGGGAAAGGGAAAGGGAAAGGGAAAGGGAAAGGGAAAGGGAAGGAAGAGGAAGGGGAAGGAAGAGGGAGGGGAAGGAAGAGGGAGGGGAAGGAAGGTTTGGGAAAGGTTGGGAAGAGAAGAGAAGAGAAGAGAAGAGAAGAGAAGAGAAGAGAAGAGAAGAGAAGAGAAGAGAAGAGAAGAGAAGAGAAGAGAAGAGAAGAGAAGAGAGAGAAGAGAAGAGAAGAGAAGAGAAGAGAAGAGAAGAGAAGAGAAGAGAAGAGAAGAGAAGAGAAGAGAAGAGAAGAGAAGAGAAGAGAAGAGAAGAAAAGAAAAGAAAAGAAAAGAAAAGAAAAGAAAAGAAAAGAAAAGAAAAGAAAAGAAAAGAAAAGAAAAGAAAAGAAAAGAAAAGAAAAGAAAAGAAAGAAAAGAAAGAAAAGAAAAGAAAAAAAGAAAAGAAAAGAAAAGAAAAGAAAAGAAAAGAAAAGAAAAGAAAAGAAAAGAAAAGAAAAGAAAAGAAAAGAAAAGAAAAAAGAAAAGAAGAAAAAACCACAAACCCTATTCTAAGAAAAAACCCTACTTTCAGGTTCTTTCAACACCTGGACATTATTAAATGGTTTGCAAAGAGAAAATGAGCACTAGTTATAAACTGACAGGTTCATCTGCTAGTGCCATGGCAGGACAAGCCTGAATTTTGCACTGGAAACACCCTATGCTGCATTTTCTATTTGCCAAGGGTCTGATCTTTTGATCTGTGTGTCCAGAGAAGCTGCCCAGGTTATAATGTCTTAAAAGTTCCAGGTCTAATACGTGAGATTTGAGAAGATCAGGGATTAAGGAATTCACTGTGAAATTTCAAAAGAAAACAGCTGGAAGGAGGAGGACATGAAAGCTCAGTCTGACCTTACAAACCCTGTGAAGTCGGCTGCCCTCTGTCCCTCTCTGGTTTAATTAAGGCTGGCAAAATATGCTTGCCTCAGCCAAAATCTTTTTTCTTGGTCCTTCCTGCTGTGATGAGTGCAATGAAAACAATCAAGCTATTTTGCATCCTCATTAAAAAAAAAAAAGGCAGCTTACTTTTAATGGGTAATAATTTTGCAGATGGTTGAGTTTCCCTGGCAATTAGATTTATCCTCCTTAGAGTTTTTGTACTACTTCTATTTTCATCTTTTCTAGTTTGATAGCCCTAAGTGTTCAGAGCAACTTCTCTTGACCAAGCTACAAACACTGGTTACCTTTAGGTCTACAAACCAGTTCCTGAGAAGAAATCACCTTGTCCTTCATCCTTTATTTTGTTTTTCTTATTTTTACAGTAAGTTTAAAACACTCAAAGCATTCATATATTTTTCTTATTTATTAATACAAATAACATATTAATTTCAGATTAATTTATAAGAAGATGCAGTAAATGCCTTGTACACAAGAGGGCAGATCTGCTTCTCCTTTCATCACCAGCAGTCCCCTGTTGTACTTCACCAACTGGTGCTTTCAGCTGGGTGTCTGGGGCTGGATGTCACAGGAACTGCATGTCTGTAAGGCAGGCTTTCAGTCTGAATAGACAAGACCATCCAGTGATGGTCTACAGGCCTTTTATATTGCTAAAGCAATGCCCATAGGGATATAATGGGGTAACATCAGACTGGTGACCTGTCACTAGGGGGGTTCCACAGAGTTCCATCTTAGGGCCAGTGCTCTTCAATATCTTCATAAATAACTTGGACACAGGACTAGAAGGGTTACTAAGCAAGTTTGCAGATGACACAAAACTAGGAGGAGCTGTTGACTCCCTCGAAGGCAGGGAGGCCCTGCAGAGAGATCTCAACAAATTAGAGGACTGGGCAATCACCAACCATATGAAGTTCAACAAGGAGAAGTGTTGGATTCTGCACCCTGGGTGGGGCAACCCCAGATGTATGTATACACTGGGGAATGAGATGCTGGAAAACAGTGCCATGGAAAGGGACCTGTGGTTCCAGGTCGATGGTAAGTTGAATATGAGTCAGCAGTGCCCTGGCAGCCAGGAGGGCC
>NW_021940813.1:25033622-25132401 GCF_001715985.3 Manacus vitellinus
TAATTTAAAAACCTTTTCACAGGGAGGGACTATCCCTGACCTAAAGGCAGGCCGGGGGCTATGAAGCTCCAGCATGTTGTGTGACTTGGAGTCAAAACCTCAACAAGGATAACTTACTATCCCCTCAGCTCTGCTACCCTGGGCCATGGTCACTTGGTGCTGGCAAGCCTGACTGTGATTTAAACCCCCAAATTTAACCTCCTTGAGAGGAAGGACAGTGTGTCTGAATCTGGAGTGTTTCCTATCCTCTTCCTAGCTTGCTCTGGGTAACTAAATGGGGAGCAGCCACCCCCAGAGTGTAGGTCTCATTCACGGAGAAGCTTTCCAATCCCACAGAGGAAGAGGTACTTCCCCAAGTTCCCAGAATTAGTTCATGGCCAGCTCTGTGCTTCCCAGGAAAGCTGGCTGCTACCTCTTACTTCCTTGGAGACAGACTGCACCCCTCTCCTTTGGCTCATAAACCACTGCCAGCGTCTCTGGTCACCACACTGCCAGAGGAGTCAAGATAACTTCTGCAAAGCTCTCTTGAGGGGTGTAAGCAACTCAGTTGAGGTGAAGGAATTACACTTCATCTCCCATAAAGTTTCGGTTTAACTTAACGAAACAATAAAATCAAGGTTTTATACAACGACATGAACACACACACTATCTCCACCAAGTGGTCCAAAATCGAAAGGAATTTGTAAATTTTGAAGAGCACCAAAAGGCTTACTTTTTAAAAGAGAAAAGACACTCTATATCAAATATTTTTCTTGCAGCACCTAGAGTATTTTGGGGAGAGCAGAAAAGAACTCAGTGTTTACCTTCCAAATGCCCTTGGAGAAAGGTTGAGGTGAGTGAATGAGCAAGCAAACCCAGGGTTTTTTAAAGAGCAAAGGTCAGGAAAGATCATCTTTAAAAAGGCAAACTTGGAAAAAAAAAAAAAAGAGAATTTACCACAGTTTATCTGGATGCTTTCCCCTCCTACTTTATAGTGTCTCCTGACGCTGTCACATTCTTTGTATTTTATGTACAGTGCAATAATATTGCAGTCCCCAGTGTCACTTGGTAACCATCCAGCTAAAGGCCACCTGTTGCAGAACATCTCAGAACTGAATGTCATCTTTGAAAAAAACAGGGATATAGTCAAAGCCACTCAGATCAGATATAATTAGAGATTTACTGGGACATTGCTGGAAGGGTCTCTGGAAATTTCCAAGATGTTGGGTCACTGATGATCAATTGTATTTGCTTTTCCATTTTAGCAATCAATGAATCTGCACTTGTGGAAAGGCTGTTGCACAATATCCCACATCAGTCACAATTACAGAAGTGCTAATCATGGAGTTGCTATTTGGTAAGCACACTGTACAAAAGCATGTGTCGCTTATTTAATTTGATGCATGATTAACAACTCCATCTTAGACCCTCTTGTTTGCTCTCTGTGTTATGCTTGTTTGTCCTACAAGTATATAATAATTAAAATAATTAAAAAAGAATTAAAATGCTTTTAATTAGATTACTGCAGTGGTTAAAGTAAGTAGCATTCTTATAATCTACTAGTCATCTTGTTCCTTTTAAGAGACCTCTGCACAGTCAAACCATTAATGGATGTACTTTACCGATACATCCCACAATGCTGTTTCAAAATTGTTCTAAGGACTCACATCCGTTCAATGGGAAGGGGAAAAGGAGGATTTTGTGAATGTGTTCCCTGAACAAATGAGCAGTGCAAGACAGCTAATCATTTGTTTCATGAACTGGGGTTTGCATTATCTTGCTAGATCAGTACTTTGAAGATGCATCAACAGGTACAGAAGTGGCATATCCAAAGTTTTTCTTAGACCTGGCTAAAAAATGTCTCATCTGCAGTCGAGGGAGCTTTGATCAAAGTGTTACTTGTTAATAGTGAAGGTAGGAGCTAGAAGCGTGAGAGTGTTTACGGATGTGTATATATAGAGTAGCAAATGTAGGGAATGTTAAAGACAATACATAATAGAAAATATACTGCATAGGAAAACAAGACGAAATATGAGTACACTGGTTGTTTGCTGGAACAGCATCTAGGGTTATTTACTTGTCCTTATCAGCTTTCTCAGCATCTGCTGTTGTGTGTTGCTAGTGCTGTGTTAGCTCCCTCCCTGATCAGAAGTGGTACAGCCTATCTTCTACCCAGACTGTTAGAGGAATTCTACCAGGAGCAAAACACTTGCTGTGATATCAGCTGATTGCTAGAGGGAGACGACAAACTAGTTGAGATGATAATTTAGTGAGAATTTATATTAACCATAGCAAAAAAACCCAAGATGGCCTATTCTGACACTATTTTTGTAGAAGTCTTGAAGCCCCATGCAAATCCCAGAAATGTGGGAACATGCTGATTCTGTGTTAGCAGCAGACTAGATCTGTCTGTTGAGCCTGACATTAGTTATTAGGGAATACAAAATAATAAAAGGCCCTGAAAACTAAAGAAGAAGAAAAGGCAGAGAATTTAATTAATGCTGATCAACATGGCCTTATGGAAGATCAATCTGTTCATAAAGAAAGTCTGATTTCCTCTTTTGATGAAATTACAAGTTTGTGTGATAAAGGAGATTCTCCTTTAGAAAATTCTACCTGACTTATGGGCTAGTGCTATCAATATAATACACTAAATGCCCTAAACACTTTGTATGACAGATACTAAAAATTGCTAATCCATGGTATTCATAAATATTCATTTCTAGTCATGTTCCATTGGCATTTGTATTAGAGTTTAACTCTTCATCACTTCAAATTGAGAACCTTACATGAGATTATCTCCAGTAATAGGTGTAGACAATGGAACAAGACACAATGGTAAGGAAGGGATGGTGATACTGAATGACCTTGATCGCTCAGGGAAGCTGGGTTTCAACATCTACCTCCAGCCCAGGGCACCCATGAGTGCTTCAGTGTGTACCCTACATCACGTGTGGAATCACAGCCCAAACATGCTTTTGATGCTACTGTCAAGTGGGGATCAGACCTGAAAGAACTACAGCTGGAAAAGATCCAGGCCATCCTCACAGAGTGGGGAGCTGTATCCTCAGAAATATCAGCTCCCAACAGCAACTTCAGAGGTGACAGCATACAAGGACCAGCACAGTCACCGAGGGCAGCTGAGATCCTGAGTATATAATCAGAGGAGCAATGCGGTAAATTTAGCACTGTTGTCAACATAGATACTAGCACATAATTCTGGTGTCCCCATTTTTAAAGGAACTTGAAAGCCTGCAGAGACTGCAGGGAAGAGCTTCCAAAATGAATTAAAGGCTGGAAAAATCAATATGTACTCAGAGACAGGAAGAATCTCTTAATTCTTCAAAAACACGGTGAAGGGAGATTGAGTTGTTGTGTGTCATTTCCCGTTAGAGGGAGGGGAAAGAAAGGCTTAATATCTGGAAGTTAAATCCAAGTGCATTTAAACCAGAAACAGTAACAGATGTTTTCAGCTGTTAGGCTGTTAGTTGCTGGAATAAGTTATAAAAGAAAATGCTACATTTGCCATTATTAGTTGTCTCTGAGTAAGGGCAAATATTCCCCTTCCCTCTCACTTCTCCTTCCCTTCTGTCCTTTCCCCTTCCCTCCTCTCCCCTCCCCTCCTCTCCCCTCCCCTCTTCTCTCCTTTTTCCTCTTCCTTTTCCCCAGAAGGACCCAGCACTACGGCCTGTGTTGTGAAACAGATAAGAGCAGTCATCAGATTTTAAAGTCTGTGCATCATTAAGAAATTACCTCCTCACAGCAGGACAGAATAAAGATCTAGTCCTACAACAACTGCGCAGGTCACAGCCAAGCAGTCATTGTCACTGCAGTGTCTACTGCTGAGCCTCTGATACTGATAGCTAATTGAAAAAAATGAACTTGATTTCTTCCTTCAGGGAAGCAGCTAGAATATGGTTGATTATATGGCTGAATTAGACACGGGCACAGATGTGACAGACAGGTGTTGGCTGGAAGAGCATGCACGAGGAATGTGTTTAGATATCCTGGATAGCACTTTCCAGTGTGTAACAGAAGCACATCCCCATCCAGCCTCCTGCTCTTACCTGTTTACTTTAGTTCTGCTGGAAGCTAAACACCCTCCTGCTTTTCTTAAGTTGCCAGGTAACAGGCCTGTCTGTTGTCACAACCCAACTTCGCACTTGATCAGGACATCTTGGCTGTTTTGAGTTCTTGGCTGGTTTTCACTCTCCTCTGTCCAATGTTAAGTTTCAAGTGACTCAGTAGGCTCTTTCTAGAAAAGGTAGACTTGCTTAAATAGACTAACTTCGAAGCATATTTTTACCTCTAAGTTGCAAATGTCACTCAACCCAAAGTGACTATTTTGTATTTGCATAATAGGTCTCATGCACACTAGGGTGCATCTCAGACCTGCTGTGTTTAACTGCTAATAGGATTTGCAGCTATGTTTGTGAATTCCAGCTGCCCCATTTACATCACTGAGCTTCAAGTTTATACACCGTGAAGGACTAGAATGAAATATTAACTCCATACAGCTAAACACAGAAAGTTTGTACAGTAACCTGGACTATGTTTTTCTCCATTTTCCATTGGAAAAAGGAAAAAGGCACAGTGAGGCTAAAAAATATCTATAGCAATATATGGGATTTGGAAAACACTTCCAAAATACTCTGACTCACCTGTAATTTATGTGGACCATGCTCTTGATTTAGAGAAGACCTTAAAATGACCTATTAATCCAAATTCATTTGGAAACTTGAATAGCTGCAACTGATCTGTTGTGACAACAGCAGTACACAGAAGTCATAGGAACAGACTGAGAAGATAATGCTGTTAAAAAGTAGATACTTTCCCAGAGGATCTTCGTCCAGTTGTAAACACTTTACAGTTTTCAGAGATATAGCAAAGATAAAAATTATATTTGAAGTATTTTCCTTACCTACTTTATGTGAACCAAATCATCATCAAATCATCACCAAATCATCAAAATGTTACTTTTTAAACATTTAAATGATCAGTTTACCCTGCATTTATTGTTTTTATTATTATTCCCTTCAGTGTATTTATATTTTTAGCATATCCCTTCATTCTAACATATCGGCACATTGCCTACACAGCAATGGATTCACAGCATAGGGTTTGTTTAAGCCAGAAAAGGTCCAAACCCTAGTTGGACCAGTCCTAAAGCAGAAAACAGGGATAAAGCTCTGATTAACTTGAAGTCTGTAGGCCTTGACTGAAGTTAATGAAGAAATATTTCTTATAACATCAGAGTTGTTTTTTTTTTTCAAACCCCTGAATATTTGCTCATACCAGCTATGGGTTCCAGAAGCATCTACAGCCCAGGGACCACTACAGCTGCTCTGTCTGCAGCTGCCAAGCTTTGTACAAACACCGGAGTAGGGAAGTTGAGAAATTCTCCCTTGAGGTGGCTGCAACATAAATGGAACTGTCTCTTTTTCTGTGTCCCTTCCTGGAGGACCTGCACAGCCACCATGCCATATTTTTGGGTACACATGCAGTCGTGGCAAGATGCATGTTCTGCAATGGCCAAGAGAAACACCTCTCTGTGCAGACCCTCTCCAGATGACAGATGAGGGCTGGTTGAGCCAAGACAGTCTGACTGACAGACCTGAAATGATGGCAAACCTCAAAGTGGATGTTCCAACCAGGAAAAGAAAATCTATCTCAATACATGGGCAATCCTGTGCCTACACAACTGCCAGATAATCTGCTGCTGATACTTTTCCGAAGAAGTTTGTCCTTAGCCCCTTGTCTCCACCTTCATCTCGCCCCTCCAGGAGGGAAATACGCCTGTGGTGGCCTGAATGCCCTAATACCCTTCATGAACTCTCTGCTCTCATGCTGAAGGCCTCACGTTTTCCTTTTCCAAAATTGTCTGACCTTCCTACTGAGGCAGGCTTTTCTCTGCAGCCTGAGAAAGCCCACCATGAAAAGTGTAAGGGAGCCCACAAACAATCATCGTGATAAGCATGCAAAGTTTACAGTAATTACCAGAATTTCTAATTGTCCTTTTCAATGTGAGCAGATCCACTTCCCACCATGTGATTTACTTGGATACAAAAGGCTAGTCTTGTCTGATCTGGTCACATGGATGCTTCTGCATTTGTTTGCTGTGTTTTTTTCACATTATTTATAATTCATTTAGAACTAACCCTGTTCAAAGTCATAACAAAGGCAGTATGTTCAGTCACTCAAATTATAGGCCATTCTGGAGGGCAATAACCCAAGACTACAAAAGTTCATACAGTGCCTTCAAAAAAGAGAAGGAAAAACAGCAGCCTCATTATTTGGCAAGTAAGAGCTATGATTTTGTTGAGACTTGCTTAAAAGAAACATTATCAGATTTCATTTTGTCCTCTCACTGAGGAATCTGTGCATAAGCATAAATTATTCAAGCATTCAGGATTTAGGATATGATAGAATAGGAATGTCCATCACTGTATCCTCCATTTTCGCTGTGTTCCTCCAAACAATCATCCTGTGCTGGGCTGCCTAATGATCCACAAAATATTGTCCTGCTGATTACATGAAGTACACTTTCTATCCCACAAAAAGATGGTTTCTGTCAGAGTTATGAAGCACAGAAGCACAGGCAGGGAAAACTACTCAGAAAGCTCTCAGTTGAGATGAGAGACATCTGGATGTTTACAACTGTTGAAAGGCTCAGCAACAAATTTCAAAAAAAAGGCCACAGGACAGTGGTTACACTAATAAAAATCAAGGTTTTTTCCTGGACATGTACTTGCTGACTTGGAGTTGGCCTCTCTGCAGGCACAGGGAGATGATGCTCACTGTTGACTGTCCAGCAGGTGCCCAGGTATGGCTTTCTGACGAAATGAGCTATAGGATGAGGGGGAGGTAAGGGAAATGTTATCTTGCTGTGCTCTTACAGTGCAACACACCTAAACTTACATAAATGCAGCATCTTACTTTTTTTTTTAAATTTATTGATTAGACATACTATACCTTTCTTTTTTTAGGATCAATGGATCAGATGGATACTGGGAAGATACTGTGGGGGTGAATTCCTGTTTTTTTACTCATTTCTACATCTTTTTCCATCCACATTTGGAGGCAGATTACTGAGATGGTTGGATTTTCGGTCATATGTCATTGTAGTTTCCTCCCCCCAAAAGAAAGCTGTTTTCTAAATAACAGCAAATGGAAAGACCCCAATTATAAGTAGTCTTGTAACACTCTTCTCCAAAGCAGCTGTAGTTTTGTCATTTTACATCAGTAGTACAGAAGCCTTATTCCCTGGGTACATTTCCCAATTGCATAACCTGAGGTAGTGGTGTGGGTGGATCAAACTGGTTTTATTTCACAATGGTTAATGAGCAGCCATGGTATGGCTTATAACCTCCACTTAGTTTATAATCTGCGATCATCTACCATTCCTTAAATGAAATTGCTGACTAAAATTCAGTCCTAAGACCATTTGAAAATGTTAAATGTGTTTTTTCACTTGTTGCTTTACTTCTGGATTGTATGTTGCCCTTTGTGTGTATTCCATATAATTTGTTAGTGAACATGCTATAATTGGCATCAGAAATAGCAAAGCAGAAAGCCCTAATCACACTTTTTATTATTCATCAAAAGACTTGGGGCATTCTCATACGATTAGCTGAGGTGGTTTAGATCACTGACTGTTATGCAAACTTTGTGGAAGAAGCAAGAAGGAAAAGATAAATCAGTAGAACTGTAAGAAAGGAAAAGACTCAGTTACCATACTTTGTAACGTGAAATAAACTCAGTAAAAGCAGGAGACAATAAGTCATATGATCCAGTAGTTCAATAAAACCATGTTTACACAGAACTTTTTTCTCAATGTACCAATTTAAACTACTTCTGTAGATGAGGAAAAAACCCTACACATGCTCCCTTATGAATTTAAAGAGAAAAGGCCAACATGATCTGTTGGCCCATGATACAGCAAAGCTCTGCACAATGATCAAAGTTCAACCATAAATTGGAGTCTGTGTAACCTTTTAACTTATTTTTAAAAGCTATGAAAACCAGAGGATGACTTTGTGCTGTTATCTAAAAAGGCAATGAGTAGGGGTCAGTTCCTTCTTTTTCTGAAGTCAAACAGGTTTGGCACTGGTGGAAGAGAACTGAATTTCAGGATAGGTGTGCCTTTTGCCCTGGCCACAGTTCGCTCAGGGAAGAGACTTGGGAGCTGTTGATGGCTGATGAGTTTTTGACAAGCACTGCCCATTCTGCTACCTAACCCATCTGCATCTGCTCCAGGAACTGTTGACCCTTCCTTACTGAAGGACCAGAAACAACCATATCAAATTAATTATCATTCTCTTTCCTCTCTCTCCCTCTCTCTTTCAACACTTGTACAAGAGATACAACTCCTGTCTTCCTGTCTGGACTTGCCTTAACATTTGCCAGTGAATGCTATTAATTCCAGAGGCAGGGAAATCTGCCATCTCATTTTCTCTTCTACCTGAAGACTCCCTTCCTTTTCCTCATCACCTGCTCCTAAACACTGTGATAAAGATGGCAACCTTTCTTCTGTTGTAGCTGGGACTCTCTGGGATACCCAGCAGGAAGACACCTCCAGTCAGTTTACCAGATGAGCCATAGCACAGGTATGAATGGCAGAGGTATAATCTGATCTACCCACCCTCCTTTTTTTCCTCTGAACATCAGCATGCTGGTTTTGCCTGTAGCATCTGAGAGACAAGACTAAAAAGGTTGTGGACATGAACCAGAAAATTACTGCGTAGATGAGGTTTGAGAAAATCCAAGGCTGAAATGGAGAAGCAGGAAAGAAAAACTAGAGCTGAGAAGTCAGGAGAGAACTTGAAGTCAAAGTCCATAGCCCTACTTGGGTTTGTACAGATTTTCTACTTTTATATCCATGAAAATATCTCATGACCCCCTCAGAACTGAATTTCAGGATGGCAAGACAGAACCTGGCAGACAGCCTTCTGATGCTGTTCCTGGTCTTGCTCAGCACTATTTCTCCCCATCCATGTGGCAGTTCCTTTAAAACATTAGAGCTGATTCTGGAGATAGTTTTGAAATGTCAACACGAAGGTAAAAAGAGGAACTTATCTTCCAAGTGCTTTTCCTATTTAACTTGATGAAGAGGAGCCTTATAGGAAAAGAGTTTAGGCTACTGGACTCTGTAAAACTCTGAAAGAGGGTTAATAGCTTGTTGGGTACACTGCTGCAGATGTCTTTCTGTCCTGTCATAATGTGTGTGTGCATCACCCAACAACCACTGATGCCCTTGATAATTTCCATATGCATTGTTAAAAGGGTAGTGCTTTCATATGGAACTATTTTCTTTTCCTACACAAGTAATGAAAATAAGCAACTAACTAAAGAAACAAAACCCTAGAAGGATGTAGGGTTGATGTGATCTCCTCAGTAGATGTCAGAGAATCCACATTAAATGCCCCAAACAAAGGAGAGGTTTTGGTTTGAGCTTACGCATTATTTGACAATGCCAAATCTAACACAAAAACATAAACTGCTTTTCCACTTTGTATTTGTATAGAGCAGTAGGACCTTGCTCTTGTTTTTAATTACTAGAAAGTCTCTGCTTCTAGTCGTATCTGGTGTACATGTTGCACATATACTGGTGTTTTTAAAAATTTCTTATCTTACACGTAAGAAATCTCAGCACATCCCTATTTTAATTTGTCTGCATTTTAAATTCGCATTGTGATCTGAAAGGTACTAAGGATTTTGTCAAACAAATGTAAGGATTTGCTATTTGTCAGCTAAAAATCTGTTACTTAATCTTCACGAAAGAAATGTTCTGGTGTGTGTGATTTTCTGGTCTCTGTCAAGCCTCTCAGACACTATGGCAATACGGAAACATAATTGCATCTACTGCCAAATGGCAAAGGTGCAAAAATAGTTTGTACCAGCTGAGAGAAAACGAATACTTGCCCCTCACTTTGCAAGGAAGATTTGATTTTCTGAAAAAAAAAAAAAAGAAAAAAAACCCAGACACATCTAGATTATTGTTTTTATTTAAAAAAAATATCACTACCAAGAAAGGTATTTTAGAAATGCTTCTGCAGTAATTGTTGAGAGCTGTTTATTAACTCTCTTGTATCCACAACCTTTCTACACACAGCAGGCTTGCTGGGCAGGTGATGCCTGTGACCTTACGACTCTGCTGCTAAAGAGTCTTGTTCCCTGGGGAAACAGTGGAACATGGGCAGAAACAAGGTTACAGAGGAGAACCAATACACCACAGTTTTCATAAGATCCTAGGGTTGAAGTTCCAATTAATTGAATTTATTTTCTCAATAAATTAAATATTCATCTAGGAAAGCAAATACTTACTTGGGAAAATAAATCTTACATTGGTTTTCACCAAAAACAATTTTGAAGGAAGATTTTGGACTAATTGTCATGGTTTAGGAATGGTAGCCCCCAGTTCAGTGCTTCCACTGAAACTCTCCAAACCACTAATGCTCACTTACTCTCCCCTTCCCTTTGTCCCTCCATGCTGCAGCAGGCTGGAGAGGAGAACTGAAGGCACAAAAGGCAAAGATCATGAGTTAAGAGCAATTTACTGGAAACAGCAATGATATAAGAATGCGAACAGTAACAGCATCAACACTAATGGCAGAGGGTACAAGCATTATTGCTCACTGTGGAAAACCCCAGCAACAGACAATACCCAACTACTCCCTCTGTCACGTTACTCCCAACACTCCCTCCGGCTCAGAACCAGCATTACCCCACTGCTCCTTCCACCATACTTGCTCGACCAGAAGGAAGCCCTTCTCCCTTTCCCCGGACCCCGGCAGTGACATGAGGTGGTATAGAATAAACTCCCAGTCCTGGTCATGTCCCTTCCCAGCTACTGCAAAAATTAACCCTGTCCTGGCCAGAACCAGGATAGTCATCTAAAAAACGAGTATATTAATCCCATAGTTTGTGGTGTGGTTCCCAGTATTTGATCAAAGGAAACAAGAGTCCATACAGCCACAAAATCTAAATCTGAGACATTTACTGCGTGCTTTTCCCAGGTCTTTGTTGTGGTAGGGGTTTACTGTATGATATTTTCATGAGAAATACTGATGACTTTAAGAGAAGAAGGCCAGAATGTGTTGCACTTTGATGGTGATGTCCATTTATCATTTTGTTCAATGATTTGATCTTTTACATCAAGCCCTAGATTCTGAAAACACAGGACTGAGTAAAAATCCCACATTTCATTTTTAAAAAAGATATCTTTAAGCCTTGTGATAGATAAGCCCATAAGGAGAACATCTAATCCTTCCCTTCCCACACATATACAACCTTTCCTTAACACCACAAGTTCAAGTATCAGGAGGCCATTAACTCAAACCAGAGACACTGCTTTTAATCTCATGTTTCTGAAATCTGCCTCATTGTTTGTCTTTTTCTTAACACTTGGCACTGGCAATGATTAATACTGCCAACATTTTCCTTGCCAGAAAAGATGTTTCTTCTGTTTCTTTCCAGTGAAGCCTGAAGACACCTCCTACTCTGAGGCTGCCTTTCTTCCCTCACCTACAGGGAGAGCAGCTAAGGAGGAAGACAGAAATCTCATTCCCCTTTCAGAAGAGGTGTTTCCAAGTGGGAAGGAAGGAGAAGCGGCAGTTTACAAATTTCTTGTGGATCAAGAGCAATGGGAAAAGAGTCAAGGAGCTCCAAAGTTTTTTCTTTCTTTTCCACTGCTGAATGGTAACTGCTGATAATGTCTCTTCTCCCTTCTGCCAGCACAGCATTATACCTCCGTGGATTACCTCAAGAAATGCTACTTGGCAGAAAGCTGTGGTCAGATTGACTTGTTTGACATACAGCCTGCTCTAGGTTGATCCAGAAAATAGGAACTATCAGGATAAGGCCAGCTGTGTTATCTCAACAGTCTGTACCTGTGGGTTAAGAGACCTCATTTACACTGATGCAGTGATCTGGGTTAACCTTACCTTTACATGGGGCAGATCATCACCTCCTTCTTCTTAATTTTTGCTCTCCCTGTGAGTTGGGGTGACTGAGAGAGGCATTTTTGGCTGGCCATTTCCAGATGGAGGTTTACCAGCCCATTTTCAACTTTTGAACACCACAGAAGTGCCAGATCAGGTTTAATAATCTGGCCTATTATTTTTTGATTATTGTACCAAGGATAGAAGAATATCCTCTTCATTTGTCAACAACTAGTAGGTCACAAGTTGGCTGGTTTACCAAACCTGAAAACAGTTTGCCAGCAGCAGAGACTTACACCCTAAAAGGAGAGAACACACATTTAACTGGCACCACCTCTCCACCTCCAACAAAGGAGAGATATGGGGTATCAGTAGCTGCTTTTAAGTTGTCCCAAGTACTAACTTGTTTCTGATTTTTAGGCTGGCTGTCTATTAAGTCTTGCTTGTCTATTGCTAACAATTGCTCAGTGAGCTAATACTTCTTAAGAGCTGCTATCATTCAGCCACATTACCCAGTCTGGAAAGGAGAAAAGGGAGCTCAATCCTTATCCCACTGCATCAGTGGGATCCTGACACCGATGGCAAGGGGTGAAAGATGAAAGTCAAGTTATTCCATTAGGCTTCAGCAGTCTTAAGTGGGCCTAGATTTATTTAATTTCAAATGACTGTAGTGCCAGTTGCATCTTACATGAATACAGAGATAAAAATTCCTATTTATCTCCAGTGGTATCTCAGTATATTCTAAGTGCATATTCTTCCTTACCTTGTATGCAACAGTTTCAAAACTCAGAAAGATATGCCAGTAGCAGATGAAGAGGATTTGGAAGTGATACAGAGGTGTGGAGAAGGGGAGAGAAGGCTTAGGACGAACTGAGGGTCATTGCACCCTCTTCTGTAACAGTCCAATAAAGCTAACACAATCCCAGATATAGAGGCAAAAAACTGGAATCATTCATTGAACATGTAAGTGCTATTTAAGGGTCTCGGGGGCTTACATTCTAATGAGGAGGCAGGGTTATGCCAAATAGGGGATTCCACAATCTATTAGCATTTCCAGTAACAAGGGTAACATAAGGGGAAAAATGGATTTACATTTCTCGGATACAGTATTTACATTTTGGGGCAAAAGGTTTGATACTTCCAGTAAGCGAGATTATACTGGGAAAGAGTGGTCATCTTTTCCCAAAATAAGAATTTACAAAGGGAGGGAGAAAACGGTGGGATATCTGATAGCATCATGCAAAGTCTCTCTACATTCTGCTGGGGGAGATCAGGACAATGGATCTTGTCTGGTCTTTTAGGTGGTGGGTTTTTTCCCAGCCTCTCTGGTCCAAGGTTTCCTGTTTAATCCTAGCAGTTCTTTTTCTGTTGGTATTTGAATTTTGTACTGCAACACTCTTCCATGCACACTGGCAACACTCCCCAGCCTCACGTCTCTATTATACTTCCCCTGGATTCCCCTACCAGTTTTAAAGACTATTACACTAGAAAGATGCTTAAGGTGAGAAGGGAACTTGTAAGGCACTGAAATATTGCCCTCAACTGTGATTCATTGTGGAGGCAGTCCTTGGACCTCACATTCTGTAGCTCATTTTGGTAGAGGAGGAGAGATAGAGCTTGGCTGCCTGAAGTTCATGGAGTTGTAACAGGAGCACTTTTTATTCTCATTAAGGTAATGGGCTGAGTGTGATTATTGGGGGTATTTTATTTGTATGAAATTCACCAGCCCTGATATAAGGACCTGCAAGTTAGGGAGTTCATTCTGATGCCCACATTATGGTTCACGTGCTGTGTGGTGCCCTGGGGTCCTGCAGGCAGCCACAACAGCACAGGTCACCTCCTGTAGTCCCTCCTGCCCCACGCAGGTGTCTCAGAGACCCCAGGATATATCCAGTAGCTTGAGAGAACTCTCTGTGAGCAACTGCCTGGAGCTCTCAAGGGCTGAGAAGAATATAACCTCTTATTCTAGGAATGAATAGGCTGCTCCAGAAGACAAGTAAGTGCCTAAGAGAGATTGAATGAATTGCTCTCTGGAGATTTGTGTTCCATTTCTTTAGTCATGCTCTCAGGCTTCAGACTTACAATTTTCTTGTATAAAGTGAGACAAACCCCACTTACACTGCAGCAGTTGCAGTCATTTTTTAGAACTTCCTCTTAGGATCAAGTCACAGAGCAAAATTATTCACAAACCTCTATTTATCCTTTTTTTCCATTCTCAAACTACCTTTCTATTTTACGCTCCTCTCTCAAGTTCCCTTTTCAACAACTGCCAAAAGGACAGCTACTGCTGTGCCATGGCTACTTCCTGGCTCCCCATGTTTAGCCTCCAGGTGCATTTTCCAGGAGGTGAAGAGAGAGCAAGTGTTGGTGTTCAGGCAAGCATATGCTTTACAACAACACTAAGATGCTGAAAAGCAGTAGCTGCAATGTTGATCATATCAAGGCAACGTTACCAGGAGACACCTCCCAGCACGGCAGACGTGAGCTGTTGGAGTCTCTTCGCCCCTGGAAGGTAGTGGGTGTAACGTTTTACATCTCTCTCGCGCTCAGACATGAGGGACGAGCAGCCTAACAAGGTCACATTTGTTAGAGGCATGCATACTTCCATCTGCTCAGGCGGATGGCAAAGTGCCTGGCACAAAGCAAGGAGACACTCTAAAAAGGAATTGTTTGAGGGAGGAGTGTCAGGGCAAAGCTAGGAAGGTGAGCGGTAGTTAGATAACATACACTGAGACAGGTACAGACACATTAGAGAAAAGCCTTCTGATTTCCCAAATCCTTTCAGCTGTACTGCATTGCAGGGCAGCATGGACATAGCGGCAGAGAAGATGTGTGAGCCTTAGCAGTGGTGAACCCCCAAAGCTGAAAGTTCACTCCTTCACTTTGAATGCAGAATCTGCATCGCAAAATGGTTTGTGGCTACTGCTGAGCCTTTGCTAGAATTGAACAAACACAGGAGATCATAAAGATATAGTGCTACTTCAGGTTGCAGCTTGAATTTTTTTCACAGTGAATGAAGATAAAAAAGACCTCTCTGTCTTTGAGGGGAGACGCACAGTCTGAGAAAAAAATCTGAAATGTCATTTTTGCTAAACCATTTTGCGAGGAAAGCTATAGCTCCACTTGTTTAACACTCAGGACTCAAGGATCTTCAGGCTACAGATGTTTCAAAGCCTAAGATCTTACAAAATCTGGTATCTTGACTCTGCCATGATAATAGAAATGAAGATGACCATTAGTTTCAATATTAAAAACATTTTCTTTGCTTAAATATTGTTTTGACTAAATATATTAAACAACTGACTGTTTGCACATGCTTAGATAAGGCATGGGGATTACAACGGAATAGAAAAGAGTGGAGTGTCTAAAGAATAAAATTATTCTTTAATATTTTTCTCTTCAGTCTTCCAGAAACATTTGGTAATTAGTTGGGAAAGGACATGAGAGTAGATAACAAGGAAGGCGCAGATGAAATGTTCCTTTGAAGCATCGGTAGGATGTGCTTTGGGATGACACACAGTCAAAGGTATTTCTTATTGCATCCTCTTTCAGTTTTACTCAGGTTTAAGGCAATGGCTCTATTGCCTCCTGAAAAACACAACTCTTATTCAACTGTGGGGGAAGCCCTATGCCAGCCAAAATATGCATTGGGCTTCAGAGCCAAGAGGATCGGCCAGCACCAACTCAAATATTGAAGTGTATCATCCTACCAAGGATTTTCCTGGAAATCCTCCTTAGACGCCTGTACAGCTTTGGTTGCCATCATCAGTGTAGAGTGACAGCAGGCAGGTTGCTAAAAATTGTACATGATGTAAACTTTCAGCCATGCCAAAAGCAAGACCACATTCTCTAAAATTAAAAGCAAATACTGTGTGACACATATAGCCAAAGAATTTAAGAGCTACTTAACTTGCTTTCAGCAGATGCTGGGGTATGGATATACAGTAAGGGCAAACCCTTAATGTCTGGAAATGGTTCTTAAAGCCAATGTTTATCTTTTACTTAGCCTAATTAATAGCTAATGATTGACACATGGTGGTGGATAACCACTGTGTATCTTAATCTATGTTAAAGCCTCATGCAGCTCCTCCTGCTTTGTTTGGCTCATTTGAAGAGGACTGTCAACAGCAGTTCATCATCACTGAAGAGGGGCTGTTAGGCAGCAGAGAATATTCTCAGAAACTCAGCTCCTGGGGAGAGATAGCAAAGTTTGGCTCTGCGGGAGCAGCCCCGAGCTCAGCAGCAGAAATCAGGAAGGCATTTCAGGGGCCAAAGTCCCCTGCTGTCATGCTGAGGAAGTCACTGTAAGATATGGGGGTATAGCATGGCAGAGCCTGTCTCCAGGATGAATGCAATGAAAAGGGACCACTTTATTCTCCTGCTCTTTGGCTTGGGACTGACAGCACTTTGGGATTCACCTTTTTTTCATGTTTAGCAACCAGAGGTCTTGACTTTTTGACCCTTTGGAGGGCTTCAAAGGACTTGAATCAGAAATAGCCAGCTGAGACTGTGATGGCAAGAAGAATACTCTGGAAGTGGTACACTTCCCTAGATTGAATTTGTCAGGACATGAAAAGGAATAGCAATCCACCGTGCCAGAAGTCCTGAATGGCACAAAGCCATTTCAGTCTTTAATGACAGCCCTCTACACTTGCTGATGTATGAAAGCATGAGATGTTGAAGGTGTAAATAAGGAGTATTAGAATTCTTTACCTGACTAACATGAAAATTTTTAAGTGATAATTCACGTTCATTAATAGATTTCATAATTATTTTTCAGCATAAAAATTTTATTTCAGAAGCTTTTCCATAGTACATGAGACTATGCTAAAATAACCTATGCTACCTGGAATCCTCTTAAAAGCAATAACCACATTTATTTTCAAACAAATACTTTTACTTACTTCAGCACTGAAGAGCTGGGCAGGTCAATGGTTCAATTGTGCTGGTTGCTTTGCAAAACAAAACAAAAAGGAGTGACCAAAATCTCACCATGCATTTCAATGCCAGCCTGCTCCATGTTTTGAGTAGAGGATAACGGTCCCTCTTCAGTAACCCCATGGTTTGCATTTTTTAAAAAAAATGTCTCATGTTATGTGCTTCAATTAAAATAATGAGGGAAAGAGGAAAAATTCCTGTATTCTTTTCTTGGGTGTGTGTTCCTCCTTCCATATACACCCCCTGACTCTCTTCTGAGGAAACAAATCAGAGCTTCATCTGAAAACTCATCCACCGACTGACTTATCTGTTAACTGAACAAGCGCTCTCCCAAACTGTGCTCAAAATAGTACTGCTCTCCATCCACAGATTAGTCACGATACTTTGTTCCCCTTAATTGTGAGATTGAACTCTTCTTGTTACTGGAGTCTCTCAGACAGATTGCGTACCCTCTTGTCAAGAGGAAAAAGTGAAATAAGGACCAAGTTACCTCCCAAATGTAGCAGGAGGCTTCTGTTGAGCTCTCTTGTTTATTTTAGTCATTTATCCACCTCCCCACATCAGATAATGCTACATTGTGATTTGTGGGCTCTGTGCTGTGTTAGACATACTCTAGACAAGAAATTCTTTCTTGGAGAAAAACCCACAGATATGCATCATGCTCTCTGCCCACCTCTGTTAACATGCTGTACCATTTTTAATTCTAATCTCTTGAGAGTAGATGTTTGGAAATGCAGAGACTTAGCCTGAAACCTTCTGACCATTGCAACTTCCCATGGTGCAGGCAGTTTTCTACAGTATCACAGGTTTTATTTCTCTGGTGACTCCTCTGCCAACCTTCCCACCTTCATCAATACTTTCCAATACCACATTACCACTTTACTTGTGCTGCTAAATTTATTGTGGAGAACAAAGCAGGGGAACAGGTTGGGTTATATTATTATTTTTTTAGGAATATCTTTAGGTGGCTCAGTTGTCTCAGTAGTCTCAGTTGTCTCAGTAGTCTCAGTTGTCTCAGTATTAGCTCAGTTGAGTCAGCTGTGCTCTGTGTTGTGGTAGCAGAGGTGACCATGTGGGGGCTTGGGCAGGAGAAGACATAGAGTGGATTTTGCTGACAGTGGTACAGCCATGGGGTGAATTATCCAAGGAAACACACACCACACTGTAAAGATCAGTGAGATTTGTCACCTATGAACGCTGCTTTGTGAAGGAAAATGAATGTGTGAGGGAGCAGAAGTAGTCTCTTTAGGAGACTGAAAAAGGGCAAATTAATTACTTCAGGAAAACTTCCTCAAAGCTTTCCTTTTCTTGAAATCCAGATACACCAAATAGGAGGTGTGGCACTTGGGAATATGGTTTAGGGGTGATTACAGTGATACTAGGTTGGTGGTTGAAGTGGACGATCTTGGAGATCTCTTCCAACCTTGATGATTCTGTGATCCTATGATTCCATCTAGACTTGCATAAATAAGATATACAAGCCTTTGAGGCAGCAAGCCCTAGTAATATGTCTTCATGCAAAAGGAAGGTGTGATGCTTATGTGAGCCTGTGCAAGCCCACCCGTGCTTGCTTAATCCAGACATCTTTGTACACATTGGCAGGGGAGACTGTGATATAGAGTACAGCTTCACCTAGAGCACACCCCTGGAGAAATCAGCATTGGCAGTCCATCTAACCTTCAGCCTACCTTGCACCAATCTCCATGTGAGTCTGAGCTGACAAGTGACACAAGCACAATCACGCCTTCACTGCATTTTCTTAGTGACAACTTAACCTGTCCCTTTCTCATTATCTGGTAGTTGGGAAAGTGATTGATTCCTCATGCATGTTGTCACTGGGAGTGCTCAAGGCTGTATTCTGGGTGCAAAAGACAGGGCAACTGACTCAGCTAGAGAGTATGACAGATTACTGTAGGTAGACTAGCTAAGTCTTATCTGCCTAAGGTAAGAGGTAGTATCTGTTGGCCCAAAACAAGAGAGATGTAGCCTGACAGGTTAGACCAGGGGTGCAGGTAGCCTCCTGCATCCTCTTTCATTCGTCTGTGGGGGTAAAATTGCTCCATCATAAATTACAAAGGCTGTATTTGACCTATTATATATCTCTGGTCTTCTCATACTCTTGTTCTCTATCATGTGCCTGTAGCTATGACTTCAGTTTTAAAGTGGTGAAGAGCTGTAACAGGCACTTCTGTGACACGTGTCTGACAGCCTGGGCCCCCAAGTTGTTTATTTATAGGTTGCTAGACATGCTTTGCTCCTATTTCTGAAATAGACACTTCCCCATCACATTTGTGGCCATAGTAACTCGCTCTCAAATCACATAGATTAGGTTTTCCGCTTTCTTGTGCCGCTCCTTAATAGAAGACCTAAGGTGGTAAAACAAAAATGAACTTCTCAAGGAGGGGAGAACTGCAAACAGAGGGTCATAGAGGAGAGAGATTTGTGAGGACAGAGACTAGCGAACCCTAACAGCCCATCTGAAGCCTTGGGAAATGAGGGGCCTTCGCAGGCAGGAGCAGAGCTGCACAGTGCACCACAAATAAGCAGACCAAGAAGTGCAAGATAGACCCTGAGCAGTGGATCTGGAGGTTTTTTTGGATCACTGTTTTGGAGTGACAGACAAGACAACATGTCTCCAGATCAAAAGGATCTGAAACAGTTTAAAACCAGATCCAATACTCCAGTATTCTCAATGCCCTTCTGTGAAAGTAATTAAAAAGCAAAAGTAAAATACAGAAAGCTGAAATAGAGAGGCTGCATAAATCTCCAAATGTGAGTTACCTCACAGCTGAAATCCCCCAAACCAACCTATGTTACCCGTGTTTCTCTAGCAAACTACCAAGTGGAGAACATCATCCTTTTTTTGTGTGGATGAAAATCCTGCTTCTTCTTCTCTCTCTGGTTTCTAGCAGACTGGACAGTATGATCATCCATGTGAGCACTTGAGCCGCTTAACCCAGACCTGGCAGGGATCACCCCAGCCATAACACTTGTTCCCTGCTGACACGCAGGGAACCCTTAATGGGGTTACAGAGGAGAGGGACACAGGTAGCTCCTGCTGTAAGAGCCAGACTTGTCACCCTGCTGTGTGCTTATAAAATGGTCTCACAGCTCTGGGGAGCCTAGTTGTTGCTGGGCTAATGGATAGTGAAAAATGCAGACTTTTTTTCCCAGGTTGTGAAGTCTTGTACAGTATTAACTAACCATTCAGATAACCTAAAAACATATTTTAAAATCATTAAAGCATATAGGTAGAAGTGGTTTTATTTCTTTCAAAATACAATGTAGTGAAGGATGCCAAGATTCCCCAGTAAAAGGTTAAAACCCCCAGCAAGGTCTGAGGGTTGTTAAATCACCTTGAACCATAATGCCTGCCCACAGGTGAGGGGGAGCTGGGCTGAAGAGCTCTTGCTGGGAGCATAACTTTGCTGCAGAGAGCAACATCACTCTGCTCTGAAAGGAAAAGAGCTGTGGCCAAGCATGAACATCTTAGTGCTTCCCCCCAGTTGCATCTTTCAGACTGCCCTGAACTTTTACCTCAGAGTCCTCAGGCTGTGTTGATAGCTCAAGGACAGCAAATGTCTGAGTTGTGTTGGGAAACGGCTTCCAAATTATGAACCTGATTTCCCTGGAATCGATTCCTAAATTCTTAGCACATGCTTAAGACTGCTGTGTCAGGAAAAGAGTTAAATGTGGGCAAATGTCCATCCTGGCTGAAACATACCATGAGCATGTACAGTTCTCAGCTCTGAGCACAGGCTTAGGTCTCTCCCTGGGACTGTGGAGTCATGGGTTCAAAAATCAAGGTTGGGAGCTGATCTCAGAGGAGCAGTGGGATGGGCACAATCCATGCTAAGAATATAGTGAGTCCCTTATCCTGCAAAGAGAAGACTTTTCCTCCCACCCACTTGGCTGGGAGTGCTGGGTGAGCCTTAAGCGGGGAAAGAGGCCACCACTGTCCTTAGGGACAGCAGTGATGAGGATGCAGAAGAAGGGCACCTTTGCAAAGAGCCGTGGCTGCCAGTCTGATAAGCTTCTGGCAGTGTTTTCCTGTTAAATCCCAATTAACTCAGTTTTAAAGGCTGAGTCCAGGCAAGTGTGTGATATAGGAGGACTCCTCAAGGCAACTCAGGTAAACTGTATGCTTTATAACTTCTGCTTTTAGTGTCCTATTTTAAGAGTCTGTTAACTTAGCATATAAATCACATTTTTTAATATAAGTAGCAGAGATAGGTTTAAATTCAAAAATGCTTGGAAATTCAGGTTTTGATTACTATTTTTCTTCTGTACTTCAAATTTAGAGTGGGCTATTATTGGCAACGCAAAAGTTCTTGGGTAATGCAGTTTAAGCTGGATGCTTTAAATCATTTAAACATAAAGGACTTCATTCTCCTTCATACAAAGGAACTAAACTGATGGAAAATAATATTTAAATCCCCTTTCAGACCTAAATATTTTCATTAAGAGTAATTTTAATAGTATGTGTCTAATCCAAACTAATGTTGCAAAAGATGGTTTAGTGTATTTAGTATAAAATATTTACATGATAATAGATAAAGTGAATGCATCATTTTGCAAGCTATTAAAAAATACTTAATAATTCCAGTTGGAACACTCAGCTGTAAGAGCTGCTTTCCATTTCACTGAACTTTCTGCTATGGAGAGGAAAGAAATGATTTCTCCACATGGCTGAGCATCAGGTTTCTTTAAGCATGAAAGCAGGCTTGTAAAGGGTAGGTGTTTATGCTTGCTTGTTTCCATCAGGAGTGTTTTCTGACATGAAAATAACCTGCCATCCACTAGCAGATTTTAAGCAGCTCTGCTTTAAAACCTTCTGCCACAAACCTGTGTCAGCTCAGCCCAGCATGTGCATTGATTAGCTTAATTTTAAGAGGCAGTGTCATAGTTTCTTTGGTGCTGTGCTGCTGCAGCTGGGTGAAAAGCACTGAGTGGCGAAAGGGGAAAACTATAAAAAGTATCTGTGGATAATAGGTGGGCTCTCTTGTCCTTTCCCTCTCTGAATCCAGCTCTGAAGACAATCTCTGCTGACTCAGAACACCACCGGGGTTGATTTCCTACTGAAAGTTGACTTGGAGCAACTCCTTTTTCTGAGGCAGTGTTTATAGCTAATATCTGGAGGGTTTTGTCTTGTTTTGTTTGAGCAGTGCTCACTGTCTAAAATAGTGAGGATGTTTAAAAAAGTGAGAATGTCCTCATACTTTCAGATAAGCTGAATGGTATTAGGGCTCCGTAGACTGTACAGGGTGCCTGAGGAGACTCACTTCGACACAAATATTTAAGCTGTAACATCTGCATGCCCTCACATGGTACCTTCCCTTTTGTATATATGTACATCTGACTTTACATTCCAGGGGAAAAAAAGGCTGCATTGCATAACCAAATTTGCTCTGAAAAATCCACTTGGGAGTCTGACACTTCAGGAATACCCTCAAGCTGAAACCAGAGGCTCCCTCTGTTTCACTTAGCAGAGAGCTCCTGTCACCCCATTGCTGACCACATGCTTTCCACATGTGACAGCCCTGCAGCAGGACTCTTCTTAAGGTCGTAGAATCACAGAATGGTTTGGTTTGGAAAGGACCTTGAACATCATCTATTTCCAGCTCCCCTACCACAGGCAGGGACACCTTCCAGTAGACCAGGTTGCTCAAAGCCCCATCCAACCTGGCCTTGAACAGTTCCAGGGATGTATTCCAGGGGTCCTCTCTTCCTGTTCCTATGTCTCTGCTGCTACTATCATGTCACATCTAGGAACCAATTTGGATGAAAGAAAAAACGAAACCAAAAAACAGACAAATTTTTTAAAAAAACCCACTTTATTTCAGCCTAGTGGTAAAGGTAGTTTGTGGGTAAGAATGAGCAGCCAAAATCAGGACGAGGAAATATTTGGCTAAGCCATCTGATAATAGTAAGCTAAAAGATGCCTGACAGGTGACATGTTAAGACTGACCAGATTGTAATCTGGAGTGAAGAGAGAGGGAGGGGAGAAAGGCTGAAAGGAAGGGCAGGAGAATGAGGCCTTGTACCCATCTGGATTTTTGCCCTGGATGAAGCAGGATGGCTGAGGCACTCTTTTTGGGCAGCTATACGTGTCCCTGTTCCATGGAGGCTCTGAGGTATAACATGACTTACCTGGGGAGCACAGGGAGTCACTCCAAAGTGCCCTGCGCTCCACTCACATGTGTACAACAAACAGTTCTTCTGTCATGTCAGCATTCATCTATGCAGAAATGATTGAGTGGATGTTTTGGGGGACAGCTAATGTTACAGTACTTTTCTGAAACATATTTTTCTACCCATGGCAGCATTGCACGGTTGAACACCAGGTTCCTGTAAATGATTAGTAAGACAAATGTTCGCCTTTTGTCTTTGCCACAGTGACTGGAATGAACCTTACTGCCTTCAGTGATTATAATTCATGCGTCACTAAAACCACAAGGTATGTTTTTTACATGACTGATATCCCCTCTTCCACCCACCAGCACTGCCCATAACTGTCCTTTTCTTCCAAAGATGCTAGGACCCACTGGCAAAACTTACTAAGTATTTGCTTGAAATACTATCATATTGTTAAAAACAGGAGCTCTTCACAAAAGACATGTCTGACATTTCCAAGGAGTGTCTAGTGAGCTAAAGTATCTGGAAAGTGTCTGTTGTGATCACGATGGAAGAAGTGGTTCAGAATAATCATTTGCAGCAGGAAGCAGTTTCAGCAAAGACCTTGCTTCACTTAGAAGGGAGGTGCTGATAGAAGCTAACCTAAATCAGTTGCTGTATTTATTAACATTATTAGCAGTTTTGATAATAACAGCAATAACCATAGCAATAATAATAACAACAATAATTAATAGAAGTGAGATGGGCTGCCTGCAGCAGGCTCACTGTCCCACAGCCTTACCTGCTTGTTTACTGTTTTGTACCTTGTGAGACCTCCGAAAATGTCTGGATATTAAAGAAAACAAAAACACCTTTGCATATTTTTACAATCCACTTAAAAGCCTGTGTGGGCTATGAAAGCATGTACGGTCTAAATAATGAAATAATAATTGAAAAAAATAACTGCTCTCAGGTAATCCTAACCAAGAACTTCTCTTTGAATTCACAGCAGTGATCCTAAACAAAGCCAAGGAC
Organism: Manacus vitellinus; assembly: GCF_001715985.3. Lineage (NCBI taxonomy): Eukaryota > Metazoa > Chordata > Aves > Passeriformes > Pipridae > Manacus > Manacus vitellinus. The sequence continues at coordinate 25,057,628 of NW_021940813.1, forward strand.
ACTGCTTGGAGTGGAGGCTCTTTGTGACATGGTACTATGGAGAAACAGACCATTTCCCAAAGTATCTGCACCAGTTCCAGAAGAATCTCTCTTGTCTGTGTACACCTACAGACTGACAAAATGATTTTATTTGGAAGATTGTTTAGGCATCCCAAATTATTTGACTTTGTTAAATGTTTAGCTTAGTGTGGTCCTACACGATGCTGCCAGTTTGGTGGGAAATCAGAGAACCCCAGCGAGTAGGTTGCAAAATCTTTGCTTAGGAAATTAAATATGTTTTTGCCTCTGCCGCAACGATGCAGATGTAGTTAATCCATCCACAAAGAAATCACTATTACTTTGTCTGAAATGACCAGCATTAATAATGTAACAAGAAGGGACTATGATTCTTCTGCCATACGATCCAGAGATCGCAACAGACTCTGATAGCAGGGAAGTGAAGATACAAGGTGACTGAAGATGAGCCCTGGATCACACTTTTATTGTCTTGTGGATGCATGTTTGGGCATCTTTCATAATAACTGGTACCAAGAAGAGGAATTTTGACAAACTGCTTTCATGGAAAAAAAAATCTCTTCTTGCTTATCTTTGCATGTCTCCACTATGGTACCACCACTATTCAGTCTCTCTGAGCACCTACAACACATCTGGCCAGATGTGCTTCACCCCTTTGACCTTTACCACACCATGGTTTGAAAGTAGAACCTTAGAAGACTTTTATTCCAAATTAGGCTGGTACACTACAGAAATGCAGATAGCTGGGTGTTCATATTTTCTAACCTAACCTGCCCAGGACACGTGTGCCCCTTCCTGAGCCACTTCTGACCCACCTTCCAGGGCCTCCACTGACCACAGCAGGACTCATAAGCTTTTATTAAAGGATTGAGTTAAAGGCTTAAGTCAGGTTGGTATACTTCAGGAAGACTGTTGAATAAGAACAAGACAACATTTTTTCTGTCAGAAATTGTATGCCTGTAGCTGATCTTGCCCAGGGGCGAAGGCTTCTGCTTTTCTGTGACTCTGTGGTGTTCAGTGAGCCCCATGGTCAGGAGGAGGAAAGCTAGAGGAAGCCACACACAGAACCTGAATTTCTCAGGACATTATAACAGCTTATTAAAAATACATAATGAGAAAACAGCTTTGGGAAAATATGAAGAGTATCAGAAATTTAAATTTTGGAACTCACCTGAGGCATCATTTCTGGAATAATCAAGCTGCTATAAAAAGTGGTGACTTGATGTAGGGTTATTTTTACATCTATGTGATGTTCATTTTCACCAGAAGATGGTATAAGTGAGGAGAGGATTGTGTGTTTCTTGCTACAAGATTCAATGCCCTTGTAACAGAGCCTCGTGAGAGGCTTTGGCAAACCTCATCCTGAGCTGGGCCTGGCACAAACTGTACCAGAGCTTATAAAGTCACTGGTTAGTCTTTAGCCTTCACCTCAGGTATTTGCAAAGTAGGGTCTGGGAAATTATGCAGTCAAGGACCAGGAGAAGGACCACTCCTGTGATGTGCAACTCCATCGCTAATGGCGACTTCACTACTAGAAAGGAACCAGGCCTGTCCTCCTTTCTGAGAAGGTGTTTGTCTGCTGTATCATCAGAGAGACCTTTTCACACTGTGGAGAAACAGAGAAAAGGAAAGGACTACTTACTGAGCACTAATGTGTGGCACTTGCAGGATGTGTGTGTTTTCACCTAGAATGCAAGGTAGGATGTTCACACTTTTTACCCTCCTGCATCCAGGGCTTGATTCACAGACCTTGGAAACTTTTTACTGACTTCAGGGGAGTTTGGAACATGTCCAAAAGTTACCCATCATCCTGGAAGGGGAAAAAGATAAACTGACTGTTTCGCCTAAAAAGATCCAGGAAAAGAGCTCAGGAAGAGATAATTAGGATATTGTGGCATTTGGGGGGTTTTTAGGGGTTTTTGTTGTTGGTTGGTTGGGTTTTACTTCCACATAGCAGCTCATAATCTAATGCCTAGATTGTTTTTAATGTGACATTTTTCTTATTGTTTTGATTTCTAAGGAGGACAGCCCATAGGCTTCTTGGCTGCAGGGCCCATCAGGTAGTTGAAACGGAGCAGCAGATGCTGCTGCAGAGAAATGCAGTCCATGACCCAGCTGGCAGCCAGGGCTCCTGAAGGGCCAGGGAAAGTAGGGGGCACTGGGGCAGGACGACGCTCAGATGTCCCCTCCCCAGAGCCAGGCTGGGCAGACAATGCAGCACGAGTTAACAGGCTGACCCCTGAGCCCATAAACTCAACAGGAGAGTTTATAGACCCGTGGCAGTCCTTGTGACTGTCCCAGGGGCTGGTGAGCAAGTTGAAGGAAAGGCAGAGGTTTTATTTGGGATAATGAGAGCCATGGTCTGTTTTAGTCTGGACCAGGTCCAAAGTCAGTCTTAATAATCTTGGTTGTGTTTAGGCTGAACTGAGTTTTTGCTTTCCATTTTTGAGAAAGCCCAGAGAGCAGGCTCCCACTGTGAAAGCCCTCTCAGCCAAGCTACTGATGTGAAACAAGTCTCACATTTGTTTCCTTTCATATCCTTTTGGTTTAGAAGCAACACAGATGCATTTAACGGGAACACACACCCTAAAAACAACATCTTCAGAATAGCTGGAAAATCAAGATTTTTACTTCCTAATGATTGCATTAAGCAACCCTGCTTTATGATCTTGCCTTAGAGTGGACATCACACAACTAATCAGCCTTAAAAACAAAAAGAGTTTTCACACTTTGCTACCTTTAAGATAACATGCCTTTTAATGGTTTTCTGCTAATTAGCTGCCAAGACTTTCAATCTCTTGTCAGAGGCTCTTTTTTAGTTTATGTCAATAAAATCAACAAGCATTGTGGTCTTTTATTCAAAGTATGCTGATAAAGGATAAGCAAACACAGTGGTGCTGCTTTCTCCCCACCTCCATTTGTGCCCCTCCAAATATCAGATCTGATGTGTCACCCACCTGCCTGGGCAGGAGTTGCCAGGAGGGGCTGAGGATGGGGAAACCACTCGGTAGGGATGAAGTGGCTAGGAGGATGGAGCAGAAAGCTATCACTACACCCCTGTCACAAATTTCTCTGCTGCTAAAGCACAGTAGAAAGCTCAGAGAAAACCACAAAACATAGCCCTCCACGCAGGATACAGTGGATTGATAAACATGGTAGCTTTTCCAGAAATGGAGAGTGTTGTGTAACTGCTATAATGCAGCTCTCCTCTTTCTCACAGGATAGAGCTTCAGTTTGAGTGAAATGAACATAATGTCAGTAAAGAAAAAAGCCATCTGAGTATAAAGAAAAGGGGACAAAGCCTCCTTAACTGTGGTTAGTTTCTGAGTATCTCCATGGTCTAGATATTGCCAACAGTAAGTCCAGCTCTTGCACTCTTCCTCTTAGGAAGCTTTGTTCTTAGCTTTGTTCAAGCAGTGTCAAGCACTGGCTGGGCTAAAAACAATAGTGCATTTTAAGGAAATACACACAACCGCAGTAAGGAGTAACAAATGATCTGAAACACATCCTTGGATGCCTATTTTAAAATAAACATTTACAGTCTCAGTTCTTCAGCAGTCCTCAACAGGACCAGCCTAATCCCATAGCCTCAGGATTTGTCAGCTTGGATTGCACTTAGCCTCAGCCTTTCTTGTTTTACACTGCAAGCTGTCTAGCTATTCCTAGCTAACACAATTGTCTGTGCTCATATTTTCCACCCAGTCTCAATACAACACTCAGACATTTCAAACTGTTAGTTTAATTAAATTATGGCAACTAGGATTATTTCAGGTCCAGAAGTATGTGTGGCAGAGATGCTGAGGATAAACATGGCACTTGTGCTTTCAGGGGAGGGAATAAACTCTGTTTTGTAGGAAAAGGTAGCTTTCTGAGGACTGAATTTGAAACTGCATTTGAAACCTCTAGAAGTCATGCTTCTTTTATGCATTTCAAGTTAGACACTCCAAGATGGAAGCCATCAAGATTGCATGGAAACTCAGTCTTACATATGCGTGGAGAACTGGAGATCCACCTATTCCTCTGTGCTAAAGAAGTATTTTTACGTTGTTTAGACATCTTCTGTGCAGAAAGGAGTGCCAGGACAGCATGGCTCCCTATGTAAAGTTCTGCTTGGCTTTTACTAGCCACCCAAAGAGTAATGTTGGGTTCCATGTGTTAAATTATGTGTCCAAAGGGTAAGTTAGCAAGTAGTAAGCAGTAAACCCAGGCAGGATCAGTGACAGATGGAGGCAGCCTAGTGACTTGAGCAGTGAAAACAGGGCCCACTGAATCAGCAACTCCCTACAACCATAAAGAGAAAAAATTACACCCAGTGAGGGGGTAGTCCAATGGGTCAGAGAGCCATGTAGAGGAAAGGGAGATAATATATAACAGAATGCAGAACTTAGCATAGTATGCACAGGAAGGAGAATATGAGTCTTGTATAAAATGTCTTACAGAAGGTTTTCAGGGGAACTTGGGAATGTTGGGTCTCCCCAACGGATATTGATTGGGAAGACTGGAGGTGGAAAAATGAAAGCATCAAGATAAACTGGGGTGATAATAAACATGAGGAAATAGAGGGGGAAAGAAGATAAAAGGGTCTAATTGAGTGTAGACTTCCTTGATGGAGTCCTATGCTTATACACCACCATCTATCCTGTATTTTCACTAAATCCTATTTCTACCTGTCTTCTCTGAGCATCTCATTCTCTGTCCTGAGTCATTTAATGTGATTGCTACCAAGCTTAAAACTAGTAGGATTAGGGAGTACCAGCACCCAGAGTGGGACCACAGACCTCTGAGGTTTGTAGGTCCTAGTGCCAGCAGCTGGAGGAGACTGGGAGCCAACTAGAGCACGGAGTGCCTATGACCAGCTCCTGAACTATGTATTGAGTACGTCCTGAAATGACATACATTGTGTGTGTATCCCAGTAGCAGGCTTCAATCCTCATTCCCCAGAGAGGGGCAACAAGATGGGGCTGTTCATGTTTGTGTGAGTGCTGGTGGTGCTGGTGGCACTGATTCCTCTTTGTGCTATTCCGTGTAACCAGAAATGCATATTGTATGCATGTGTGTGTTTGCCAATTGGGAATGTACGCTCAGCCTCGCTACAGGCTGTACCCACGAACACAGACCTGCAGCAGCCCCACCTACATCACAAAGCTCATGAGATTCAGCCAACCCTAGCACCGTGACCTTGCTGGAGACTCCTTGCTGAGGTGCTTTTCCAGCTTTCCAGAGATAAAGACTGTGTCCCAAGAAGACTTCATTATAAACTTCCAAATGTCCCACACAGCTCACAGAGAAATATCTGGTTACCTCTGGCTTTGTATTTTTTCTAGGAGAATGGTCCAACACCCTCTCCCCCCTTACTGAATTGTGGCTTATTTGAGAATGGAATGATGGTGGTTTGCCAGTTATCCTTAAATCACTCCTACCACCAGACAGACTTGAAGATAAAGTAAGGAATGAATTATTCAGGAACCCAAAGATCAGCATTACAATCTCCTTATTTAGAGGCAGCTGTGCATAAAGAAAAGAAAACTTACAGCTGCAGACAGATTATTCTAACTCTGTTATCTGGTTTTTTTCCAGTTAAAATGCTCTCATCATGCTTACATACCTTTCAGCTGGAAACTCGCCTTTGAGCAAGACCTGGTCCAAAGCATGTATTTCATTGAGTGGATGCTTATTCAAGGATATGTATGTCCTTGCACAACTCTTTTCTTCCCTGAGGTATTTCAAGTCCTCATCACGTCTCCCATTCCTGCCATCACATGAGCTGGGAAGTATTGGTGCCTGCTGGATAGGTGGGTTCTTCTGCCCAGACAGGGAAAAAATATCTTGGTGCTTACCTTAATGCATGCTGCCTGTGAAGGAAAGCTTCTCCTCAAAGGCAGATCAAGATTCAGGCCTCCTTGCACTAATTCGTTACACACTGAAAACACCAGCTTATATATATGTATAAACCAACAATCACAGTAGATATAAACATATAAACAGTGATAATGAATGCAGTTAATTAGATCTTGACTGCATTGAGACGAGAATTAATGGTAATCAAATTATTTCAGGCTGAAAATGACGTGAACATGCTTGGCAAGAGCTATGCCCCTGCAATATCCCATGATGGCATTCTCTTCCTTTGAAGGTATGGAGGTACTGGAGTAGACAGTTTTGGAAAACATTAAAACCAAAAGTCATTTATCATATTTATCATATTCCGTATTATGTTAACACTGCTTTATTTTTCATCTGTTCTCCCAAATCCAGGATTTCCATTAGCCAATGCTCTACATCAGGCAGTCTCTGTGTTTAGTTCCCATATGTGACACTGGTGACAATTCTCAATTGCAAAGTTTCAAAAGTGGTCTCTCACGGCAAAAATTTTTACTTCTTTTCTAAGGACTGTAGATATACCTGCCACTGTCACATGAACAGGAGGATGATCTTGTATTTTTTGACATCACCCTGATCTTATCTCTGGGAAGAATGATTTTGACCTAAAAAAATAACTTTTGCTTTTGCACAAGCACTGCTGCCTGGACAGATTTATACTGAAGGGTTGTCCTTGATAAGATTCTGTCATTCAAATCTACAGAGCTACCACAAAAAAGCTGAGCAATTTGACCTGCTAGCATGTTTGAAAAGGAGCAGAACTGCTCTGTTATTTGTAGTCACACTGAGACATGACACAAGTCGTTTTCCATTATAGCAGCACTAGGTCCCACATTTGAAAGGCTTCTCAATTCAGTCCTTTAACAAAACTGTGACAGAAGGAGTATTTTGGGAGCTGTGTTTCTGAGATCCCCCAGTCTTTCTCTACCACACTTTCTCCTCCTCCTGCTCCTCTTCTTCATCACCATCATCAATATTTTTCAATACTCAATATCTATTTTTCTAAAAATTTGATCTCCAGAAGGCGAAGTTGTCTCCAGAGCCCTTCCTGACACAACAAAAGATCAGGACCAATGTAGGATAAGAGTCAGAGTCCACAGGTCTGGGATCCAGTGTTGTTTTAGGATTTGTTGTGACAATCCACAGAACTGAATGCCCTAAAAGCACTTCAGCATGCAAGGCAGAGATGACAACTTCTCTTTCTTTCTATTTGTTCATCTCCCTTAGTTCTAGACTTCAATGCCAGAAAGCCTTTCTTTTTATAGTTCTTTAGATCTGGCAACTATCAAACCAATTCAGGCCAAAGATCAGTTTCAAACCATGGGTGATGCCCACAGCTCATGTAGTGACTCAGAAAAACCTTCTTGATACACTCTTGAAAAGAAGCACATTGTTCCTAAAGGACAGAAAGAAGCATTGCTATCTTCTGAGCAGGAGCCAAGTTTAGCACGATCACATATCAAAGAGACCTGCGAACCTCTTGCCTCCACCTTGGCAGGGTACTCTCCAGAATGTTTAATATTTGTGCCCAAAAATTAAATGGCAGATTTGTTTACAGAAGTGTTTTCCCAGAAATGCTAGGAATACACTCGGCAGCTGCCCTGATTGCTGGTGCTGGGCATATCTTGCGTGTCTGGGTGATTTATGGATTTGAACTGCTTTCTGCACTCCTCCCGTTTGAGAGGCAAGGGTGAGCTCCAGCACAACAGAGGAACCATAAAACAACAGCTGCAAAAGATAGCCAGAGCTCCTGCCTTGGTTTGGCACACTTTGCCAAAACTGTGCCAGGCAAACATGCTTGTGTGGGGCTGGATACGGGAGGAACACCACAAGAATGTTTGTCATCTGCAAGAGAAGAGGACTAATGTGTTGTGGGGAGATAAAGTTAAATGAGGAGGTGTGGGGAATGAGGCAAAGGTGCAAAACTGCAGATGTTTTGAGAAAATATCCATTAATCCTTGAGAAGAAAGAAATGGTGGCAAGGATGCTAAGGAGGCAGTGATTAAAAGGATTATCTTGCAGGTTTCATAGCTTGAGTAGAGAGGGGAGGTTGGCAGACCCCACTGCTGACACTGCAGGTGTCTGGTGCAGAAAGGAAGCAGGGGAGAGATGTGATATGCCAGACATAACAGCCAAGAGAAGAGATGGTGGAGCACAGAAAGAAATGCAAAGAGAATTATAGTGATGCTAAGGTGGTCTAGTATTACCTTGGGTAATGGTTTTATGAGGTATGTATGCAGGCAGCAATTAGGAAAAGGTCAGCAAATTCATAGTCAGGATATATGCAGAAACAGAATGCAGAAGAAAAAGGTCATCAAATTCAGAGTCAGAATATGTGCAAAAGCAGCATGTGGATTTTGCATGATAAAGACTCTAATTTCACTGTCCTTCAGTCATATTGAATGTAAGTGCATCTTTTCAAAGCGTGAAAAAGACACTTGTGGGGGTTTTTTTCCCAACAATGTGAAAATCAGAGAGATCTTCATGCATTTTGATCAGTGGGTAAGAATTTTACTAGTCTCAGCTGACGAGACACATATAGTGACACATGTCACTTCCTTGCTCAGCATGCTTTGGTTTTGTTTTCTTCACTCCAACAACTTAATGGCTAAACATGTCTGTCAAGTCTTTCAAAATAATACGCAGCCATAGAACTGATAATTTGTCCTTGAATTGTTTTTGAAAAATCTGACCAGGCTGGCAGCCCTGATGAGGTCAGAAGTAGTTGTTATTTAACTGAGGGATCATAAGGAGTTGTTCTCCTGGTAAACGTCATGTTGTCTGTTGAACTTGACCATAAAATTAGGGTGACAGTTTTAATATGTATAACTTTTTTCATCCACCAGCAAAATCATTGTGATGTTTCACAAAAGGCATCAGTGAAACAGATAAAATAAATACAATCATCTGAAGACTTTTTATGTTATGGATGAGAAAATCAGTGACCAATGAAAAGAGAAAACAAGCATTTGAGGCTTATCACAGTCATGTGCAGGATCTGAGTAAGGGGCAGTGGCAGGTGGCAGGTTTGACATTAATTTTGGTACTTGTATCCAGACTAATCTAGGCTCTACAGTGAAATGTTTCTCATTGTGCTAAATGGCCTAAGAGGTACACGGTAGCCCTAGGCTGCACTTCTATCATCAACATAACAAACTTCTAGCAAAGATTAAGTTACCAGTTGATTGTGTCTCCAGGGGAAGGATATACACTGTCATGCCAACAGCTGCTCTTTATAAACATAACTTTTTAATATTGCTGGGCTTGTTTCAAATTGCACATGGTGGTCTTCAGCAAGCTAACCTGAGCCACCAGGCTTGTATCAAGTCAACACCAAGAAGGGTGACCATGCTCCTACTCCATAGTGTGCAGAGACGATACAAGGCTTAAATATTTTTGTGCAAGATTCTACGTTTATCACCACTCCAGCTGCATTATCCTAGTTTCTATTTCTCCACTGTTTTGGGAAGTGCCTTTGGAGGTAGTATAATGTCAAACTAATTTTAGAGCCCAAGTCCTACTTTATATGTTCTAAGAACAGCCTATTGATTGCAATGCAGTAATGAGTGCAGCCAGGGTGATTTTGAGGTGCTGAAGCACCTCTACTTGAGATCATGTGCCCTCCACCCACTGTGAAATCTGAGTCAGAAGATGTGGGGAAAGAGCAATCAGAGCCAGTCTTGGGACATTTTGCTGGGAAATGTGCTCCTACCAGAAGGATCCTTCTATTGGCTATGGAGGTCTGGGAAATTCTTAGTCCACTAAGGGTTGGGGGTTTTATCATTTCAGTATTTTTGGTTTTATTTTATCCTTTTTGTATTTTCCAAATCTTGTTCTCGAGCAATGATCTCTCTCATAGTTTCCCCTACAAGTGGGAAACTTGAGCCCCAGGGATTAATTTGATTTTTTTTTTCAAAGTGTTTGGCACTTCCAGCTCCTCTGTCCTTCACTGAGACTTCCATGCACTTACCAGATACCAGTTATTTCATGAGAAAATACCTCTCTTCAAAAGGTTTTTTTGCACACATACTCATACGTACTGGTGGAGTTAGGTACAGTGGAGTAAAGACATTAATTCAGATAGGCAGGTAAATGTGCAAATAGGGCACCAAAATTCAGCGTTACTGGGATTGCTTCTCTCAGCTGCTTTGAACTCAGGCAATCACTTGGATCCCTTTGTCACTACAACTCACAAAGGTTTATATCTTAGTTTGTTGTTAGGTGAAGCCTTCCTTAGCTTTGTCAGGACTTATTTTAGTGGACTGTGAGGGTAGATTTAGCTTTGGACCAAAGAAGTTTCAGCATGATCCAAAAACAGCAGCTAAAGCATAGTGAATAAGTATTTCAGCCAAAATGGGAAAGGGCAGAGACGGGGCCGTGAAACAGCTGCTAAGAGCAGTGGCCTTTTATGAGCTGTAACATTTGCTGGGCAGATAAATGGAGAAGTGAAGAAGAAATTATTTCTGCTTTTCCAACTCTGTTTGCACTCTGGCTTGACAGTCACCATCCAGTCCTCTCTTTACTCGGGGCATTTGTCAGTGCTGTGTCACCAGGTCTGCAAAGTGAGTCCTGAGATATGGGGCCATTACGTAGGGGCAGAAAGCAGCCTGGGGACTGGATTCATCTCCCTCAGTGTGAGTGGGACAGGGGATGGAGAGGGGGAGAAGGTGGAAATCTCCCTAGGTTTTTAACACAAAGTTTGGGTTTAGAGGTTTTGGAGAGTTCAGTGTCTGAATTTTCAAATTAAGGCTCATCTGCATCATTTATCTGAATGTGGCATTGTTTGTGCTGGGGGAAGAGCTCGTGCCTGTGCTCTGAGCTCTCACAGCCATCAGGCATGAGGGGAGCAAGCTGCAGAGACTGGTCATGGGATGGACCAAACATCCCGAGCTTTTGAGTTCAGAAACAGCTGGAGAAACTCACTGAAAGAAAAGAAAAATAGTTGCATTGAGGTCATTAAATACAGTTTGCTTCTGCTTCAGAGAGTTCTCAACCCAAAATATGTGGGAATTCAAGAAACTGTTCAAGGGTATACCTACATCTGGCCCAACAGATATTTTTGAGGCACATTACACAAAGCAAGGGCATCTCATGCTAAGTGAGGCACATTTCACATAAATTCAGTCACTAGAAGGTATCTGGTGATTGAATTTATGTGCAAGTAAGTCTGGTGTGAGCCATCTCCTCTCAGCTTGTAGTCAGCAGGAGATAGGCACCTCCAGCCCCCACAGAAAAGCACACAGATAACAGGCTTACACTGGATGCCAGCTTTTGATGTCAAAAATTGGGTGAGGTGAACTGCTGATGACAGTGCCCACGGAAAACATGCAGGTCACAGGGCTCCAGGTGTTTCAGCCTGCTCTCCAGCCTGAGCATATCTTTGCAGCAATGACGTCTTCTTGGAGGTTCAGCTCAGAACACAGCACGTAAGGGGAAACCAGGCAGAGATCAGGCCCTTGGAAATCACACATGCTTTGCTGCTTCATACAAAAGCACCTCCGTCTCACCTGTGCTCCAGAGTCTGAACATGGTGGTGGCAATGAGGACAGCTGCCCACCAGGAGGAAGCTAGGGCTGAGTTCCTCCAGGTACTTCTCCATCCCCAGGTATCTAGAGGTCACTGGTATCCCTAAGGCTGCTGCTGCTAGAGCCCAAATGCTGCCTGCCACAAGCATTTTCGCAGGTGTGGGAAGGCCTGAAGATGTCTGATGCTCCTGGCACCCTATGTGCCTCCTGGCAAAAGGCTGTGTGGCCACAGGTTTCCATGGAGGTTGGCATTTGTGAGTGCTCTTCCCTCAAGTATGAGGGGGCTGGGTGTGCAGTTTTATGTGCAGATGTCTAATATGGAAGGCACTGATGTGACCTGTGTCTGTGAAGGGCTAGAGGAAGCAGGTAGACCAATGGCTTGCTAACACAGCCAAATCCCAAGTTCATAGTGGCAAATGCTAATCCCATATTCCTCACTGCTAGAGCCTGAGTGTAAAGAGTTTGCAAAATATTGACTACGAGCAAAGTCTCCACAGACTTCCTCCTCCCCTCTGGCCCTGCTGCTAAGTCTCTGACAGTCAGTATCATATGTACAGAACCTACCTCTAAATCTTCCAAATTAGATTAAAGGCTCAACAATATCATAACACAGTTTTAATTGCTGTACTACCTGTCATGAACCAAGACAGCAAGGTCAGATTTCCATGAATATCTGTCAGTAGAGCTCTGCCTTTATTAAAGACTGCACTAGTGCAAGATGGTTAGATTTTTGCTTGTTAAAGCTATCCTGAACACTTACATCCTTCTTGGATGCCCATACTCTGGCATCTGCCATGGCTTGCAGAGAATGGCAGCGCCAATCCCAATTGCAAGGGATCAGTGGTAAAACTTCTAACCTCACTGCAATGAATGAGTAACAGCACCTTAGTATGGTTTTCATGGGGGCTTTGCTTTACAGCTTGCAACATTTACTTTATATTTCTAAAGCACAGTTGGACTCAATGATCTTAAAGGTCTTTCCAACCTAAATGATTCCATGATTGTAAAGCAGCTCTTCTAGTACACATACCTCCCATCACCTTGGAGTAGAGAACTGACTGAAATTTTTGCTTTCCTTCCTGTTGGTGCCTTAGTCATGGAAGAAACAGGGGCTGCAGACCCATGGAGACGGAGAAAGGGCCTGCTGTGTCATCACTGCTGTGGGTCAGAGACCTTCAGGTCCCATTCCTCTTCTTAAAGGGCTAAATTCCAATACCACGGTATAGCTGAGACACCTGGAGAGGTCTCTGCTTCTGACAATACCCACTCCTCTTTTGTTAGCCTGCCACCCTTCTGTACCTCAGAACTGCTGGTGCCCTGAGGGTGGGGGAATTCCCCTGCCTGTCTCAAGGAAGTGGCTCAGCTATTACCTGCTGCCAGGAGCCCATGATCAGGGCCAGCAGCCTGACAGATTGCTGATATTTTAGTTTTCTGGTAGCATCCTTTTTCAAGTAGCCCTCCTTTCCCTGAGGAGGCTCATCAAACAGTAAAGCAACACCCAAAATAAAACTGGGACAGTCTAAGTAGAGGGACAATGGGAACCAACCAGCTTCAGAGGATGTTTGCTCTTTTCAGAGAGAAAATCTGAACTGTAATCCACCTTCTCAAGTTTTCAAATGAAGTGTGCTGGGAGGCCACATTTACACCAAGTTGGTCCCCCGTTGCTGGATGTGGACACCAGATCCAAATATGCTCTGCAGCTGGGTTGACACCTGGGGATTAAACATGTCATTACTGCCGAGAACATCCTGGACTGGGGCAGGGACAACCATCGTTTTTCCAGGTTGTTCCTACAACATCACCCGGATCCTTGAATTGTGCAAACAAAAATATTGGCTAACATGAAAAGGTTGAGGCTTTCCAGAGCTGTCCAAACATATGTCTTAAGTACCACGTTTTTGCTGCTTCAACAGCTTTTCATAACTGTTTATTGTTCTGGGAAATGTGAAAGGGTTGTTTACATGGTAGCTAAAGGAACATGTGGCAAAAGGCCACTAGATCTAGGATGAGCAATATTTTTCTGAGGAATCTGTGGGATATTTCTCTTATCTCCCTAACCAAAGTCTCTGGGCCATGCTCCTCATCCATGGTTCTTTGAAGCCAGGCATTTCTGCATGGACAAAAGGAGATGTGTGAAAGTCATTTGTTCCCAGAGGCTTGACTCAGGCTGTCAAACCATGCCGCTTGGCAGAGGCTGAGGACAGGCTGTTATAGGTTTTTTAATGCTAGGATGAATGCTTCAGATACCAGCTTCTCATTGGTTTGGCGTTATAACCATAAAACCTGACTGGGCTCCATGTCAAACCATAAATCAGTTTGTCATGTCAGAAAGCCTGGCACACAGTTTGTGTTAGTATCCACTCTCTGCAGCTTGACCTGCACTTGCTGTCCAAATGAACTGCTCAGAGACAAGCTGGGAGGTCATGCTATCTCCTAAGGACTATGGCTTGACCAGAGCTCTGAAGAGAAGAGAGAGAAGAGGAAGATGAAGGGAATGAGGAGTTCTTCGGGACCAAGGAAGTAATAAATAAATCTGGCAAAGAAATTGAATCCCTCCCTGCTGCTTCAGCCAGGAGGAGGAACAACCAGCAACCTCAATTCAACAGCACAGTACTTTTCCAGATAACTATGCTGCTGTGTAGAGACATTTACCTGTACGCAGAGGTTGCCTGATGCTATTTCTTCACCTCCCTGTCTTAAAGAAAAGTTTTAATTTTCCTCCTCTTAAAATAGTTTAACTTCACATCAAGGACTATGTCTCTGTTGCAACTTTCTCTGCAGAAGTACATTGCAATGCAGAGATGGACCCAATACTGGCAAGAAGATAGACAGGTTGTAACCCCTCCTCTGCACTGAGCCTTGCTCAGACAAGTTTTCCTCCAAAGCCAGCAAGACACTGCCCATGGGAGTTGCTGGAAGACCTTTTTCCACATCAAACCTCTTGGTTTTTCTGTGTACAAGTGTCCCTTTCACCCAGCAACACACTTATATTGCAGTGGGAAGGGAGCCCTGAGCAGAAAACTCACCCCTGAGCCACATTCCTGCTGCTAACATAGACTTCCTTCGTGATCTCAGGTTAATCTCTAAAGTCGCTATCTTTTTTATAGTGAGATGATAGCACTGGCACTACAGCTCCCTGCACCAGGAGGTGCAGGGCTAAAACAAGGCAGGCCCTGAGGCACAAAGTACCTTGCAAAAGGCTGCACACCTGGGGTGGACAGACAGACAAAAAAAAGGGAGTTGGAGTTTGTTACATTCACAGAGCAGTCAAAATTTCTGAGGGCATTTCTGTCAATCCCAGAGCCTTGACAAATAATCTGACTGAGAAATTAGAGTTGCTCATATCTCAGTCAAAGTATTGAGCCCTGAAATATCGCCATCTCCTTAGAGGTCCCTCGCAGGGCCTTCTTATAGCAGGTGACTGTATTTTAAGGTCAGGCAGTCCCCAATACAGCAAAGTGACGGGCTGGAACTGCTCAGGAGCACAACAGCCCTTTCCTTCGGGGCCTCGTGCTGCTCTAGCTGTGATGCCTTAAAAGGCTGGTAACACAGAGATGCTGCAGTCCTTATCTCCTGCCAATGGCTGGTATTTTGGAGATATTATATTTATAGCTCACCCGAAGCATGAATGCCCAACTGTCTCATTACGAAACGTAGTTTGGGCAATCCAATAAAGCGTCGAGTCTGTCCCTGTCCTCTCTTGTTTGCAGACTCATGAGCAGAGGCAGCACTGAGCTGCAGCAAGGTAAGACAGCACCTTGTTTTTGTTTTCATTGTTCTTTGAGTCTTTTCTCCTTTTCACCTGCCATTTGCAATGATTTCTCAGAATTTATAGACATCTTGAGGGGAGTGTTGCTTTTTCAGGGGAAGAGTGGATTTTAAGATGTTTATTCCAGGGCACACACAGAGCATCCCTCTTTGTATTTCTAGTCAGCTTTTGGAAACCAGGTGCTAACTAACAGCTGCTCTTCTTCACTAATAATACACTGTCATGTTTTCACGCTCTCAAGGAACACAACCATGTCTACCTAGAGACACTTCCCTGGTTTGAATAGCAAACTGAATGACTTCAGGCAGAAAGCTTTTCATTAGTTTTTTTGGGGGTTTCCCCTCTATCAGCATTTTCTGGAAAATGAATAGATAGTGGGGGAAAAAAAAGAGGACAGAAGGAACATTTTACTTTTTTCACCTCTTTCACATGATTTCCTAATGGCCATAAAAGAAAGAAAGGAAAATTATAGGCGATGCTTGCTGATTTCATGTTTTAAACAAATACTTGGTATTGATTACAGCAGCTGTGTGAAAAGGGAAAAGAAAGTAAAGCACTGAATCATAACTGGGTGTTACAATTCCTGCAAAGCAGGAATTCATCGAAACTAGCCTGTAATATAGCATTATTAATAACTGCCAAACGCCAATTATCAGTCTATGGTTACCTTAAATTACTTTTAATCTCATGAGAGCATTAATTTTCAAATGAAGCCAATAAAAGAAGAGCTCTTAGGGAAAATAAGATTGAGTATGTGTGTACACTTGTTTAGATGCATTTACAGATACGTTTTTATTATAAGCATTCTTATAACCAAAGGTTTTCAAATCCAAGGATCACTAAGTGTGACACAAAGGTAAGAGATATCAATTAACTTTTAGTCCCAAAGCTAAAGCTATCACACTTTACACCAGAGTTTGTTTATTATTCCATTATTTAGGAAATTAAATGAAAGACAGCTTTTTTCAAAATGCTGAGCCCTATACAGGCTTGGACAGGATCTTTTGTCCCTGGTACCCAAGTACCTGGGGAGCACGACTCCCTAGGCCTGACACAAAGCCCAAAGGACAGCCCAACTCAGTTTGAGACTGAGCTCAGATCCTAAGTAAGGATTTCAAAGGCAGAAGGGTAGATCATTAGTTGGTCTAAAGCTGCTGGAGATCCACTGACTTTAGATGAGTGGTGAGTGTTTACATCAGGTGCTATCGGGCCAGTGGACGTGGAGAAGTTGGGTCTGGTCCCAGGGTTGCCTCCTGGGCTTTGCCATGGCAACACGTGCAATACACCTGACAGTGCTCCTGCAGGAGAGGCAGCCCTGAGCTGTGCCCAGGCCTTTACACACTCATAGCCTCTGAAATTTAGTGGCCACATCCAAAACATATCCTAGGGATAGGATTTGCTCTTAAGCCGTGCCCAGGTGGGAGAGCCCCATACAGTGTCTGGGCAACTGACCAGCATGGCTGACTGAGTCTCAGTGCCTGGCAGCATCCTGGTGTCCTATTTGATTTATGATTGCAGATATGCCTCTGGAGGTGCTCCCATGTATCCAGCCTTACCTACAATGGGGACCCACTGCCATGGTGGATGTCCTCAATGAACATGTCTGTCTGAGCTCTCCACGCTTATGCTGGTGGGGGCTGTGACAGTCCGTGTAGATAAAGCTGAAGCAACATATTTAGGAACAAGTTTGTTCCACCTTTCATGTCAAGAACAGCATGTAAGTGGAAAAAAAAAAGGAATGTAAAATACCAAATTGTCTGCACATGTGCCTATCTTATGTTGAGGCTTATTGTCCCCGCATCAATACCTCGGCAGGCTTAATGTCTTCAGACACTGCAGCCAGCATCTCCACATGTCTCCCTGTTCTTCAGCAGTAACAGTCTTGCAGCTAGACCATAGTCTGCTCAGATGTGCACAGAGCTCCAACCTTCAGCTCCACAGCACTGGTGAGATGAGTTTTGTAAGTTATCCCAAAGGTAGTGTGTCCCACCAGAGTGCAGAGTTTTAGAGGGATCCCAGTGGGAGATGGCAGCTGCCTTCACTGGTCCTTTGCTCCACTTGGTCTGTTTATTCCAAGACCTTTCTGTTAAGCTAAGCTGAGGTGCCTCCACAGTAAATTGTGCAATAAAGAAATTGTGTGCAAAACTAATATTTTTTATAGAGTAGTCTCACTTCTCCCATACTAGAAATTTTCTCATGTCCTCAAATTGTTTGTCTATCATCCAAGCCTCAGGCTAAAACAATGAAAATAAGAAAATCATTCTGCTTTTACACTTAATGTAAAAGTAATGCCACTGGTGTATTGACAGTGTTTCCTTTTAAAAACAAGAAGCAGAAGCAGCATTCCAATCATGTACTGCAAAACTTTAGGTTTTTTAAAAAAACCCTGTGTTGACCAAAGGTCTTTAGCTTGAATAAAATGCAGGAATATAAACAATAATGAAGTGATTTTTCACTGGACTTGAATTTAAAAGTGAAATTAAACAAAAAGATCCAAAGGCTATTTACAAAGTGAACTCATTCTAAAGGCAGTCTTTCCAACAATAATACTTTGTTCTTACCTAGCATTTGAAAATATGATTAATGGATGAATAACTTTACTTTTTCCCTTCCAAACAGCAAGTCATCAGAACAAGGCAGACCTTTGACTGCAGCTGGCAAGAGGTTGGGAGGGGGCAGACTTATTCAAATGCTTCTGTAATACAGAAAATGTAAAAGGCTATTTTATAAGGAAGAAAACCAGAGAAGAAAGTGAATGCGAATACTAACTAGGGGGTGAAATCCTGGCCCCACAGATATCAATAGGAGTTTTCCCAGAAATATCCACTAATTTTAGCAAAACTCAGATCTATTTCCTTTCCTTCTAATCTACTTGTGTAGATTTGCACCACCAATGTGTGTTTTAATATTTTTTCTTACCATTTTTCCTTTTTTTTGTAGCTGTGTACTGTCTAACCAAAGCACAGACACTCTGACACAATTGTTTTTCAGTGAGATGAATTATTACTGACTACAATATTTTATCTTCAGCATTATGTCACAGTGAGTACAGTTTCATGCTGATAAATCTCAGGCTGTTTCAACAATGTTCATCATCTAACACTGATTAGCTTTGAGAAGCATAGGTCATATTACACAAAATCCTACTTTTTCTAAAAGCAGCTGGAGCAATTTTGCCTGATTTTGCTTAACTCCCTCTGACAAACATGGAAGGAAGACTACCACAAACATTTCAAAGGGATTCATCGACTTCATAAAACTCAAAATGTTTCTGCTGCAGGTTGATTTACTGACTACTGTTAAGACATACCACCAAGAAGTAGCGAAACTGAAAGAGATGGAAGAAAAAATATTTTCCCTCAGTCTCACTTCATATTTTCAGTAATTTTTTTTTACAAAGCCAGTTTTACAGGTTCTCTTTTGTATTTTTTTTTCTACTATGTCTGTGGAACTTCCATACCACAACAACTTAGAGGAAAACTCTCCTTTAGGAAAGGAAAATAAGTATACTATGAAACCACTTTACCATGAGAATAGAATGGGCACTTATATGGGGACAGAAGTTGTTTCACACATTTCATAAACAAAGCTAGTGGGCTTCCAGATCACCATATTCCCTGTCAAGCTTAATAGATTTTCACCAAAGCCTCCCTAGAAATTTGCATGCTTTCTGTAGGAGGGAAGTAGACAGCACTGACTAGTGCTCCTTTCTAGTAGTCTGTGGCTAGGGAATCAAAGCCCAGCACTCACAGAGATTACCATAAACCAGAAATACCTGCAATCCACAGGTGCCACTACACAGAAACCCATTATTCAGTTACTTAGCCCATATTTTAAATGCTGGGTAACCTAATTTCCTATGCATGATTTCCATTGCAACACATTCCACAGCCTCCAGTGTTGGGTGTAGAGGGCAGCAGGACACTCAAGGCTTAGAACACTAATTATAATATGAAGAGAGAGATACAACATGGCACTTTTGGTGCAGAACAACAGAAAAAAGAAAGATCTTAGCATAAACTCTGCTGTACAACTACACTGCATTAGCCCCGACCCAGGAATTTGTGTGAGCACAGGTTAAACACATTGTGTGTTATGCACTTGTATGACCTGCATTTCACATTAAGTATTTCTTCTCTCAACATCTTAACATCTTTTTAGGACAGAAAAAATAACACATTTTCCTAATTCAGAAAGGAGAAGTAAGGGCCAGATCTGAGGGCAGACTCAGGTGCTGAAGTGTGTTTCAGATTGGCAGACGGAGACCAAACTCAGGACTGCAGTGACCCAGGACTCCAAGGAATAAGTCTTGGAGAGAGACTCTCCCCTTTCTTCCTTTCATGTGACTTGAAGACCCTCTAGCCAGCTTAAGTGATGTTGTGTCCAGTTCTACTCAATTAAACATCAAGGACTATAGTGGCTGAATTCAGGTATGGAATTCTACCTGGACATATGTGCCATGATTTAGCTGTCCAAAGTCAGGTATTCATCTGAATTAGACAGCTGGATTCCCTCTAAATTCAATGAGGAAAAGAAAAACACACTTATGGGGTAATTCATGTTATCTGCAACAGGCGTCTAACAAATCACTCTTCACAAACACCTCTCTTTCTCCATCCACTGTAGCAGGATTGTGGGTGGCTTGTTTGGGTCAGCTAATATTTGGTCAGTTAAAATAAGATGAGATGGCTGCCAGGTTATTTGCAAAGGTTACACAAAGCATTTTATTGATCAAGGAACAGATTTGTTGACCAGCAAACTCTCCTTTCTACTTTTATGAACCATGATGCTTAGCAATGTAGACTCTATAATAAGAATCGGGTCATGCTTACTTCTCATCTTTCTCCTTGGTAATTATTACTTCCTGTATTAATATTCCTGTATATTGACGTGTTTTGGGGTATTGTCTGGAGATTCATGAGATGAACCAAGGCTACCCTGGTGCTATAGGAATTCTTGAAGGTCTGCTTCCAGGTCCAACCTGGCACTCAGAACACAGACAAAGCAAATCAAATGGATGGAAAGTGTTTCTGGTCGAAACAACTATCCATATAGGAAGTGGAAATATTTTGTGAGGAATTTTTCCTCACTTGGTGGGGCTGTAACAGAGAGTGATAGTGTGCAGAAATGACTTTGCCATCTCAAAATGAAAGGGTGTGAAAGAGTTTGTTCACTTTGGACCACCTTCTGTAGTGTTTTGGCTAGCACAAACTGCAGGTATTAGATGCAATTGGGGAAGTTAAAGGGAGCAAAGGAGTGGGTGATGGGGTCACCCTGAGAAGATCACCCTGCCACTGGCACAAGGAGTTTGCAGTGTACAAGGGTAATTTGTTCATCCACCTTTTCTTCTCAGCAGCTCTCACTTCGTTTCCAGTGGCAGGACGAACACACAGGGGTGGTGTGTCTGGGCCACCCACTCCTACCGCTAAGAGCAGGAGCACCCAGCTTGTATGTTGGGCATCACCTGTGGCCATGCATGGTCTTTGCTTTGTCCTAGTCTTTTCTCCCCTTGTTATCATTACTTCTTCCTGGGGTCTGCCACTCCTCGTAGTTGACTACTTTTGGCAATGGTTCCCTTATTTGTTGAATGAGAGAAGCTGAGTTGATGTAGACTTTGCACATGAAGGGCATGGGGACATCCAGCGTATCGTGCCTGGAAGTTTGCAGGTGACAAAGCTGAGTGGTGAGGTTGACACACACCTGAAGGACAGAATGCCATCCATAGGGACAAATTTAAGAAGAGGGCCAATGGGAATTTCTGGAGATTTAACAAGACCATGTACAAGGTACTGTACCTGGATGCATCCGCCAGTATCAATACAGGCTGGGGATGAACAGATCAAGAGCAGCCCTGCTGAGAAGGACTTTGGGGTGCAGGTGGGTGAGAGGCTGGCCATGACCTGGCAATGTGGGCTTGCAGCCCAGAAAGTTGACCATGTCCTGGGCTGCATCAAAAGCAGTGTAACCAGCAGGTCGAGGGAGATGATTCTGTCCCTCTTCTCTGCTCCGGGGAGACATCACCTGGAGCACTGCAGCCACCTCTGGAGGCCCCAGCACAGGAAATACATGGATCTGTTGGAGCGAGCCCAGTGCAGTGCCACCAAGATGATTAGAGGGCTGGAGCACCTCTGCTATGAGGAAAGGCTGAGAGAATTGGAATTGTTAAGCCTGGAGAAAAGAAGGCTTTGGGGTGACTTAATTGTGGCCTTCCGGTACCTGAAGGGAGCCTCCAAGAAATATGGAGAGGAACTTTTTGCAAGGGCATGTAGTTACAGGACAGGGCAGAATTGCTTCAGACTGAGAGCGGGTTTAGATTAGATGTTAGGAAGAAATTCTTTACTATGAGGGGGATGAGATACAGGAACAGGTTGCCCAGAGAAGTTGTGGATAACCTCACTGAGAGTGTTCAAGGCCAAGTTGGATGGGGCTCTGAGCAACTTGGTCTAGTGGAAGGTGGCCCCGCCCATGGCTGAGGGCTTGGAACAGGATCTTTGAGGTCCTTTCCAACCCAAAATATTCTGTGATTCTATGTTCTATGATTTGTGACCAGAATCTTATCCTGGATACCTGCTCAAGTACCTACAGCCATGCCTTCTTTCTACCTTTTCCCCGGGTTTACTAATGCAAAGGTAGGGTGGATATGCAGCTTACTAAAGGAAATGGCTGACAGCTCTGGGTCCGAGGCACACTCACACAGAAAGCCATCAGGAGAAGCAGAGTGAGCATGCCTGTAGAAGTGCCCTAGGCAGCCAAGCAGACCAGTCTGCCTTCCTCATGTCTTCCTCTGCCCTCCCCTGCAAGTTAAGTTCCTGCTGCCAGCCAGTGCTGTGTCTGTTGCCAGACAAGCCAGCCCCTTCCGCACATTTTTTTCTGGACATCCAAGTCTTAGAAACCCCCTGTTGCAAATGAGGGGTCTGGATTCCTAGAAATCCTTCTGGATATAAGGAAGAGTCAGCATCACTGTGGGCAGGCCCTTCAGGGATCAGCCAGCCAAATGGGCACTGCTCAGCCATTTAAAGCATTTACATTATAGTAACCCAGCAAGGACTCACTAGACTTTATGGTTAAACATTAGGGATAAACAAAAGGACTAGCACTGCTTCATAATGTGGTTCTGACTCCTCTCTAACAATTCAGAAAAATTACTTATCTTCCAGCACGAGACACATTATATCCAAGACAAGCCATTGTTACAAGTTTTTATTTCATTTTACTCAAAACATTTGAATTTCATTCACATTAAGACAGCAACTCCACTAGACAGCCATGTGAATATAAACTTGGTAGGGACAAACAAAATCCATAAGTCTATCAGACTGACAATGGATGGTATATTTTTTCAGCTCTATGGGAAGTGTTAGATATGAAATTCACATCAGCAACCAAATGATTACTTTAATCCTATTATTTAAAGGGCACGAGCAGTTATAGGGTTCAAAGTAAGCACAGGCCAAAGGGGATCAACAGCAAGGACTCTACTTCAGAGTGCACAATCTAAGCTCATATATTCAATCATAATATATGTCTGAGCCTATGTCTCAGACCCTCTCAGTTTATCTGTAGTATATACAAACAGTAGTTGAGAAGAAAAATAGTTGTTGCCATACAGAAGGATCATTCTGCAAAATAGGATGTCCCCAGTCGTATTCAGATTGGAGAGGGGGACTGTTTCTACTTACATCAAAATATTATGAGTCTGAAGTGATCTGGGAAGTGATTTGCAACTAACTGTATGTTTTTGAACGCTAGGCAAGTTGAAGGGTTTGAGGAATGATAGGGCCAACAGTCCTTGGGGAAGAAATGGCTGTAACAGAAAAGGCTAAATGATCTTTTTTTTTTTTTGTTCCTGTGTTCACTGTGAGGAACTTGGAAAGCTTCCTTCAGTGGAATGCTTCCTTATGGGGATCATCAGAGGATCTATTTCAAGCTGAAGCATCTGTAGAAGAGGTATGGAACAAATTAAAAAAATGAATAGGAAGAAAATGTTAGAACCAGATGGTGCTCACTCAAAAGGGGCTGAAGGATGAATTAGCTGAAATAATAACAGTGCATGGCCTTTTATTTAAAACAGACTTAAAACTGAGCACCTGAATGTATCCAATACAGTGTCAGCCTTTTTAAATGGTTCCAAGAGAAACCAAGAGAAATAGAGCCTGGTAAGACAGATAAATTTAGTAGAAATCACTGTGCAGGATAGAGCAGATGTGTAAATATGATAAATTGGAGAAATTCAATATAGCCTGGTAAGGAGAAATCACGCTCTGCAGATCCATTGTGTTCCTGTAAGATAATAAGCAGCATGGGGATACAGGAGACCTTTGGTTGACAGCATCTGCTTATTTGTCCTTTTCCATGTACTCAATAAGGGCCCTCACCATACACCCTTAAAAACACTTACTCAGTAACATGGTAAGAGGGAAAATATTTGCATGTATTACATAAAATCAATTGAAAGATAAACAGGCAGGTTTTACAGTAAAAATATTAATAGAAGATAATTAGTGGAAATTCTTCTAAGGTTGAGGAAAAAAAAAGGATCTTAGGCGACAGGATGAGTGGGCACTGGAACAGCATCTTAAACTGAATGTAGATAACCATAAAGCAGTGAATGTGGGGGAAAATCTAACTTTAGCTATAAAGTAATGGTTCTGAGATGTCTACCTGGGTGTAAAATTTAGAGGTTATATAGGTTTACAAAAAAACCCCAAACAAATGCAGCCAAAAAGCAAACTGAATGTTAAAATTTAGGCCATATAATGTAAAAAAGTAAATAGTCATATTGGAAAAAGTTTGAGGAGGAATGATGAAACAAAGGGAGCAGCTTTCATACAGACTGAATAGGTAGACTGGTACTCCTCAGCCTAGGAGAGAGATGGCTGAGGGGAGTTATGATAAAAATAGACAAAGACATGAACAGCCTGTAGCACATGAATAAAGATCAGTTGCTCATTATCTCTCCAAAGGTAAGACCTAGGAGGCCTCAGACAAAACTAGTGGGTAATATGCTTGAAATTAACAAAAGGAAGATGTTTTTTCAACAACACAGAATAGGGCTACCTGTAACAGGAAACTGAATTTCCTTACAGGGAATCAGGAGGGAACTGTGCAAGTGATATCACTTCATGAAAGTGATATTCAGTATGATTACTGCCTCCAGGTTGAGAAATCCCCAACTCAAAAGTTCTTGTAGACTGGCATAATATTGTGAGGAAATATCATTACATTCTCTTCTCACATTCTTCCCAAGACATTTCTGAGTTCCCAAGAGCAGCATAACAAATTGGAGGAGCCCTTCTGTTCAATGATTCTCATATTGCTATGGTGTGATCTGAATAACTACAAATTACAGGTTGTGCCTGGAACTATTAATCCTTTACGGGCATGAAAACTTTACTCTGAACCAACCTCCCTCCCTCCCTCATCCCCTCCGTCTCTCTCTCCTTCGTTTTACATCCCTGTTTGACCAAAAAAACTTATGCTCATTCAACTTCGAAGGTTGTGGAGCCCTAATGTTAATCCTTAAGGGCAAATCAGACAAAGATTTGCCAGGGATGAGTTAGACATTGTCACTTCTGTCTCGGAAGTTACTTAGGTAGGTTCTTGAGGTGTTTGCCAACTGCTCACTTTGTCAAACCTATCTTTTCTCAGAAGCTCCCAAGGCCTCTGGCTGCCTCATAAAGTGGAATGGCAATTTCAAATGTTGCTGTTGGCTATTTCAAGAGGGTCATAATAGATATCAGAAATTGTAACAGAAAAAGTGCTAAGGTGAGCAGAAGGAAATTATTCACACAGAAGTAACATTTTGGAGAAGCCATGAGCAGTGGGTCAGTGGGAGGGGGAGGATTATGGAAAGGGGATTTCACCTAAAACACTGAAGAGTTCTGCTGGGAACACCACAGGGAATATGAGCTATTTTGTATAGAATAACAAGTCTCTCATCCTATCAGAAACGCAGAGTGATTAGTTTTTTTGAACAATCACAGTGTGTTTGTTTCATGTGTCTGGAACAGGGAATGATAAATCATGAGTTTACTGAAATTAATAAATCCGAAAGTAAGGGTTAGTATTTGCCAGTTCAGAAGACCAGCAATTACTGCAGCCTCTGTAGCAATTTGACATTCCAGGTTCCATCTGGATGGGTAGGAAACCCAAAATACTCTGCTTATCTGTCATATTCAGGCCCCACATAACAGTCAAGTTGAATCCAGAGGAAAGGGAAGAAGCAACAGTTTCTCGGCATAGGTCTTCGCATTATCATCATTTAGAGTCATCATTCCTAAAGACTGCTTGCTCACCTCTTGTTGGAGGTTGTATCTCTCTGTTCCAAAGTGCTTCCAAAGACATGCCACCAAAGTCCCTGTCCCTGGTTACAGATAAACATACTATGGAGCTGAGGGGTTTAAAGAACACTTATAATCCAAAGAATTGTGCAGATGGCAAAGATCCAAATGCTTCACTCTAGTTTCCTTAAAAGTAGAGGCACAATCTGTTCCTTAGAGAGGGGAAAGAAGGAGAAAGAATGGTAGAGAAAGTAGGGCGGGAAATTGTTGTTTTCCACTCTCTTTGTTACAGCTCTTCCTTATTTCTTCTTCACTCAGTCAGCAGCCTGGTGAGGGCTATTCAGGGTGGCTGCCTTACATGGTACAGACAGCTACTGCTTGGGGAATTGTTTGATGGGCTGCCTTTATCCTGCAATGGATTTTATGGCTTTTCTTAAATCCATGAGGACGTGGGATGGATCTTCTGATGGTGTTTCTTGTCCAGTGAAGGACCTGTCAGTCCTGTAACAAGTTGCCTCAGCTTTCCAAGCTGCTGAAAACCTAACTATTAACAAGAAGGATTTTTCTTAGCAGATACCGGTTCCTTTAAACGCTGTATTGCTCCTTGAGGCTTCCTTGGATGTGTTGTCTGCTCCTTTGAAGCACCACTACTCTTCGTCTCTGTGATCAATCCATGTTCCTCTGCTCATCAGTGTCAACAGCTGTTTGTCTGCTCAGCTGGGAGAGGGGAAAGCAGCAGGGACACAGCTGCCTGGGTCATCCATTGCAAACCCTCTCCACATCTCACTTGTCCACAAAGGGGCATAGGAGCAATTACAATGACACTACCAGACCACATATTGACCAGTGTCTCACTGCCACATTCACCTTGGGACACCTCTTTTCAGGGATAGATTTCTCTGAATGAAACTAGGGTTAGCTCCATAGAAGGTCCAGACTAAATTTAAAAACTGAATGAAATCTTTGTCCAATCTGACCATAATGGTCTAAAATGCTTTCAGCTCCATCCCATATCACTATATTACAGAAACACACTTGGGTTTGAGTCTATATCATCTGTGTTATAACATAGCATTACATTATCCTTCTAAAGATAACTTTTCCCATACAAAATCAGAAGATCTTTGAAGCTACTGAACCATAGCATCTAAATTACTGAGGAAAATCATTTAACACTGTATGTGAAAACTATTCAAACATATTAAGAAAGCAAACATGGAAACACTTTTTTTTCCAGATCAGATTGGAGTTTCTAAAACACTAATCTTTTCACATTGATTCAGGCTAAACATCCTCCCAAAAATCAAATAAGTCTTGCATCATCCCAAAGCAGACAGACTTTCATTATCTGCAGTGACAGTGGTGGTTTTAATGGATTGTCCAAGGATGTCCGTAATTCCTTCATCAGAATCTGTAAAACCCTGATATTTCTTGCTTGCTGAGTATTTCTGCTTGAGGATCAAGTTACCTAGGGGGAGAAAAGAAGATCAAAATATTGCAAAAAGCTTTGTGACCAGGAGACTGAATTGAGAAAGAAAAATGTTGAAAATACCTTTTTATCCATTGCATATTCCTCATATACTTGGGGAAAACTATGTATCTGTGAACATCTTATGAGAATGAAATTTCAGGAAGATTTAATATTGCCTGGGTGTTATTTTAGGTTTAATGAACTAAAATGCAACCTCTGCACAAGTCTATACTACTTCCTAAGTCATCATCATGGCTGGGCTTCGCGAACGAAGATTTGGGAAGGGCTCTACCCACGTTTATTACAGGTGCACTGGTGGCTCAAAAGGTCAATACAAGGTCAATACAAACAGATAAGTCTGTTTGCAAAATGCACAGCAGAAAGACTCCTTAGGTGGTATATTCTGCAAGGCACGATTCTTTCTGCGTTGTCTTTTCTCCTAAGTAGTAGTGCCAAAAATAGCAGTTCTCCTAAATGCATATTCTCATATTCAAACAAAGCTTGTGTTACACAGAAGAATCAGCCAGTAGCTTAGCCACTTTATAAGTGTAGATTTCCACCTCCCCTGCTCTCTCAGAGACATTATATTTCTCCGTGTCTCAAACTGGCGGAAATAGTGGAAAGGGACAGCTAGAAGTGGAATATTTCTATTTTCCTTTGTTCGCTCTTTTCAGCCAGAAAAGAAGATAAGTGCTGAAATGACAGTTATTCTGGCATCAACTCAGTTGCTGAAGTGAAACTTATGAATGGTTAGTAAAATCATTGAGAAGTCCTGCCATGAAAATGATACTTTTCCCATCTTTTTTCCCATATGTGAGGTACAGCATCCTACATATAGAATTAAAGCTGCTAAACACACATACCACTGAAGAACAAGCAATATACGCTACATAAATGCTATATACATGAGGAAAATATGAACTATATGATGTGTTTCTAATTCACAGGATTGTACTGAATGGTACTTGCACTTCCACTCTTAAATTTAACCCACTATTGGAAACACTGCCCCTGTTTTTATTGAATTGTCTCCTCTGAAGCCTTGAAGATGCCTGATCTGTGCTGGGTTAATCAGAGAACCAATGAAGTAGAAATAAAATTGTATATATATATATATATACATATAAAGAAGTGGGTGACATAATACATTTGCCAGTGAAAAAAAGCCCCTGCCCTTTCCTTCCCATATCCCTGACAATTAAGAAAATTTGGGTTTCTCCCACCCACCTATCTCCATTGGATTTGATTCTTGTGGGAAATTGGTGGGGGGTGGTATGCTGCCAATCACTGATGAATATTTACTTATGAGATAAAATGTGGAGGGAGCAGTTTTGGAACTCCTGAAGAAGGATAAGAGGTCAGAGGTTCCCTGTACCTTCCCTAGTAGTATTTGATGGAGTCCATATATCTCATTATGGGATGAAGGAAGGTGCTGCCTGGTAACTCTCCCTCATTCCATTCACAGCTCCATGCAGTCTTGATGTGGCTGCTGAGAGTTAAGTCCCATAGTGAGCCCATAGATCATTGGGTTTTAAATTGGCAGCGACTCCTCTGCTTTCAAGGAGTCAGAGATATTAGATTAAAGCAGAAAAAAATTATTTTCCTGAAGTCAACCCATGACCTGCAACAGTTAAACTAAACCATTTCAGCTGAAGTCAGTATATATTTTAACTTGTAATTGTGGAATACTCATCTTCTATGTGTACGGGTCACATAAAAAAATTTCTGTCAGAGTTGCTGCAGCAGCTGTCAGTGGACAGACAGAGAAGTGAAAATATCACGGAAATTGAAAAAATAATTAACACATTTGGAATATTTAATTTATTTAGAAGCTTTGGAAATAAACTTATTCAAATAGCCCAAATCTAATTTTCATCTTCTTTATACACATTTTTAAACCAGACCTGAGGTAAGAACTGCAACTAAGATGGAAATAAATTATTATTATTATTATTATTATTGTCACTGTGCAACAGTTGAATCTAAAAGAAAGAAAATTCATGATGATGATGATGATGATGATAATGATGCACTAACTAGTCCTTTGTAAATTTGTCAGCAACTCATACAGAATTTTGGCTGTCCTGAGCTCTATATTTAGAGACAGTGAAACTAAAGAACAGAAAGATGCACTGTCTTGTCCAAGGGCACCCAGCAAGTCAGTGGTGGGGCTAGAAACCCAACCAGTAGCTCTCCCAAGATATAGGTGCAGCTCCAGTGGAGCTCAAGGGTTCACTGAAAATTTCTCTCTGTCTGGTTTAACTCATCTTCCACTGCCAGTGCAAATGTAAGGGATGAGTCAGGGACTCCCCATGTGGCTGGGCAGTGCAGCAGCTTTGATTAAAATGAGATTTAATTGCCATGGCATCCTTAATCCTATACGCCCATGGTCAGTCCTCCAGGGCATGATGCCTCTGTTTTGAAAATGCAATGGCAAAGGCTGAATCAACTGACAAACAGACCCATGGGCATTGGTGGTCATCAAAATTACTCACATCTATTAAGGAGATTTGGCTTCTGAAAGAAAAACTAGGAATTGCCCTTCTCCACCATTTTATTCTGTCTGTGCTCTTCTAGATTTGTAGTATTACTGAGACCAACCATATACATTTCATCCCCATTCCAAATCTGATTACCATTTGGGTGCACAAGAGAACAGCAAGTACAGGTCATAGTTCTGGCATACGTTTGTTTTGCAGGAAAAACCCTTAGCTAATCCATGTATACATCTGTGCCACTGCCCAGACACGTGTCAGGACCTGGTGTCCAACACGAAAGGACACTGGACTACTTTGCATCTTCTGGATGCCAAACAACAGCAACGCTGTCTCTGGCTAATGTCCTTTATACTTTTGTCCTTCTGGTTTCCTTTAAGGTTGAAAGCATTCAAATTAAAGCACCTCCCTTTGGCAAGCACCAGTCATTACTGAAGAATTACCCTGAAATGCCACTCCACCCTACCCCTCAATCTACAGAGTAGACACCTCCCATGTGCTTCTGATCCAAATTCTTCCCTCTGGGAGGTTTTCCAGGACCCTTACTGTTTTGATTAACAGAATGTGTTTCTGGTAGGATGGCTGATAGATGAAATTGGATTTTGTAGCAGAAAAATTAGTTCCTGGTTATGGGAGGATTAATAGTTCCCCTTCTCCTTAACATGTGCCCACTGGCAGGGCTCTCCGCTGGATACTGAGCATGTGCTGAGACAATCTGTTCCTTTGGCTTTATCTTACACAAAGAGGTTTTTTTTCATTTTGTTAATTTTCTTCTCTTTCCTTCTGATTACGGGGGAACTTGGAAAGAAAGAAGGGTGGAGAAAAAGTAGAATGGGCTCTGAATGCTCGTAAAGAAACACCTGCACACTTGCTCGTCGTAAAAACATGCACTGCTCCACGAAGGAGAAGAGACACAGCTTGCTTCACTCTTCTTTGGACAAGACACTAAGTCACAGCAGGCAAAATGACCAAAGGAAATAAAGCCTGGTACCAATTTCAACCAAAGACTTTATTCTTCCAGCCAGGTGAAGAGCCTTACAAATGTTTGGGCTTGAGTTGCTGTAAAACCTTTCCTTTAAAGAGTGAGCCCTTGGATTCAGCAAACCCATGTTATTAATAAGCATCAGGGGTTTAGAGAAACAAAGGTTAGAGGAGGGGAGGGGGAGCCTTATTTTAGGAAGGGAGCCAAGAAAGACAAGATGTTTAGGAGGGGGAAGTATTGACACCCTTGGAATAGAGAAAGTGTCGAATGCCAGCTGCAGAGCGTCTAAAAGAATGAGTGTCTCCAATGCTTTTGTCTCCTTATATGGTAAAATGATAGAGAGGGGTTTCACTAGGCTGGGGAAGGCAGCAGCCTCTTTCCACACAACACTGACTGCAGAGCTGGAATCGGAAGAGCTGCTCTTCACAGGCAGCAGAAAGCCCCAGCTGGCTGTACAGCTCTCTGCTGCAAGCAGGCCAGTGTGCTCTCTGCACATTTGTTAGTGGATGTGACCCCCTGTCCCTGGTCCAGGAGGTGACATTAACTGCCCGCTACTGCTCTGTAAGTAAATATCCCTTTTTCCCCCTTCCCTCCCCACTACCCACAGAACATATATGAGAAGGTGTCGCTTTAAACAAAGGGTGCAGAGAGGAGGAGAGGGTTGTTTAATGCCCCAGTGGGTTGTTGGGGAGGGATGCAAGAAGGGAGATTGCCAGTCTCCCTTTCTTCTGAGTGCACAGGAGGGGTGCAAAGAGCAGAAAAAGACAAATTTCTTATCACAGCAATTACTGCTGCATGTCCGTCAGTAAAGTGACACATCAGCGAGCTGATGAGGCGCTGTGTCTTTTCATGTGTAACTATTTTTAATGACTGTATTGTGCTGCGTGTGTAATCCACTGGAGAGGTGATAAAAAGTAGAAGCTGAGGTCTTTGATTCCTTACACCTCTGTGCACACTACTGCTGCCGAGCTCAACAAAGGAGCATTTTTGTAGCAAGAGCAGATGCACATGAAACAAAGGTAGCCTTTCCTCTTTGCAGGCGAACACTGTGGACAGATTGTGTGTGGGAAAAATGGGGAGCCATCAGCATAGTATTTCTCCTTTTTATGTGGAGAGAATAAATTAGAATACAGATCCTAATTAATAGCTCTGAATTCCTTCTTTTTGTGCTTCTCTTTGTGTGCATGTGTGTGCAGCCACAATAACCCAGGTCCTTACTGTATGCTAGTGTGGATTTCTCTGTGTACATAATAAAGGAAATACTAACTTTCATTGTCTGCATTAATGGCTGTTCTAAACTTTCTCCTTCCCCAAAGGCATACGGCTTTTATTTAGTTGACCTGCATATTTCAGCTTTGCTGTGTACAGAGACACACATAGGCACAAGAAAGCAAATCTTTTAAAAAATATATACCAGCAAGTCAGTCAGTCTGTGATTGTTACTCCCCTGACTCCAATCTAGAGGTATATTAACTAAGATTGCTAATTGACACTGAGATTGCCAGGGTCAGTAGCTGTAACATTTTATTGATGGCTATGCATATTTATATGTTATCTTAAATGGGAATTGTGCTAAAAGAGACTAACATAAGGCTGTATGTTATTAGATATGCAAATGCATCCAAATGTGAAGGAGTGCTACAATTAAGGTTGTCATTGGGTTTTTGCTACAAACCCTATTTTCATAATTTCGTAA
Organism: Manacus vitellinus; assembly: GCF_001715985.3. Taxonomy (NCBI): domain Eukaryota; kingdom Metazoa; phylum Chordata; class Aves; order Passeriformes; family Pipridae; genus Manacus; species Manacus vitellinus. The sequence goes on from NW_021940813.1 coordinate 25,089,741, forward strand.
ATTTATGGGGTTCCCTGCTTTCTGAGCAAAATCTTTTGTGCCTTTTAGCAGCCAGAGGGTAAACTCTGAAAATGATTGCTTTAGGTATTTGGATATCGCAGGCAAAAAAAATAGTATACATTTTTTATTTTATAAAACTTTCTGGTTTTTGCGCCTGTACATATACCTGGGAAAGGATGCATTCTAATTGCTACTCCTTCAATAGAGCCTGTGTGTATTCTTGACCACATTTGGAAAAAATTTAAAAAAAAGGATATGAGTTGCTATATTGAAAACTCAGTTCCTAACAGACCATAAATTCACTATCAAAACCAGAGCAGAGCACCAATAAAACTATCTTTTACCCTAGCCATAGCATAGACAATGATCTTTGGCTTGCAAGCCAACGTGTGGTTGAGATGAGCAGGGCAGCCAAAAAGACACTAAATACCATTGTTGAGAAGTCAAATTTTTAAAAGTTACCTGGGGTTCCCACCTGACATCTCCATCTGGCTAGTACACCTGAGGCTGGGGGATGGACCAGTTCTTGTAGTCTTTTGAGAAAGCTTAGAAGATCAAGATAGCTAAAGTGTAGGGGTAGAATATACCTATTTTTGGTTCTCACCACTCTGCCAAATGTGCTTCCATGGGAATCAGCAGTCCTACACATGCAAGCACCAAATAGTCACTTCCAGGTGGTTTGGATTTATGGGAAAATATCACTAGTTTTTGTGAGATCACTGTTATCTCATAGCAGTGTTTATACTGTGTCAGATATTGTTTGTCTATGTGAAGCTTCCATGAAGAACATGAATTGGTGATTCCCAACTGAAGTACTCAGGTATAGATAATGATCTGTTTCCTACCTACGATTATACAGTTTCTTAACAAAGTCTAAAGATAGCACTTTCTCCGAAATCACATCTTTTCTGTCCATACAGACATCAGCTCTCCCAGATGGCACACCTTGCATTAGAAGAAAGATCAGACAACTCCTTTGATCACACACAACACAGTCTGCCAGAATCCCATCATGCTCTGAATGTCAGGAGCCAAAAAAACCCCCAAAGATTGGTGACAAAGTACAACTACAATTATAAGGGTTAGTGACAGTTTTTTGCTGCATTGCACTGCAAATTCAAGCTTTCATCCCCAAAGAAAGGGATGAGGAGGGCTGCAAAGACCTATAGTCACATAAGTGACCCCTGGCTCAGTTCTCCAGGGGGTTGAGCCAAGCAACTTCTTACCTGCTGATGTCCTCATCTCCTTGCCTTGCCTTTCCTTGCCTCACAGGGGTCAGGACATTCAGAGTTCAGGGAGCATTGGATAAATGTTAACACCATTAGCCACAAGCAATGCCTGTTGCTGCTGGCCAGCACACTCACATTGTTTCAAGGTCCCCGTGGACCAGTTACATTCAGGTCTAAGTCTCATTTATGTTTCTCTGATGGATAAATCTGTCCTGAGCATCTTCAGACAAACTCTGGATGGTGTAGTGTTGTAGGCAATCATCTTCCCTCACTTGGGTACTGCTTCAGAGATTAGGGGATCTCATAATTTGCATTTTTAGACTCATTAATTCTAATGGTGTAGTTTTAATGTTTCATTTACATATGCACAGTTATTTGTGATGCAGATTCACCCCAAGTGAGAGTGTGAAATGGCAGGGTGATGACAGGTTTCATGAAAATAAATCTTGGATACACTGACAGCCACTGAAGCATTAACATTTCAACAATATTAATTAGCTATTTATATAGACAGAATTTGATTAAAAACCACCAGAGTCTTCTTTTAAGGATGATCATCAAAATACTCGTGCCAGGTGAAAAAGTTACAGTCCTAATTTTGTTCCTTTTCACATACCCTTCTCTATTATCTTGAATTATATTAATTAGGATGCTGAACGGCTACTACACATATAGTAATATGCTGTAAGAGGAATGTAGGTGAGCATAACGCTGACATAAGCATATTTATCTCTCCCTTTCACAGCAAGTTTTCAAATTTAATGTTGCAAATATATGAACCACACCAGACAAGGTCTAAGATATCACTTTTGATGGCGTGAGGTAGTTCTAGATCCTTGATGAGCACAGATATAAGGGCTTAAAGCCTATCACTTTTTCTTTACTTCATCTGCATAATAAAAGTAGCCAGTTGCATTTCCCTAGATGTATTTTGCCATTGCTTTGAAGCACTCTAGAGATTTAGAGCAAAAGTGTCTTCAGAGACCAGGATCTTGGCTGTGATGAATTCCACCCCTCCATACTACGCCATGCATCTCTCTGTGGTTTCAATATCTTCCTTCTTCAGTTAGGAAGGATCTTGCATGCAAAAAGATCTCCTCTGTCCAAGTGCCCAGGTTCTCTGTCTCTTTCTTGCTTTCTTCTTTATCTCTTACACACCACAGGTACTTTGGCTCAACCTTAGAAGATAATTTCTTTGCTCTCTGTCCAGTCTCCAGCCCCAAACCCCAAACAAATTGGACCAAACTGGTTTCACCCAGGTGCAGTTGATCTGTTTTGCCAACATGTGCCAGATGAATGGATAAGCCTCTAAGGTTTACGTAGCCTGTTTGTCATGATTGGAAGGCCAAGGGCATGGCAGCTGAGCAGAGAAGTGTGGATACCTCACAGCTCTGAGGCATCCACTGCTACAGTAGTTTTATAGAGCAGCTGTAAGAATACATTGACTGATCCTCCAAACCACCGCATGTGTCAATTATCTCAGGCAGGAGGGGGCTTAGTGGTCTTACCTCAGTAAACAGAACCAGAGCTGTTCTTCTAGAGGTCAGAACAAATAAAAAAGCATTCTTCTTCCACAGAGTCCTCCCAGATTTTCTTATATTCTTTCTATAAAGAAGGAAAAACAGAATATTTGGGACACTGTTCTGTTTTTTTTGCCCTGGATAGTAGTGTGCAGGATTTCACAAATATAGGAGAATTTGTAAATGTCACTGCATGGTAGCACATGGCATTTCTGGATATTTTTATCTTATGATCTAATTTCTCTGAGATTACTGATGTTCTTGTCAATAAGAGAAAGTAATCTTTTTCTGGAAAAATAAACCTCCACTGGAGTTTAATGTCTGCAGACACTTAGCTTATACATTACTTATGCAGGGTAGGGCCAGAGATAATAATCAGGTTTATTAATGTACTATTTTTCTCCTCTATCATTTTCTGTTATCTGCTTAAATGCTCTTATTAGCAATATGAATTGTTATACTTACGTAATATCAAGTGTTCTACCTTTCTCTTTGAGCAAGCTTTGCTTCTTCTGCAAGAGAAAGAAGGAAGACAGTAGTTTAAAAAGGCTTTAAAATAGAAAATAAGAACAAGCCTTTCTGCTTGAACAGTCCTCTTCCTTGCTGTGGTAGATTTAAGAGTCATGCTCCATGTTATTTCAATAGACTCCTTTTCTAATTGAAATGTGTGCAGGAAGGTTGGTAAGACCACACATCCTCCAGTCATTTCAATGTCAGCCTGAGATAATCATAGTGTAAATTGTGTGGGGTAAACTTTCAAAGCATCAATGCTCAGTTCTTCTGTGGTATTTGTAGTTACTACCGTTGGTGCTCATTCTACAACTGCTAGAATGACTAAATTGGAGCAGATCTTTATTAGCTGCCAAACACAATAAACTACACAGAAACCACAAGTAGAGTATTCCTTCTCCACTACTATAACAGGGATTACTTTAACCAGATGCAGGAGGAACCTTAATACACAAGAAACATTTTCTGTTTGGGGGTGTTTATTATTTATGTTAAGGAAACAGTCTTAAATAGCACACTATCCACTTTCCAAGTCATGATAGGCTGACTGTGCAATCCAGACAGGAGCCAGGTATGCTTTGGTTATCTGCACATGTTAATGCAGTCTGTCTCCTCGGAAAATTGCTCTAAAATACTTAAAAAGAGACATTGGAATGTTATACCATAGGCAAAATAAGTCAGCCATTTCCAAGGAAACTGAGTCCTTGGAAAAATCTGTGATTTTGAAGAATAAGTTGACTTTAAAAAGTCTACTAGAGATTAAACTTTTTTTAAAATAGCTTTTAAGAGTTGGCATCTAAAGGCCTGATTGAGATATTTAGGAAGAGGTCTATTTACTTGTGGTCTATTTTTATTGGGGTTTTTTTGTTGTTATTATTACGATTTTTTTTCAAATATCAAACCTGGCTTTTGCTGGGGAGCTTCTAAGAGATCTGTGAATATCTACTCTGAGCTCAAAACTTTCAGAAACAGCAAGGAACACCTCTGCAATTGGACTTCTACTATTCTAACCTTGATGTGGACACTGATAAAGCAGCATGGGCTCGTTAACAGGGCCGTTCTGGGAGACCAATGACATAACATAAGGGCCTTGATTTCTTGAAGGCAGGGTACCAAATTCTTTTGATGGGTTTACTTCAGGATTGCTCTTCCATAGCAGCAGCAAGAGAAAAACTCTTCTGCTTTCTTCTCACCTTAAAAATTTAAAAGAGAAGGAGTGCAAACACATCTGCCTAAGCATCCCTGTCTCATTTACGAGGTAAGTATAAACTCCAGATCATGGGGCACAGGGTTACCCAACAATTTGTTCCATATAGTAGTCTTGCCTCCTCTTTTTAACGACCCACAAAAAGATGTTGGTATGAACAACAGAGTAATAAGCTTCAGTGTTTCAATAACTTTGCAAATGTATTGTCCTTTTTCTCTCTTCACTCAGAAAGGGTACCTTGACACAGCAGTGAAGCCACTGGCAGGGGTAGAGGGTCTATGGAAAGGAAGAGTGGCTGGTTGTGCTTCCTGCAGGATGAGTTGTGCATCGCTTGCCTCCCATCACCTCGTTAGCTTTTGCATTGGCCATCTTTAGCATAAGGAAGCAAATGTCCTTCTGTGGCCCATGGAGAGAGACTTGGCTTTTCTGGTTGACTCCCCACAGCCAGGAGCCTGGTGCTGGGGGATCAGGGATACAGGTGACTTAAAGCAGCAACAGCTGTCCTATGGCCAGTAAGACCTCCAAACACTCAGATTCCCTTTGCTCTCCCTCTGCTCCGTCATAAGTGTTCATTGGCACTCATTCCATGAAGAAGAAGATAAGCCAGACCTGGACAGATAAAGAAAGAGGAATAGCACCCCTTAATATGTTTTAGTAAATGTAAACACACAGGACTGCTTTGGGTGCCCATGATTTGCATCTACACCAGCTAACTTCCACACACTGAGGTTCAGATGGTTTATGACCATATGTAACTTTCCCACACACCTCTCACCAATACTACAGGAAAATGGTAATTTCTTCTTTTCCTAAAGTTAATCAAAAAGAAATAAAAATAGGTTTCCCCCTTCTCCCCTTGCATGGCCTTATGGACTGGTTTGGAAAAATGTGTAGGTCTTTGAAGAGTGGTTTGCTGTTGCTGCAATGAGATGATAGATAATGAGTGTGGCAAGAGCAGCTGAGTTACAGAAAAATAGTCAGCTCTTGCCAGAAAGACCAGCATAGTTTGAACTGCTAGTTCATAGTTGTAAATAAATCTTTGCAATTGAGCCTTTGGAATATCAACATAAATTGTTTCCAAATGCTCTAGACCTGCATGGCTCATATCACTAAAGTTGCCAGACACAAATCTTCCTTTCTAAGGGGAAGGGAAATAAACAGACAGAAATTTCTCCATGAGCACAATTCTTCTGGAAAAATAGTCAAGTGGGAGAAATGTGTGTACATCTTGGAGGACCTTTTATTTCCTGTACAGGTAGTAACAGACCATTCTGCTCCAGGAGCACATGTAGAGCCCTAGTACTATTGACCTAATTGAGGTCAACAGCAAGTCCCCCTTTGGCATCTACAGGGCCTTAATTCTGAATTCTGTGTCTCCAGATACCTTTACAAAAAGAGATCAGAACTTCACTGAATAAACTAAACAACTCCTACATGTTTTACACAGTTTGCCTTGGCTTCTTTCTCTCTCTTGTGCGTGTGCATCTGCACTTTCCAGTATTCAATACCCCATAAGAAGGGTTGAAATAAGAGATGCACAGAACATCACTTATTAGGTTTGCAGCCCCTGTTTGAAAAACCAGGCAAGGTCTGCTTTTTCAATAGTCAATAGTGTCATGGGATTGGAGAATGCTGGATGATTTCTTAATGACATGATGAGCCACAATTTTTATGAGGTAATATGATAACTTTAGCAATTACTGCTAGTAAAATGAGACTGAGCCAGCAGGGGAAGAGGAGGAAAGAAACATAGATTTTAAGTCAGTCTACTAATTTTTTGGTAATTTTCCTGCCAATTCTTACTCTTCCTGGAAGACACAGTGTGGGTAGTGCTAACATTTGGCATAAGCTGTAACTTTTCTTCTGGGCATGCAACAGAAAGCTCTTTTCCTTTTGAAGATGTATTTGTTATGTCTGACGCTGTATGAGGGAGACTGCATGGCAGAAAAAAATCAATTTCTCCTTCATGATACTGTTAAGAGCAATCTGAAAAAGCATAAGTATAGAATGATTACTGCAATAAAATCTAAAGACCTTGTTGTACTACGAAGCAGTGTAATAACAATGAGCCTCTGGCCCACAAAGCTTTACAGTCATTAAGTATGAAATACAAGAGGAAGAAACAGATCAATGGCAAGGAGATTGAATCGCAAGGAGATTGAACTATGCAAGTCATCTGGTTTGTTTTGTTTTGTTTTTTTCATAAAGCCCAAAACAGTGCATAAAGACTGCACTAAGCTAAGCAAGAAGGGGTTTTATATAACAGGAGTCAATGGACTGTCAATGTAAAGGACCATGTGTACAAAGTGACAGGCAAAAACGTTGCTCAATATGATTTCCCGTTTATTCACTGTAAGACAACAGTGAAATAATTTGTTTGAAATTATTGCTAATATTTAGTAAATAGGGCCCATGATTACTTTACATTTAATATTCTCTGGTGCAGAAAAAAACTTGCACAATATCCTCAAAATATCACACAGTAGATCCTGAGATCCAATCCAAGGTCAGGACTTAAACAGCCTGGAATTTGGGATGCTTAATCCTGAATTCCAGCTTTCTGAATGAAACCACATGAACATGAATTCCTAACTTTAAGAGATATTGGATCCAAAATTGGTCCCAGATCAAATAAAGTTTCACATAACTAAAACCAACATGCAGATCTTGGAAACTTTCCTTTCTTGTCTTCTGATTTCCCAGATCTCTGGAGTTGTTCTTCATATCCCATCCAGAGCTGTCCCTGCAGTGTCTTCAAAGAGCATAGTTCATCCCTAAATCTGTTTGGGACATAGAAATGAGGACTGCCTCTCCCTGCTTAGGGTGAGGGGGACAATCTACTGTGACAATCTTGGAGCACATTTAACAAAACTAGATCCCTTCCAGGATAGTGAGGCAAGTGCCCACTATAAGGCACTAAGGGTAGCGACTATTAAATAATTGTTAAATAAATTATTACACTATTATATAAATTATTAAATAAATATATTACATAATGCTTGCTTCTGCTCCCCTGAAAAGCACCTAGAAGACAATACAGCACTCAAGAAGGAACCTCCTGTGACCAAGAGACAGGAACATCCACCTCTAAGGTAATAGTCCTTCTTCCAGTCACAGTGCACTTTGGCATCTTTGGATGAATACAGAAATGGTATAAACCTGTAAAGGAATCACACTCTCTGGTTTTTGCTTTTCCACATCTTCACTGAAGAGAAATTTTTTACTCTTTGGTATCAGGGCTAGAAAGAACTAATTCTGCAGAAAAGTGACAAATGCCAGTTCATAAGTGGTTTCTGCTCACACTTTATCTTAGCAATAATGCATATTAAATGTACAACCAAATCCTATCATTCAGAAAAAAAATCTAATAAAATCTGATAAAAAGTAGAGATTTCTGTCTTAAATACAAAATATTTGAAAAAAGCTGTCACTCCTCTCAGAATCTGTCATACATTTACATGTGCAACTGAGTGTACATTGGTCTAACTCCATTCATTTTGCTGAAATTACTCCATGAATGAAATTAAGTCCTCTCTAGTTCTTTCATGGGCAAGTCCAAGCATGTTATGTAGGTTAGGGGTGTAAACAGGCACAAAACAGAGAGCAAAATAAATCCACCATCATCTTTTAAATGTTGTGGTAATGACTGCAACTCTGCTTCAAGAGGAGACTAACTTGCTGGAAGCAGTTGTTAAGGAAATGTCCCTCTCTACTGTTCCTGATCTCATCTTTGACTTCCATTGCTAACTACTGCTGTTGGAGATGGGCTAGATGGGAGCTTTGGGTAGTCACTGCACTCCTCTCTGCAGCATGTCTTCTTACCTTCTGTCTTTGTCTTATCAGTCCCTATGATCCTCTCTAGTCCTTAAGGACAAAGACCACCTAAGGTACTCCCAGCTCCCCTTTGGGATAAGACAGTTAATCAGTTCCTAGAGCATCTTTAAGGTCACAGCAGCTGGACTGCTACTCATTCTGGGTTGTCAGTAGCACAGATGACCAGTTGTCATGATTTTTCCTCCAAGTATATTTTGGGGTTTGGTAGTTTGTCTCTCCCTTTTTTTTAGCAGTTACTTGTAGTTCAAAAGACTTTCCAGCAGCTGGGCCATCACTTACCTACGGCACACACCCCTCACCCCTAAAAACCGCTCACTCCTCAGTCTGGGCTGGTCAATTCAGCAGTTGATCAACCATTAGAAAAAAGCCAAACAAAAAAAGCTTTCTACCCATCAAAACAATATAAACTTGCCCATTGAGTCTGCCCTAAAATCGTAATCACATTTCAGCTATAGTGAATGGAAGATAATAATAAAAACTGAAATTCTGGAGGAGAACTGAGGATTTCAGAATGCCCTGTGGGTGGCTCCCACTACCAGAAGGATAGGATAAACTCCAGAATCCAGCAACCTGTGCCAAGAACACTAAGCAAGTAACAACTTTTTGTTTGAGAGCTGATACTGGCAAAAGGACTGCAGCTGCTGTAAATGTCACTTGGGTGTGAAAGACAGAGGTACCCACTTAAGCCAGTAGTACTCAAAACATTTAAGGATTTATAGATCAAATGTGGCTTAAAGAGGAGATAAGGCCTGGCAGGCAGTGAAAATCATGCAGTCCACATGGCATTCACTTTCCATTTGTGAAATTTGCTTTCCTAAGCAGGCAGTATGCCCTCTCCAGCTGTAACCTCCAAACAGATTTCAGGTGCAACACATGTTGCGACCCTCAGGTTAAGAAAGAAGCTGATGACTCTAATGAAACCCAAAATAAATTGTGGTTAATCAAAAGCATTTGTGTCACTGTTGCTTGTATGTGCATCCAGAAAATGATAGAGACATAAGACCTGAGGAGCAAACAGCAGTTGTTCCTAATTCAGATAAGCTGAAACATCCTATGCAGTTTCTTCCACTTGCTTTTTTCCTTCCATAATCATTGTTTGACATTTGTCTGAGCCAGGGCATCTAGCTCCCACTTGTGTGCCAGTGCAGTTGGATAACTCATTCGGTTGCATCGGAGGAGAATGAGATATACAGTCACCAACCCTATACCTCCTGCTGTTAACAGTGCCTATAGTCTCATGCACGAGGAGAGATGGAGAGTTGGTGTTTGCCTGCAGGGGAACAATTTCCAGACACTGGCTTACTGAGTACGCAGAGAAGGAAGGTGCAGAAGCCCAAAACAGTGGTGCCTGAGAGTCTGTGCATTACTAAAGTCTACTAGCAATGAGAACCTTTGTCTTGCCTTATGCAAGATTAGCTTTCTGAAGATTAGCTGGCTCATCCTCCTAATGTACTTGGCTCCCTCCGCCCCCTACAAAGACACCTTCTTGCTTTGGATCTATTGGTCAAATCCCCTTCACAAATCCCATGAGAATTCTTCAGACTCAAGGGTTACTCCTCCCTCTTGTCTCTAACACTAGTTCTGGTGAGAGACAGATCAGTGGATGACTGAAGTAGATGGGCTATTGTCATTGCCCTACACTTAGAATTTATAGTCCAGTTTCTTCCTATTGTGTTCATTTATTTTGACCGAAAGTCAGATTAAAACTGAGGTACAATGTGGTAAACAAGAATTGATAAACCTTTCCTGGGGGACTGGGTCAAGTGTAGCTCAGTCTGACATGTATGTGCCTGTTTCTGTCTTCGTGACAGGATAGCTGGACTCCAGATACCAACATGACTGAGCGCTTTGACTGCCACTACTGCAAAGAGTCTCTGTTTGGTAAGAAGTACATCCTGAAGGAGGACAGCCCCTACTGTGTGAAATGCTATGAAAATCTTTATTCCAATACCTGCGAGGAATGTAAAAAACCTATCGGCGCTGACTGCAAGGTATGCCAGATTTGTGTCTTGTTGCAGAAATCTTGGTAGAGCAGCCTGGATACAGAGCTGAGACCTGGAAGAATCCAGCTTAACAGCTACATAGGGGTTCTTTTTGCTGGGAGAGCATAGTTTCTGGACCCCTGTATCTGCTTTTTAGCACTTCATTTGTCAAACCCTTCTTTACCAGGCATGGTAATAGAAGTGCCTTCCTGCAAGGTATAAAATGATCTGATGTAAGAAATTCTCTCTAAGTCATTATAGGAGAGTCTGTCCTCAGGGCCAGCTGCGATCTGGAAGAGTGGTAGAAGCAGGTTTTTCATGACTTTGAGTCAGAGAGAGGGAAGCCACTGCTGGCTTCCCAGTGATCATAATTCTATGGTCATCAAAGAGACAAGACACGCTCAAGAAAAAGTGCCAACTTGGGGACCACAAAATCCAGCTAATGCTGACCCACGTAATAAATCAGATAGAGTTAGAAAAAATAGCCTTTTAAATGATTATAAAGGAGTCTAACTAAAGGTTGGAAAGGACAGAGGAGAGACTCTGCTTGAGCTGTGCACTGCTGTACCACATGGAAACACCTCCCTGGTACAATAAGGTGTAACCACCTGCATTTCTTTTAAGATAACCAAAACAACCGGAGTTCCTGCCAGTTTCATCCTGACTGAATGAAGATAGATGAGTCATCCAGTGAAGTGTCTGTTGGACTGCTACAGGCTGACTCCATCCAATAGCTGTCCTCCTTGCACAAAACTGACCTGTTCAAAGTTGGGCAAGAGTTTCACTGACAGAGTGAGATTGCAGTAGATTTGCAATTTGCATTGCATGACCATAGGATTCTTGACCGATACAAGGAGATCTGACGTTTGATTTCCTCCATTGCTTATCTGTACCTCTAGAAGCACCAATTAATTCCTATTAGTGATACTACTACTCAATCACTAGTTCAGAGATACAAAAGTATATGCTTACTCAGATTGGAAAAAATAAATGTTGCATGTCTTCCAAATAGATCTATCCCACTCTATTGGCAAATCAGTGGGAAAGTCCCTTTCAGAAACTTTAGAAAGGTGAGAATGTTTCATCATCAAGACAGGGAACTGGCAATAGCCTGTAAGGGGGTATAAAATTGCCAGCTTTCCTACAGCTCATAAATATTCAGATTAGAGAATAGATACAGCTGGCCTGTCCTGACCTGAAAAAGCAAAAATATTTTTGTCCCATTCCAGAATGTGCTTTTGTTTTAAGGTCTCTTTCTAATCCCCTGAGAAGATATTTCCATGTGTTGATATTCGAGAATTTAAAAACTTGGATTGGCTTCAACAAATCTCGGTCAAAGTATTCAGGAATTAATCAGGCTGAACTTTTCAACCCAGATTTATGGATTTAGGGAGTGTGGGTGTTATCCAATATACTGCTTTTTTTTTAAGCAAGACGCACTCTAATAGCAGATAGAGAAAAAAAAGGGCCCCTTAGTCTACAATATAAGAATATTTTATATATGTAAAGAACCAGAACTATATGTGGAAAACACAAATAAGAGATAGTAAATAAATATTTCTTAAAAAGCTATGAAGCATACCAGAAATGAACATATCCTTTTTTGTTTCTGTGACCACTGTTTGTGCCTGTCCATGCTTTATGTTGTAGCTTTTGAAAGTGTTGACCAATTTTAACCAAATTCTGCCAGACAGATAAAAGCTGAAACTTAAATTGCAACAAGATTTTTGAAAAAAAAAACTCAACATGTGCTTGGGTAGAAAAAGACACGCTATGAATGTTCCCACTGAAAAGAAAACTAGAGTAGTTTTTCAACTGCAGTAACAGACACTAGAGAACACATTTGAGAGAGCCCTTACAAATGTCTCAGCCCCAAGACAAGTTTCAGACCAAGTATGTCCACTATACGACTGAGCATAATTCAGCTGTGAAACACAAAGTCACAAAAAAATCAGACTTCTACTTCTCATTAAACTGTATGTATACCTAGGGATATAAATACATAAGAAATACACACACAGACATACACGTACGTATTTTTCTATATATCTTTCTAAACCTTGCATTTACTTTTTCACCTCAACAAAGAAGATAAATTGCACTGTGTTTGAGAATGAAACCAGTATGTTTACTTCATGTACAAAATGGACTCCACATTTGTTTATATGTTCTGACATAACCTACGGTTGTAAAATTTGGAACAAAAATCTAGTGGAGTGATAGTGTTATCAGAAAAGGTCATGTCTGGGCCTCTGCATCTAGCAGGGGTGCCCATTCTTGCACCCACATTGCAACCTGAAAGTCCCACGCAGCTCTCACCTCAGATCTTCTTTTGCAAGTCCCTTCTAGGTCACCATTGTTTTTCTACACTTAGAAAAGCTGCGCTGAGAACCAGGTGCTCTTAATTTCCCTCTTTCCAGCCCTCCCAATTAAAAGCAGCCCTTCTTTAGATGACAGGGTTAAACCAAAGTAAAACAGGTGTTGACAAGAGGACTGCCAGCTCTCTGTCTCTGAACTCCTGTGGTGTACCAGCACTGATGCACAGAATCAATTCACCTGAGTTGAACTTAAGCCTGCTCAGACACTGGTAATACTCCAATTCTGACAGCACTGGGATCTGAGAGGATGAAACTGATGCCAGATTTTCCCATTGTGTTTAAGCTCTGGTACAGAGAGCCCACAAGATAACCATACTGAAGAAAGGCTTTCCTTGAATTCAAATCAGGGGAAAATTTGTTTCACTATCTTTCTAGTTTTTATAGTAATTTATGGGTAGCTGTGAAAGTAACTGAGTAATAACTGATTTGTTCTTTATTTTAAAAAGCAATCTTTTTCCATCAAAAAATCCCAGATTAACAACATGTGTCTGAATGACATCTTTGGATTTAGGCCATTTCATTAACTGTAAACAATTCTAGCTGATGTTTCACAGACAGATTAAAAGCTTCACATACTGCGTGGTATAAGGCATTGGCAGGCAGTAGAAAAACACGATGCCATTTTTCTCACAGCTATTATACATTATTCATATGTTAACACATTTTAGTATAAATTTACCTTTTCTAAAAAAAAAAAAGGTATTTTGTTGCCTACATCCCTGGTGAACACTTACCACACCTACAGTTTCACGCTTCTTTCTGGAAATCCATCCATTATATTCCCATGTGCTTAACTGCTGAAGCATGACTTTTGGTTGACTTTGGCTTTTTTAATACTTTCCTTGCAGATCCTATGGTATAGAAATCATTGCAAAACCAGGAAATACCTGCAGTAATCCAGTGTTTAATGCAGTCCACAAGTTGTCCTTGGCAGGCAGGGAGGGGCGAACACTCTTACTGCAACATGTGAGAATTAAATTATAAGTGGATTGTGAGATGAAGCTACTGTCTCAGCACGCAGGCCAAAAATGAGTCAGAAGGGTCAGTCTTAAATAAACTAAACAAAAAATTAAAACATCTAGTAATGCAGATAAGGAAAGGGATAAAATAATTATTTTTCTCATTTTAACTATTTAAACCTTGTCCTGACTTGCAGCACTTTTTCAGTGCATTACTGAATCTCAGACTAGTTGTAAAGTGGAATGGTAAAAGAGGTAGATACCCTAATATCTTCTCATACCCCTAAGGGTCTGGGTCCAGCACAGTATCACTCGGTTTTATCTTTTCTCAACATGCTTTTAACATGTATGTGCCAGTCTAACATACTTAAGTGCTTTGCTACAGGGTGTGTGTAGTGTACAATCTGCACAGCATTTTGTTGGCGTACCCCGTTTCCTCTGCTCTTCTGAAAAGAGCATTGTGGCAGGCAAAAAAGCCTAATATAGTCTTTGTTTGTGAACAACACATGCAGTTCCTCTTCTGGTAATAAGCTCTCTAATCTCCTTCTTCCTGTTGGATCCCTGCTGAAAACCAGTTCAAGAAAAATGCTAATGCATAATGGCTTCAGTCTACTTAGATTTAAAAAGCCAGAGTACAAGACAACATATGAGGAGCCTTAAGCATAACTCGGTGACCTGGTAACTCTAGTCTTGGGGTCTCCTAGGTTTTGGATTTTTTTAAAAACAATTTTCTAGTTTAAAAAAAGTCACAGTCCCACCCTAGAGACTAAATAAACCACACTGGAGCAAAACTGTACAGAACTACGTAAAAGCTGTTAAAACATCATCTTGCCAATGTTAACAGTTATTTTGTCAAAGTTTTCTTTGTGACTGACATAAGGAAAATAAGAGAAAATAAAATTACTTTAAAAGCACATAATGGCTTTTCAAAACCATGAGTTTCAAACCTGTTTTGCATGGCACAACTCTAAAAAGTCTCAGATACAAATAGGATCTTGCGTCAAGTTTTGCTTACAGTCATCTGAGCACCTACAAAAGATCTCCACTTGGTCGACACTCTGATGTCTGTTTGAGAAACATTCATTGTTCATTTGGTTGTGTCACGGAACTCTGAGCTGAAATTTTCAGCTGAGGTTGATACTGATATCAGGTTGAGAAAAGAGCCCATTAAAATATGAGTAGTTTCAGGGATTGCTAATTTAGTTAATTTTTAATCTTCAAATGAAACTATACGAGAGAAGGATTATTTTCTATATTCAGAAGAAATGTCACTGAATTAAGTGTTAAAAATTCTCTCTCCAAATACTTCTACAGGATTTATCACAGCTCTGCAGAGATGGTATTGTCCTCCTCCCTTTCTCTTTGCTGTAGTAGCACATCCCAAACTGGTTTGGTGCTCTCTGCACTTCAGCTGCAAAATGCTTGTACAGGGCAGAGTATGTCCATGAGCACCTGTGTGCAAGCATCTCCCATTCCACTTCTCAAATGCCAGCCTATGGTAATTCTTCAGTCTCTTATCTGTGCTTTATCTAACAAGTCTCTTATATATGTTCATGGGTGCCTTCTCTAACAAGAGCACATGGCAGTCAGTTTTCATAGAGGCACAGATGATGGCAGAAAGAGTCATTCTCTATATGACTCTTTTAGGCAACATAGGAGGTTGCATTAAAATCTACGCTTAAAATATGTAGCGCCAGGGACTCATTTCCCTTGAAATGCATGAAACAGTTGACAAGTCATGTCTATCAATATTTTAAGGACATACTGCAGTTCTGTGTCCACAATAGTAATATTCTGTTTCTGTTCTTCCTGGAAATCCATGCAATAAACAGGAATAAGTTGTATATCCCTTGTAACTTCTGCTGGAACAGATTTATTTGGGTTACAATCAGCTAGCATAAACTAGCATTCACATGACTAGACTAAATCTGATGCTCTTTCAGTTTAGCAGAGGACCAGCCTGACCTTCAGATAAGTTTGAAGTCAGTTATGCACATACAACTTCTCCAGTGTAGAATCTGCTCCAGATCAATACATCCACAGCTTACGAACAAGCCAAAGGTTTCAGCAATATAGACAACACACTGAAGTAGACCAAATCTCCTTTTCAGTTACTTTATTACACTGATTTAAGAGGAATCATGATGCATATATGGTTTCATCAGTACCTTGGACTTCCTTGCTTTCAGATGTGACAGATTCAGAGAGAGAAGGCGATATCCAATTCATCATTCTAATATTCTGTTGTAGGCATCTCAAAGCCAGGCATCTTAGATTCTCTCTACATTCAATGACAATACCTGTTATAATAATCCAAAGTATCTGAAGATTATTCAATTCAGTCTTTATCTTGGGTACTTTGTGTTGTAGTTGTTCTTCATCACTTTGCCATGATGAAATATCTCCTACTTTCACCTACCCAGCTACTACCTATAGAATCTGCCATCATAACTGACTCAAGAACCAAATCTTTCATCATTCACACCTAATCTTTTTCTTCATTACTCCTCTTCTAAAAGGCATGCACTTTCTCCAGGGTAAAATTTTATTGACAAAATAAGCAGACAGCAGCACGTGAACCGTGGAGATTAAATGATATCTTGCAGAACATTGCAAAAGGAGGGAAAAGGTAGCAAGTGGGGAAAAAGAACGGAATACATCATGTTGCAAAAGAAAGAAAATCAGATCTGTTGTGATTCTACTCTCTACCAGGCAAATTTCACATTTTGGAAATCACTGTTGGCTGTATATTGTATTCTTTTCTATTGAAAATATAATCTGAGATCAGATTTAGGCTATTCAACTTGGTTTAAAGAGAATAAAATGTAGACAACTTCTGAAAAAAATTGTTTTCAATTTGCTATTAAAAAAGATTAAAATTTTACGGTGAGAAATTTGTGCTGTTTCAAAAGGTGCTAGCTGAAAAGAATAGATGAGCTGAATAAACAAGTGCCCAGAAGCTGTAAAGTGGGAGTCTTAGATATTCTGTCACAGAGTGCAATCTCAGAGATGCAAGATGCGTTGATACCAACTGTTATTCACAGTGATTTAGGAAATTTAGGTGAGTAGTGCAGATGTCCAAACAAAAATGCTTAATTGCATGGTCAATTTCTGACTGAAATCACTATCATTTAACAAGTTACTACATATCAGCTAAGCTAGATGAAACTATATCAGTGTTTCCTATTAGCTACTTATGAGAACAAGGCTCCTGAAGACATAATGTGCTGTTATTTTAAGTTAACCCAGATCCACAGTATCTTTTGTTTGCTCTGGGCTAAGATTGCTCATTTGGAGTTACCTGTGACTGTACTGACTGACAGAGCAGCTTAGGCCAGATCAGGTACAAACACTTTGTGATGCTTTACACAACTAAAAAATCTGGTATTCTACAACTCATTCTTTTCCTTCAGTTAACCAGATTAGCTCGGTGCCTGCAACAAATACATAGTAGATCTTGAGCTAGAAGTTATTTCTGCTCCATTCATGACAGTACTAACCACTCACACTCCCAACCTAAACTAAAGCCTATATGTTTTGGGGTAGACACCTTTTCTTGTAATGATCCAAGCTCCATTTTGTGAGAAATCCAAAGTCACTGTTCAAGTGTTACACGATTAGGCCACCTTAATTCAAATTTTAAAAAGCCCAATTCATTGCTTTAGGTCACAATTTTTAGAAGGACTGGGGGTTTTTAAATAATAAGAGGACCACTGTGGAGAGTATTTTAAATACTTACACCCTCACATTAATCATTTGACCAGTACTCTGGATCACTGGGTGCAGGTACAGTGTGATCTCGCATCTTTCAGTCCAATATACAGGTATATTGAAATATACGTAAAACAAAACATAAGAGTCTGTAAAGATTTATTGCAGTGAAAAAAAAACCCGAAGAGGTCAGATCTGTTTCACCCTTGGTGTAAGTCTGTTGAACTGAAAAAGTACCAGAAAGCAGTTGGGAAAAGGATTTCTGTTCAGGAGTGAATATGTATGAAATTACTTAGGAATCAGCAATAGATAAGGCACACCTATGAGGTTAACAAGTTTTAATCTGCCTCAAAAGTGGAGCTTTATTCTCAAAGGAAATACCTAAATGAAATGAGTTGATCCTCTGTTGCATACAAAAAAAGTTACCTTGAACTGAAAAAGGGCCAGTAGTTGTCATGAGCTGTTCTTAGTTATCACAGCAAAATAAGTTCACCTTCATCAGAACATTTTGTTTTCTTGAACTGTACAAATTAGTCCCAGCTCCTGGCTGCAGTTCAGATTTGGATATATTTGCATTATCTGAGCTTCTAGTTGTGCAAACTGTTCATTTCACTTGCTTTGTGGGTTTGGATTTCTACAGGATCTGTCTTACAAGGACCGCCACTGGCATGAAACCTGCTTCCACTGCTTCCAGTGCAAGAATTCATTGGTGGACAAACCTTTTGCTGCAAAAGAGGAACATCTACTTTGTACTGACTGCTACTCCAATGAATACTCTTCCAAATGTAATGAGTGCAAGAAGACTATTATGCCAGGTTAGGATGTTCACTTTTTGGACTAAGAAAAGATTAGGCTAAATATTAAGCCCAAACTCAGCAACATTTCTGACAGATCTTTTTCCTTGACTATTTCTGCTAAGTCATGGTGAACTATGTAAAATATAGTTGATTGTGCATTCTAAGCTATTTCCATGACCAGAATATGTAATGTTCATAATGTTCATGATGTTCTGCTCATGGCAGAATTATTATTCACATAAAAGAGATAACTCTTGAAAATTAGTATTTATTTTACTTAGCATTTTTATTAACAGGATTTATAATTTTTTTACAGCAGTATTCATTAAAAGGTTTTTGTTGTCTGGAAAAATAATATTGATCTTTCTTTCCAATCCCAACTTTGTACTCTGTCTTGATTGATTCCACTTCTTGAAAACTGGAAACAGCTTGCAAATTTAACAGCTTACTTAATTTGAAATTTAGCTTTTTATGTGATTACTCTAAATTTAGCTTCTCTCAGAAAAAAATGAAAAATTCATCAAAGTGACTCTGAGGTTCTTCTTGAGCACAAAGATATGAAGAAACAGGAAAGAGCTATTTTCTTTGTCAACATGAAACATGAGGTTATAGTAATATATTGTTAAAACCTCATCTGGTCACGTCAACACTATAACATTCTGTAATAATCTGGGGGCTTTAAATTGAAAGGGCTATCAGTGCAGAAATAAAATATTAAAAGACAATTTGAAGAATCCTTGTACACACTCCGTTATGATTACTAGTTACTTCGCCAGCTGGTTCTGACATTGGTCACCTTAGACAAAAGGAAAACCAAAACATTGTTCTCCTAAGGTGTAAAAATGAGGATTTGATGATAAAGTAGGACTTTTAACTAGAAATAACAACAATATTTAAAAGCAGCATTATCATGACATGCCTGTTAAATACTAAAGTAATTACAAGATTTATCTTTCAATCCTTCTGCAAATTAAACTCACATTGACTTCAGTCCAGGCTCCCCCTGCCTTGAGTTTCAGTGACAACACAATCCCTGAGAGAGAACAGCTGAAAATGTGAAAATAAAATTCTAGACTATAAAAAAAAAATATTCACATCTCCTTTTCCACAACATCATTCCTTCAAGGACTGATTCGTTTGCTCCTTGGCATGATATAGAAATTTAGCAGCACAGAGAGGGCATAATTTTTAGAAGATATCCGTTAATAAAATGGAACAGAAATATTCAAGCATATAAGCATCAGGCAGAAAGATAATTAACGGTTCACTTACTACTGCTGCAGGTAAATGCTTTAAAAAACCCCACCACCAAATAAATCTGGGCAGAATTTAATGAGACTATAAAAAAAAAGAAGAAAAACATGCAACTAGTAAACAAAGATGAATTAATATTTGAGAAGAGGGAAAATGGCAAAACTTCACTCTGTAAGTAATGGTGGGGCGGAGAGTTAGCATTAAGGGCATTAGTGTGGTTCTTCATCATTAGCCAATGTGCTTAGCTTGTCAGTCTTCCAAGCATTTGACATCATGTTTGTTGTTACAGGCTTCAAGAATGATGCAGAACTGTAGGAACAACATTTGTTTGTTTATCCTTCTGGCCAGTATCAAATATTCTGACTTGAAGTGGTAAATAGGAAATTATACGGTGTGCAAAGAAATTTGTCCATATAATAGGGCATCTCCAATTTCCTGGAAGGGCTCAGAATCCACCTGTCATACAGTGGACTGAATCTGCAAAACAAAGTATCTGAACCCTAAACCTTGATTCTAGAGAATCATTCATTTCCTAAGTACTAAACCACTTTTCTATTTTTCATTTAAGGACTATTTAAAGATTTTTCTCCCTTTCACGTTGTAACTATGTTTTCAACTTAGAGAGAAAGGTTCTTTTCTACTGAAAGTCTCAAGAGACAGAAAAACATTCAGATTAGGTGTTGCTGAGCTGGAAATGATTACAAACTCATAGTAGACCTCAATGAGGACAGGAAAAAACCCCAGAACAGATATGAATTAGTCCTTTGTCTCGGACAGTGACTATACTTCATTGGGAAAGGGAAGAAAGATGGTTGCCAGGAATTGGATGCCCCATCCCTGGCAGTGTTCAAGGCCAGGTTGGATGGGGCTTTAAACAGTGAGAGGTGTCCCTGCCCATGGTAGGGGGTTTGGAACCAGGTGATCTTTAAGGCCTCTTCCAACCCAAAAAATTCTATGATTCTATAATTAACCAGGTATCTTGCTGCTATCTGGAAAAGAAACAAAGTAGACTTGAAACAAATGAAGTCAATCTTTAACAAGGAATGGCCTTACCTTCACTCAGCACTAACAGCAGCTTTTATTGGCATCTCTCAAGTTCGCCAGAATTTTCCTTTGCATTAGAATTCATTATTAGCCTAATAATACCACAAAAAGGTGTTTTAAGCCATCATTATTATCAATAAACGTTTCTCTTCTTCACAGGAGGAGAAGAACCGCTTGCTCTTCAAAAACTTTAAATGGTATTCAATACTACGCAAAGCTGGTAGAAACATGAAATAGCCTATAGCTCAGAGCTGCACTGCTTATTGACTGACAGCCAGATGCCAGGCAAACAAAGTACAAATGGCATCCATCTCATCCAGAAGAAGTTCAGTTGATGCTCTGGTCTCATTACAGGTACTCGGAAGATGGAATACAAAGGCAACAGCTGGCACGAGACCTGCTTTATCTGCTACCGCTGCCAACAGCCTATTGGGACAAAGAGTTTCATCCCTAAGGACCACCAAAACTTTTGTGTACCCTGCTATGAAAAGCAATTTGCCATGCAGTGTGTCCAGTGCAAGAAGGTAATGCTCTTACTTTACTTACCTGAAACCTAAGGCATTGAAGTCCATCCTGTTCTATGTCCAAAGAGGTAGAATATCTCATTTTTTATGTATTAAAAAGATCCAGAATCAACTCATTTTAAGAAATATTTTCAGTTCCCATCCTGCATCAGGCACAGCATTTGCTACAAAGAGACTTCTCTTAGGGTTAAAGATCCCTTTATATTGAAAGCATACAGAGAGCATACTAACAAAAAACAAAAACAAAACAAAAAACCAGCAACAAACAAAACAATAAAAACAAAATAAAAATTAACCTCATTCCAATATAATCCAGCATATATCACGTACCTAAACATTTCAGCTGGAAGACAAAGATGGAAGGAAGATGAGATAACACAGATCATTATTTTTAATATTCTAATGACATTCAAGAGAACTTTACACAGAGCAAGTGCTGCTCCTGAAATAAACACTAGTATGGCTTTCTAGGCTAAGGACCTTTTATTTGTGAATTTCCTAAATTTCATACACAGACACTGAAAATATTTTAGAATTCCTTCTTAAAGAGACTTGTCTCATCGTTTTGGAACTAATAAATCCCACTTTCCTATGGATATATGCGTAGGCAAAGACAATCAAAATTATGGCTATATCCACAATAAATTTCTTTTCCCACTGCCACTTCTTCCTCTCCCTTTACCCTCTACATACCTTCAGTCACCACCTATGCCCACACTACCCAGACTTTCTTCCAAATGTGCTACCTACTCATTCACCCTTCCAGTCAAGCAAAGCTGCAACTTTGCCAGACATACAAACTGGCCAGAAACAGCTGCTTCTTTGCTGCTGCACAGGCAGGACAAAATAGGTGAAAGCTAATTTTTTCTTTCAGCCTTTTACCAAAAATTTACCTAGTTACTCTTACTACCTCCTACCCATCCATCAATTTTCTGAAACTTCTAGGAGTTTCAGATCTTAAAAAGTCTGCTTATTGTCCAATTTTAACCACACTTGAGAACAGACTCAACTCGGGAAAGAGGTGAAGACAGACATAAATATATACATATACATACATATATATATATATGTGCATATATTTATATATACACAGATATATATATATATATCAGGCAGTATGATCACATACAGACTCGATTCCCAGGGAGTTTTACGTTAGTGAAGAAGGGAAGAAAAATCAAACTATCCAATTTTACAGCCTTCTTAGGAATTCTTAAAGGATCAAAAATTCAGTTTGTTTAAATCAGGGGAGCTGTTTTTGTAGGCAACAACTTCTTGTAAGAGAAAAATTCCTGACAAAGGCTGAAGAAGAAGAAAGTAAAGACTTCAGATAAAATATGAAATAAAATAGTCACAGAATCAGCTAGGTTGGAAAAGACCTCTGAGATTATCAAGTCCAACCTGTGACCCAACACCACTCTGTCAACTAGACCATGGCACTAAGTGCCACATCTAGGGATGGTGACTTCACCACCTCCCTGGGCAGCCCATTCCAATGTCTGATCTCTGTGTAAAGAATTTCTTTCTAATGTCTAAGCTAAACTTCCCCTGGCAGAGCTTAAGATCATACTCTCTTGTCCTACCGTTGGTTTCCTGGGAGAAGAGACCAACCCCCACCTGGCTACAACCTCCTCTCAGGTCATTGTAGAGAGTGATGAGGTCTCCCCTGAGCCTCCTCTTCTCCAGGTTAGACAACCCCAGCTCCCTCAGCCTCTCCTCATAGGATTTGTGCTCCAGTCCCTTCACCAGCCTTGTTGCTCTTCTCTGGACCTCCTCCAGCACCTCAATATCCTTCCTGAACTGAGGGGCCCAGAGCTGGACACAGTACTCATGCCAGGCTCAGAGACTCCCCACAGCCAGTGTCCTGGACAGCTGCATTCTTCTTGGGGGTTCTGTCTGGGTTAGAACACTCCTGCTGGCAGCAGCAGCAGTGTCTTTTGATCATTTGGAAACCATTGCTGGATCTAGTTGAGTAGGAGATAAAACAAAAACAACAATCACCCAATAAAACCATGCACACCTACCACACAACCCACGAGCAAGAACCAGGGAGAGTGGCTGCACCCTTTCTGCTCATCCTGCCTGTGCGAACTGCCATGAAAACTGTAGTGCCACACCCTCACTGATGTGCCACACCCCTGTCCACTTCTCTCCCTAGGGATTCTTTAAATCACCTGCAAATGGGCCTGGCAACACCCCCTGCTCATCTGGTTGGCTCCCAAGAGTAGCCAAGCCCGGGTCTTTGCCAAAGTAACAAGCTGAAATACATAAGGTAGTCATTTCACCATGAAGAAAGAGAAGGTAAAGGAACAGTGATGAGACAGATTCTAGCACATGCGTATGAAAAGCGACATAGAAAGAATAGCTTGGAAAACAAAGAGGACAACTGAGAGGCAGATTTCACAACATATGCAGAATAAAGTACTTTTACTATGGGTCTTGTTTGCATAAATTAGGAAATTATAATAAATGACTTGCATAATTTTCTCAAGATCAACTCCCACCCATAAAAATCTCATCACCCTTCCTCTCTACCAAATCAAAACACAAACCTGCCACCCTTAATAAAACACTTTCTATCTTATTTTTCCTAAAACAGGCTATCACTACAGGAGGTGTTACTTACCGGGAGCAGCCATGGCATAAGGAGTGCTTCGTTTGTACTGGATGCAAGAAGCAGTTGTCTGGACAACGCTTTACCTCCAGGGATGAGTTTGCATACTGCTTGAGCTGCTTCTGCAACCTCTATGCCAAAAAGTGTGCTGGGTGCACAAACCCAATCAGTGGTAGGTCTCTCGTAGCTTTTATATTTTGTGGGGGTTTTGTGTGTTAGGGTTTTTTTGTTTGGTTTGGGTTTTTTTGGGTTTTGTTTTGGTTTGCCTTTTTATTTTCAGTGAACTACTTCTAATATTAAAAATGGTTCAATAATTTATTCTGAATAACTTGAAAGACTGAAGAGACTATATAATTCAAGATCTATGACGTTAAATACTTAAGATGCCTTTCCAGTACCTAAGAAAAAGAAATGGAAGAGGTCCTTAAATTGAAGTTTCCTCCTTTTCCCCTGATTTTCATGGAACACAGTGGACGTGCACTAACAGACCTATGGGATACGCATGTTCTGTACATCGTCCCACTTGTGTTCATTAGAGGGATCACTGACCTCAGCAACAACTGTCCCTTCACCAGCAGGAAGTGTCTAACTGGCTTATACCTCATGCTGTATCAGAGCACATTTCTTCCCTGCCTTCTCAGGACATCAACTGAGAAGTCACAAGGCTTTTAGATACTGCTTTCCAGTGCACAAGCATTTAGAGGAGCAACTGCTTAGAACTTTACTATTAAATAGCATAAAACTATAACCTCCTCTAGGAAGTAATTAGCCTTTAACAGTATGATCTATACAGTCCAAAACTGCAAATGTGAGTTACATCTGGAGCATTGATTACATAGGTCCTAGAAAAGCCAGTGTATAACCCCATAGGTACTGTTTTATGTTCGTGTAAAAGAGGCATTTCTCTCTTGAATATTGCAGTCCTTTCTATCATATAGATAGATATGGTTTGTTTCAACATGTTGCTACTAAAGGCAAAACTAAACAAAAAACTCTCCCACCAGGTAAGAGATATGCCAACTAAATCTTTTCAC
Organism: Manacus vitellinus; assembly: GCF_001715985.3. Lineage (NCBI taxonomy): Eukaryota > Metazoa > Chordata > Aves > Passeriformes > Pipridae > Manacus > Manacus vitellinus. The sequence continues at coordinate 25,114,338 of NW_021940813.1, forward strand.
TGACTTCCAAAGCATCGTATTCATTCTAATGCATCATATTCAAATTTTTTGACATTTCTGAGGTTAAGCAAAAGACAATTACCACCAAGACATATTTGACTCTTTTTTTTCTTCTACAACTTCAATATCCCTTATGATAACCTCTATAGCCTCAAACTTTGGAATCCTCCCTGTTCTTTACTAATCTGCTTCTTTTCTTGAGGCACTCTTCCTTCGTAGCTATGAATCAAGTCATGACACAACCCGAAAGGCTTCTTTTTAAATGATCTAAATGCACTTTTACAAAACAAAAAAATAACTTACTCAGATGCCATAAAACATTCTGTAAAAAACTATGAGAATTCTGTTCAAGGGCAGGTGCTTTGCTTTTCTTCAGCTGTATGTTCCAGTGCCATCCCTCAAAAGTTCATTTCTACCATTATTACCAGTTATAACAGCCTCACTCATTAACTTAGCTGAAAGCAACAGAATTATTTGGGGATGAATATATTAGTCGCTACAGAATAAGGATGGCAAAACTAGCATAATAACAAATGGATTTGTCACAATGGCATTTTTTCACTACTCTGTGTCAGATCTCCATGCCAATGAGGGGAGTCTGCATCACTTGACGGCTGATGTGCTATTCTTTGCTTCTAACAGAAGGCTTTTGTTTTCAAACAGGACTCGGAGGAACCAAGTACATCTCCTTTGAAGAACGGCAGTGGCATAATGATTGCTTTAACTGCAAGAAGTGCTCTCTTTCATTGGTAGGTCGTGGCTTCCTCACAGAAAGGGATGACATCCTTTGCCCTGAATGTGGGAAGGATATCTAAAGCTCAAACTAAGAGGTGAGGAAGAAGAGAGAGGAAAGCCGTGCTTCCAATATATAGTCTGAAACACACGGATGTTCAGAACTAGCTTTGCCATTCTGTGTCTCGCTGTACTATTAACATTACTTAGCCTTTTTCATTATACTCTCCAAGTCTGGAGGGAAAACTCGAATATCTCCAGTAGCAGTGTTGGTGTTTAAGATTTCTGCAGCAAACAAAAACTGATTCAAAATACAAGATGTAAAACCATTTGGCTGTTTTTGACATACATACTATTTTTCATGTTTGTTTTTTTTCCTTCCAGTAAATATTCCAGTTACAGTCAAGTGATACAGTTCAAGGATTACAATAGCCACACACAATACATTCATAGGTGGATATTTAGGGTGAAACCTTCAGCCCACTAAAATTAACAGCAAATGCCATTCAATTTTAGTAAAGTGATGGTCTTACCCCAGTGTTCTTGAGCTGTGTGACAAGTGTGTGCTGTCAAATCTGTATAAAGACTGCAAAGGTAGAGTGTGTTTCAATGTACAGGGATTTGTGCCATGCCATAAAGAGATAATGATAATTGGGAGTGCGTCACAATAGGTACAGTTTATTGCATGACTAGCTGATCATTGTGTGAAGTACAAGTTCTGATTGACAGTGTCAGTATTCCAGTTGGTTGACATTACACTGCACAGTGTATTTTTCAAAATAAAATAATTTAAAACAAAACTGTGATTGTGGTTTAATTGTATTTACATGTTATTTACAAGTAAAATGTTCTCACAGTCTAAGAAACATACAAATACTACCCTTTTTGCACCTGGTCATTGGGGGTGTGAAATTTAGACAATCCTCAGAAGGGTCCTGATGATACAATATAGTCCTCTACTAACTGAAGTCAGTGGGAAAATTATCAGCAAAACTGAGTGTGTGAAAATACTGAACTGAATGCAGCTGATAAAAATGTGTTCATAGGCTCTAAACTCCAAACCAAAATACTTTTTTCTTCTCATCAAGCAAGGAGGTCAAGATAACTCAAAAGACATTTATCTTTGCAAAAGTCAGCAGCTTAACTTCTGTACTAGGGCATGCTTTAATTGTGTTCCGTATTGGGATACATAACACCCTTTGTTGTAGCATAATTTCTGCTACATGTTTGCCACAGAGGCAACTGTCAGCAACAGGGTGCTAGCAGGACAATAAAATCAAAAGGAAACAATCCAAAGGAAGATAACTCCTGTCCCAAAGCAAACTGCAAGAAATATGGCCATGTTATGCAGTGTACGATCACAGTACACCTTCCAAATGGAATCCATTTGTGTCCAGCAAAAGGAGGAAAGAAATATGTCACACCTCCAACAGGAATCTTCAGATGTGGAAAGATTTAGGAATATACTTACACTGTGTGTAACTGGGTAGGGAAAGTTTGCTCCTAGTTTCTGCCACCGCTCTTGAATTTGTCTCTTTTTGTACCAAGTATGAAGTGCTCACAGGTCATTCCCCTCTCATTAATTCAACAAGCTGAATATATGCATCAGATCAGATTTAGAGTATTGCACACCATTTGAAGAACTTCGCTGACTGACATTTTTGAAGTGCACACTGTGCTAACCAGAACGCACTGAATTCTATCCTTTGGTGATTTCATTTTATGATGAAAGCTGTAGTAAATAGCCACAAAACTCCCATTTATATCCACACCTCCCAAAGGAGGGTGAACACCTCACTTACTCTCCTTTGGGGTCCGGCAATCCCTCAGCACACTGCAGCTCTGCCCTAGTGCTTTGCTGAGAGGATTACTATTAGCTAAAGGGGTAATGCCCCTGTACTCAGCACTGGGGAGGCCGGACCTCGACTACTGTGTTGTTTTGGGCCCTCACTACAAGAAGGACATTGATGTGCTAGAGAGCATCCAGAGAGGGGCAACGGAGCTGGTGAAGGGGCTGGAGCTGGGGGTTGCTTAGCCTGAAGAAAGAAGGGTGAGGTGAGGTCTTATTGCTCTCTACAACTACCTGAAAGGAGACTGAATCAAGACGGGCATCAGCCTCTTCTCTCAGGCAGGTAGTGATAGGACAAGGGAAAATAGCCTCAGGTTGTGACAAGGGAGGTACAGGTCGGACATTAGGAACATTTTCTTCAGTGGAAGTCGTCAAGCACTGGAAGAGGTTTCCCAGGGAAGCAGTGGAATCACTCACTTCATGATAGAGTTTAGTGGGTGTGGTGGTATCCAGGGAAGGGTTGGACTCGATGATCTTGGAGGTCTTTTCTAACCTTAATGATTCTATGAAGACAGTAAGAGCAGCATGGCTTGCACCTTGCCTCCCAAGTACTACAACAGAGGGCAAAATGGTCCCAGCTTTGGGGCAAGGTAGATAAAACATGGAAAGCACACCGGCTTAAAACCAAGACTGTTACCATGCAATAGCAGCATCATGCTATCATTCCAGTACAGCTCTGAATATCCCTCCTTAACACATACCAACACACACGTGCCCCTAGAAACTGGAACTACACAAAATACACCCTACACTCTAGATCACTGACAATAAGCCAAACACAAAACAGAATTCCTATCAGAATTCCTACACTAGTGCAAGAACAAGCACTTCACATGATACTACTGCTGCTAAACCTGATCACTTCAAGTCCACTGAAATATAACTGTATAAAATCAACAAGCTTAATTACATCATAAAAACAAGTCAGCACTGCTTTGTCTGCTTTTAATTTAATTTATTTAAATAGGATAAGGCTACTTAAAAGACAAGTCTTTACATACAAAATGTACATTACATTAAAGTTTGCTGTACTCAAGTACAAAAACTGCACAAGTGTTTAGTAAAAGGGAAACAGCACACTATTTTTAAACACACATTCTTACCATTTTACAGCATTCAAGAAGTGCCTTTTATATCGTAACAGTGAGTGGAGAACTTCTGTAAAGTAATGAACTAAACTACAGGGTTTGGTTTCAATATAAACCAGTGTTAAAAATGTAAACAAGCTTTCTGATCACTATTGACAGCTTCTTTTAGTGGGTTAACTAAGAGGATTCAGAAGTTGATTTTTTTTTGTTGTTTTACTAAGTTTGGGAGCATTGTTATTATTTACCATCCATATCTAAAACTGATCTAAATTGGCTTCACCCTGAGCCACTGAATTTTAATAAAAATGTTTCTATCAACTTAATTGGATTTCTGCCCTGTAAGGCACTACCAACAATTCAGATGAAACATCAAGTTTCACAGAAAACCAAAATCCATCTTAAATTATCAAAGCAAAGAAAACAGGTTTGTGTATTTTTTTCTAGAGTGCGATTACATGTGTTAATGCTCTCAAGGTACTTCTCTGTCTTCCTCTCCATGTCCCTCTCCAACTTCATAAGCTGAAAAAGCACTGTTTTGCATTCCACTGTTTTTTCCCATATTTTATAAGCATGATTGTAACCAGGAAAGCAACCAAATTTGCTACATTGGCACAATTTTACACTTACGCCTGTATAAAATATGCCTATGTACTTAAGAGAACATGGCACTAATCCATTCACTACTTCCTCTCAAAGTTTCATATCAAACAGTCTAATAACATATTTCCATCAGTGCATTTCTTATTTCATATATCAAGAGAAACTTCAATTTGAAGTAACGCTGTTAAAATAGTTCATCTCTCATTACCAGCCTAACTTGCACTGCAAATTTTACACTCCTGTTCTGTGCAACAGAAACGAAAAAAATTTCTTGTAGACCGTCTTATCAGCAGAATGGTCAGTGTTCTCAGCCAAATTAATTACCCTTTTAAAGCCAAGAAGGCTCTTGGGATCACTCTAAATCTCAACGGCTGTTTTAACTATTTAACCAGATGTGGAACAAAACTGAACCTTAGTGAAACAACGTGTGAATCATAGTGACATGGAGGAGATGAACTACAATAACCTTGAAAACTAAAAGTGAAGGGTTTAGTATAGTGTAATATCACCACCTGTTAAAGAAGTAATTAACTACTTGTTGTGCAAGAGTAGACACTCTTAAGGTTACTGGTGATAGTGACTCCAGATTTACGACAGGGAACTGTTAAACTTGTTAAAGCTTCACAGCAATCTGAATCTCTGTAAGGTTCAAAAACAATTTTATTTAAATTGTTTAAATATACCTATCTATTTTAAAATATGGAAGTAATATTTATGTTTCAAGCACCATTAGCTACTTCATGGCCATGTAACATGCTGGATTTTCTTCTTTGCTTCCGTAGGCTTTAGGTCATTCTGAAATACAAAGAAATATATAAGTATTCTTAGGCATACTGTGCAAATAGAAGTCAGTCATTAATCTGACATATTCAAATCTGCTACTACTGCTGTACTCAGCTATAGGCTACTACAATAGCTTTCTATTGCCATCTTGTGGAGAAAGTTAAATATCACAGAACTTCTCTACAGAAGATAAAAATAGAGTCAATGAATTTAACTACCTGCAAATCATACAAGTATTTGTTTTTTACTAATCTAAAATCAAATATGCAAAAATGTCTTTCAATTATGCAGGTTAGAAACAGGTACCTGTTGGAGTTTCAAAACACACTTCCAAAGTTATTTCAGATAGTGTTCTTAAAATACTTGTTGAAAGGGATTGCATAAAGAAAAAAATCCGAACGTACAATTAGGAAACCAATTTAGTTTTGTCAAATAGTAAAAGCATTAGAAAAAGAGAAAGAAAATTTGGTCTTCCCTTGTAATGATCTGGATAAAAAAAGATAAATAACCGTCAAAGCCTCAGATGAACTCATCTTTCAAGCCCCCCCACCCCAAGGAACTTGTAAAAGTCAAGAAAATCTGAAGCAAAACAATGGGAGATGAAGTGGTGAAATAATTACCTTTCACCATCTAAAATAATAATAACAAAAGAAATCTGAAAAATGGAGCTTTAATAGTTCATACAAGCAGAGTAAAGACAGGTATATGAGTTTTCAAGAACATTCTAAAACTCATTGCAACTCTTGTCTTTAAGAGTTTCACTGTTATTTACAGCAATCCTGTGGACTGCAACCATTGAAAGGTTTAAGAGAATCAGATCCAAAGATAAGAGGGATAGTTCTGTGCTATTCAGCACGAGAACTTCAGTTTTTCTTGAAAGTCAAAGAACAGTAACTTGCTTGAAGAGAAAATTGTCACTACTGTCATTATACTAAAAATAGATCAGGCTTTACACTCCACAGCCATCTGCCAAGTACATTGATACTTCCTTGAGTCTTCCTGACTGCATCACTTACTATTCAACACCACATTCTTTAATTTCAGACAGTAAAGTACCATCCATAGAACACACTTGCCTAACTTCAAACACATCTGACCCACATTAACCAAGGCATGACTGAACTTGCAGGTATTAACTGGAACAACCTAACTGTGGCTAATGTAGAAAGTCAAATGCCAGAGGTCATAGCTTCTGAGTGTCAGTTATACAGTGGCACTTACAAGTACCATCGTTGTGTCTACAAAACATTTAAATGAAATATAAAGAAGTTGTGAGGTGCACACTAAACAAGTTTCAAAAGCTCTATAGGTTCAGATCTGACCAACACTTGGAAGAGTTCTAAATACTAAAAGAAGTTAGTAATATGGGTAGTAGGAAACACACCTCTCCAGCATAAATTTCATTCAGAGCCTCAGCCATGGTTCTTGTAAAAGTTGCTAAAGCTGTCTTTCAGACACATGTTTAGGTGCTCATGTTTAACACAAGTGCGATGGAACCTACCAAACCATGCAGCAAGGATATTACCTGCATTCTTTCATTAAAGGATTTTTAAAGAAGATATTAACAAAAAGCATTTAATGAGGGAATATTGAGAAAACAGAAGTTCAGTCTCATGTCTTGGGAAAATTCTAATCAATGTAACTGCACACTGTATATCTAAAGCTCCCCCTGCAGTTCAACTAAGAGTTCGTATTTCTCTTTCTTCCTTTGAAGCCAAGACTTATTTCAGATATTCCTGTACTCCAGTGGAAATGTGAAAACTCCCTCATTTGTATAATGAAGGAATACCACACAAATATAAGACTTATCCCTACCTCCTGGCATGTTTTGAAGAGATTACCCATTGCTCCTGCTCACTGACAAGCCCTTTAAGACTAACTACACAGTTGTCAAAATCAACCACTACTCCATCTCCCCATCTGGGAGCTACATTCAGGACCATTACCTACATCTTATAAGATAACACCCTGCTGAATTCATAGATCCTGCCTTAGCTCTTCACTCATCCCTTCAGCTCATCAGCTTTGTTCTGCCCCCATCTGTAGTGTAGTTCTCTTGTACACACAAAATTTGTTTACAGCCAAATCCAACTTGCAGAAAGAAGGTACTTATTTACCTTTCTCGTTTACATCTCATTCATCAGACTTCTACATGAGAACAGCACCCTTCTGTTCAAGATCTCAGCATGTCTTCCTCATTGCCCAAGTATCCAGTTAAAATCCCGCCTCAAAACGAGCCCTCGACCTTTGGTGTCTCACCTCGACTGATGAAGTTTGTTGTTTTGGCTTCTCATTCAGACCCACAGTCTAAGCACTCTCCAGATTAACACATCCAGTTCCTTCCTCTAGCTTGCTAATTCCTATGCAAGATTTTAAACAGATGGCATTCTTCCTCTAAGGATATATTCTATGGCTCTCAGCATCTCACTTCTGCTCCTGTAATATCTCTTCCTTTACTGTGACAAGTGAAAGCTTGTCCTACTCAACCATTCAACTGTGATTGCTACAAATCATTTCATTTTTTCCTTCCCTACTACAGAAAACAGATCACTTGTCTTCCCTCCATGGCTGTTCATGTTGTTCTACAATACCTGTTCTTTCTCTCAGACCTACCAGTAGAATTATCTAGTTGGTGTTTTATTTGACTGCTACCAGCACCACCTTAAGTTTTACCTACTTACTCGTTTTAAAATTATGGGCATGGTTTCTACAGAGTTGCATCTCTCACACAGAAGTTTCCCATGGTCAAGTGCAAAGTACTTTATTTATTTCCTTCTAATCTTTCCCAACCAGCTAGACCTTCATCTGTTTCTAATTTCTAACTTTCTAATTTCTAACTATTACTCCAAAATAAAATAATCCTGAAAACTCTTACAAAGGTCTAACTTCGGCTTCTGTAAGTTTCAACTACAAAAAGCTGCAAAAGAAGATACTGCACAAACGTACCGGCAAACTGGAATCTTCTTTTGGAACAGACCTCTTTAACTTCACAACAGTAGTTCCTGCTATTGGAGACAAAGGGTAAACCTTCAGACCAGTCAACACACCACTGTTAGTCTTTGAAATATTGTTCTGCTGAGCCTCACTATTCCTCATTCCCAGCTTAGTGTCCTCTGACAAACTGGAGGTTGAAATGTATGTTGAGGCATTTGAAGAAACCGATAACCTTCGAACAGTGTTGGTGGGGCTTCCAGCTGGAGGAGGTTTCAGGCGATCAGCAGCTCCATTCTCTGTCTTCTTCACCTTTATGCTTGTACTTGTTGAATTACCATCAAATACAATCAATGGCCGTTTCCTTAATCCTTCCACTGTTGCAACACTGAAAATACAAATCATAAAATTCTCAGAAACACAAATTATATGATCAAAAATGGCATAGTCGAGACACGAGTAGTGAAAATGAATTTAATCTTGTCTAAAGTAAATATATATCCCAAAACACTAACATTAAACTTTGATCTGCTCCAAACTTAAAATAAAAATACTTATATAAACTTACATATACTTAAATAAAAATAAAAAGCAACAGAAATTGCTTCCAAAATATAAAGGGGCAGGGGTTTGTGTGAGGAACAGTGTTCCTCAGCAAAGACAGCTGTGTGAGGAACTGTGAAGGCAAACAATCACAGTTGTACAAAGACTCTGTGCTTGTACCACTGCATCTCTTCCAGAGTAACTACAGAGATAAGTGTTAAGTATTTCAAAAGATGAATATTTGAGAAAACATGTGCAGCCTTACCTACAAGAACAGCATCTAATATTCTGATAATTCTAAATTTCCCTGTTTCCACTCTTATTCAAAATCATAATGTTAAGATAGTCCAAAAGATTGTTACACAAGGAATAAAAACATTAAGCAAAAAAAGTACACCTGTTTTTAAAACAAGCTGTCTTTAAACAGGAACCCTAAGTGGATTTAATGACTTTTCTTTAATAGTTTGTGCCTTAAAGCCTATGTGTAGTCAGAGCTGGCCAATTCAGTGACTCATGAAAAGGAATACTATCAAGCCAATATCAAAACAATATTATCAGAAAATATTTTGATTGTGAAAAAATAAAGTACAAAGTAAACATAACTCACTCTACATGAATTCAAAGATTTAAAAAAGCATTGCTCAAGAATGACAAAGAAAAAGTGTTTGGAAAGTGTATATTTAACAAATAAAAAACCCAACCCACCATTAAGGTATATAATATTCCTGATCAGAAACTTCAGCTTTCAGTATACACTGACTGTTCAGTCATCTCATACTAAACAGATGAATAAAAGTTGAATTACAGTGTTTTCAACAATTGAATATATATTTGCATTTATTTGCAACTATATGAATTTGACAATTTTGATGTTAGGTATCTCAACAGACTTCAAAATAAGCCGCAAGCAGAGACTTAATCAGTTTGGACTTGGAACAACATTAGATTAGTAGCCGCTGATAAACCTCACATATTAAGAAACTGCACATCACTTGCACAATTTCTGTCAAGAACAGGGGTTTCTTTAAAAAAAGGGAAGTGGTCACAGTTTAGGAGTTCATAAAGCAAGACAAAGTTCAGGTCTTAGATTTTTTTTTCCCCGTCACATTCCTTACCATAATAAGTCTGCTTTTCCTATGGAGTCAGGGTTTTTATATATTCAGATTGGTGAAAAGTGGCAAGTGAGGAACTAACTGCAATTTCTGGACTGTTATCTACTCTAAACCAAATTTTAGAATTTGTAGCACCTGTACAAATGACATAATACAGGTAACACTCCCAGAGAAAGACTTTGGGAACATTCCAAAAGAAATATGAATGCTGTACTGTCAAGGACTGTCACATCAAATTTTTAGATACATGTCTCACAGAACAAAACAGAACCTTGGGAGTGACATTTGCTTCATTTATATAAAGTACAGGCACTATAAAAGCTTCACAGTAGGACTCCTGTAGGCCAGCACTCTTCTGAGGGAGGACACTGATACTCACTAACTGCTGAAATCAGCCATTTTGGGATTGTGTCCCCTCCTGCAGATCAGCTTCTGTGCAACCTAGATTTCAATGCACATCTACATCTAATCCTGCTGCTTATTTTGAAGTGCATGGTAAGATACAAGATTTATTAGAGAAAGCAAAAGCTTCACTACATGAGCAATCTGGGTTTCCACTCTCTCACATGATTACTCATGCAGTCAGGATGGCCTCCCAGTTATGAGGACAATTTAATGAAAAATGTTCCTATTTTTGTCTAGCTTAATCTGGTACTTAAGGTAATCATAGAGAAGTGTAGGTTTTAGCTCCCACACCCTGATTATCCTAAATATTTGGCTGTTACCAGAACAGGCAGGTGATCACCTCTTCTGTGAAACTGGTCAGAAGTACGATGTTTTGCACTGAACTCAATATTATTGGCACCTTAGCAGTTCTCAGGGCATACTGAAGTGACCTCTCAGAAGACTAAGCAGAAATGATGAGCCCTACCAAGACCACAGCTATGAGGATGAACAGCCACAGCACTCCTGGAGACTGAGCATTTGCAGGTGAGAGTCTTTAGACTTGCTGGCATTTCAGAAACTAAATATACACTGTGAGATTCTTATCATCCTCTCTCTTTCAGTGGGCAAGATGATCTTAGAGATCTACAAAATTAACTATCCCTGAACACAAATACTTTCTGAAATGTCTGAAATTGGAAAGACTGTGCTTGTTCTTATTTGCTATGATTGTCTGCAAACTCAGATATTCAGTAATAAGATATATAAACCATCACCTGTAACCTCAGATATTTGACTGCATTACTGAAGTATAACATCAAATCAGCTGACACACAGCAAGTCTTCTAGGACATGACATTAATCACCAGCAGTAAAACGAAACACAATATTCAATACTGATTTTTAAATTTCATTGTGTTTTTACCTCCAATCTGTAATTACCAGAGGCAAGCCAAAACTCACTGAACTGTGCTGATCAAGTCTTCAAGCCTCATACTAATTCCATGTGATTTCCACAGAGAACTCATCAGAGAGTTCTCTTATTCATACAATCAATCAGTTTATCTGATTTCTAAAGTGAACTAACAGCACACTTAGTTCCCAGCTCCAACTTGCACATAACTTACAGCTTTAAAATATCTAGGAATTTTGATTTTGTTTTAGAAACAAGAATGCCAAGTTCTACTTCCTCTTCTGCACAATGGCATCGTGTCGATTTTGTTTAAGTGGTGCACACAATTATGAGGAAAAGTGTAATATTCTAATATTCCAAAAAGACAATTGAACTTCCTTGATATAGTGTACTAAAACTGAAATGTTTTCTGTGCAACTTTTACTTGCTGAAAGTGATGATAATCTATTTCTCTCATTTCTCTAGGGTTAGTAATACTAGTAGGAAAAGGTTAACTTTTCTAAACAGTATTTTGTCAGTATATTTGTTAAGTATGAAAGAGGTAATAAAAGCAAAAACAGCAACTTCTGGAAAATCTTAAAACGGTCTAAAAACAGAGCAAAAGACTAAGTCTAGTGTGCTAGATGCTAAGGGCAAAGAACAACTGGTAAAGAAAAGCAGACTGGTAGATTAAAGTTATCTCCTTATACTTTACTGTTTTCCCATCAAATATAATGGTTTAACCATTACTGCATTTTATTGTACCAAAATAAGAGCCCCTAAAGTTATTGTACATATAAACTCTGGATGAAGTCATTCTCTCATCTAAAAATTAACGTTGCCTCCTTCTCCCAAAAACATCTAGCCTCCTATCTTTATTTCTTTGGACTAGATGACCATCAAAGGTCCCTCCCAACCCAAACTATTCTATGGTTCTACATCAAGAAGCAATATAAGCTAAATACCATTAATAACACTTGGATGACAAAACAAAAACATTATCTTTCCCTTTTTCCCATTATTGCAGTAGGAGAATCTATCACTTCTGACACAGGAAACCTGACATGGCATTCTCTGTAACCTGTGACAATGTCCAAAAGCTGCACAAATTTCATTAATCAGGCAAACAAATGTTGAACTAAATGCATTGTGCTAAATTCTCCAGGTCTAACCCAATAAAAGCTAACTTACCTTTTATTCTCACTTTTCAGGTCATTTTGCTGTCTCTTCTTTTCCATCATTTTCCCCCATCTACTTTTTGGTAAGTCACGCTGAGGCAGGGGAATGGCATGTTGAATATAGAGATCAGTGAGACTGTCTTTGTCCATTTTCGCATCATTTTCGACTAATATATTTTTCTGGGGGGGACAGAAAAAAAGTTGTTATTATCATGACAAATTCAAAGCACAACCATCTTAATAGCATCATTTATTTGTTCAAAATACACTTTAAGGTACTGCTTTGGGCATAAATGTCAGAGTTTCAAAAGTAAGCGGGTGGCTGGGATGATCACTTTGGAGAGGCCGTGAACTGCCCACTGCCAATGACAGCCTGGTCTCCTGCCTTCCTACTGCGAAATTCCCTTGTTTTCTGTAGAAAACTGTGGTAATCTGTGGATTAGACTCCATTCCTCCCTTCAGTGAGGCGATGGAAAACACAGGATGTTTTGGTCAGTGCACAGTGGTTTCTTTTTCTACCACTTGCAATGGTGGCCCTCCCTATCCAAAACCCCACAGGTTTTGCCAATAAAAACAGCAGTAAAAAAAAAAAAGGAAAAAAATTTGATAGAGATACTGTTGATGGCTGATGTTTTCATGCACTCTTAAACACACCTCTCTGAATCCAACTACAGTACCAGAGCTCTTCTTCACTCTTCTAAAAACCAGGTAACTAGAACATAATGCAGGTCAGACTTGTGAATGTAGAACTGTGCTTCCTTCCCCAGTTCCCAAAGAATAAGGGAGAAAAGTTTAAGCTCAATATGAGGGAGAACTTCTTTATGTTGAGGGTGGCAGACCACTGGAACAGGCTGTCCAGGGAGGTTGTGAAGTCTCCCTCTCTGGTGACGTGCAAAATGCACCTGGATGAGTTCCCGTGTCACCTGCTCTAGGTGACCCTCCCTTGGCATGAGGGTTGGACTGGATGACATCCAGAGGTCCCTTCCAACCCTAAATATTCTGTGATTTTGTGAGATTTCTAGGAACTGTCAGTTTTACCAGAACACCAGTTTTCTTTTCAATCATGTACGAGGTTGTGAACATTTCTTGTTACCTCCTGTCAGATTTATTAAAAGAGAAAAAACCTCCACTAACATCCTCCAAATTAGAGGTCACCAAAAGCAGGTGAAGCCCCTGTCACTAATGTTTTTGGCAACACTTCATGACTTCTGATGGTGGCCTGAAAGGTGTACATTTTTGTCCGCATAGACTACATGGACGAGAGCACATGAAAATTCTTTGAGCTCATACAAAAACTTGAAACTTTGATTCCTGTTGTTTCATGCACCTAAAATTTTCAGGCAGAGCGGTAACAAGTATTTCAAATTACATCAACAAAAGCTTTGTACGGTCCTAAACTGCTTAGAATTCACTTTCAAACTGAATTTCTTTTTTCAACTATTAAGAATTAATAATTACGTAAGTAATACTTCAGTATTCAAGCATTAGTTTGACTGATTACGTAGGTTGCACTTCCTTAACTCACAGAATCACAGAATATTTAGGGAGCTCTGGAGATCACCTAGTCCAACACCCCTGCCAAGGCAGGGTCACCTGGAGTAGGTTACACTGGGTATGGACGTGGCAACTTCAACAGTGTAAATATCATCTTTCCACAGACAGTTTTACTGCACGCAGACACTATGTCGATTTGGGCAAACTGCTCTTTAGCAGCCTCGGTGTTCAAACACAGCCCTTTGCAAACACGGAGACATCTCCCACGCCACGGGCCTCCTCTCCGCGACCCCGTGGCCTACGGAGCACCGACTCGGGGGCTGCTCTCCCCTGAACTCCCCCTCAGGGGCCGCCGGTCCGCCCCGGCCCGGCCCGGCTTCCCGGACGCACCTGTTCCAGGGTGAGCCGCAGGAATTCCTCCGAGAGCAGCTCCGGGTGCAGCAGCAGCACCTCCGACTCCGAGCGTGCCGATCCCGGCTGCTCCTCCTCGCAGTCCCCACCGCCCGCCCGGGCCCTTCCCTTCGCCGCCATCTTCGACCCCCGGCAGCCCCTTCCAGCCTCCCACAATCCCGCGCGGGGCTGGAGACGCGTTTCCAGAGCAGCCGCGCGGGGCAGTGGCGTCACCTTCTGCGGGGGGGGACAGCGGGATCGGGGACAGCGGGATCGGGTGTGCCCGGTCCGGGAGCTGCGCTCCGCGGGGCAGCCGGGGCTGAGGGTGCACGGGAATACACGGAATCACAGAGTATCCTGAGCTGGAAGGGACCCGCAAGGATCATCGAAGTCCAACTCCTGGCCCTGCACAGGACAGCCCCGAGTCACACCATGTGCCTGAGAGCATTGTCCAAACGCTTCTTGAACTCTGTCAGTCTTGGTGCTGTGACCGCTTCCCTGGGGAGCCTGTTCCAGTGCCAACCCACCCTCTGGCTGAAAAATGTTTTCTTAACATCCAACCTAAGCCTCCCCTGACACAACTTCAGGCCATTCTCTTGGGTCCTGTCACTGGTCACCACAGAGAAGAGATCAGTGTCTGCACCTCTTCTTCCTCTCTCAAGGAAGTTGTAGACTGCTAAGAGGTCTCTCCTCGGCCTCCTCTTCTGCATCAAGCCAAGTGACCTCAGCTGCTTCTCATAAAGCTTCCCTTCAAGGCCCCTCACCATCTTCATGTGCCTCCTTTGGATGCTCTCAAATAGCTTTATATCTTTCTTATATTGGGGCACCCAAACTGAACACAGCGCTTGAGGTGAAGCCAAACCAGAGTGGGACAATCCCCTCCCTCGACCAGCTGGCAATGCTTTGCCTGATGACCCCCAGGACACGGTTGGCTCTCCTGGCTGCCAGGGCACTGCTGACTCATCTTCACTTGCCATTGACCAGGACCCCAAGGTCCCTTTTCATGGCACTGCTTTCCAGCATCTCATTCCCCAGCCTGTACGTATATTCAGGGTTGCCCCATCCCAGAATCCTGCACTTGCCCTGTTAAAGTTCATACAGCTGGTGATTGCCCAGCCCTCTAATTTGTCTTGAGTCTCTCTGCAGGGCCTCCCTGCCTTCCATGGAGTTAGGTGTTGCTGATGAGGTGAGGTTATCCCCCAGCTGATAGTGTTGAGCAGGGAAAACACACTTTATTATAATTCTGTCAAGATACAAGACTACAAACCACTTTTGCTGCTACATGCCAGAGATGTGCTACTGAAATGAAACGGGATCTCCATCCTGCCCATACCTGTGGCCCTGCTTGTTAGTGCAGCTTGATCTGCAATAACAAAAGTTGCTTTGTAATTCCAAAGTAAAATAGTTGCCTGTCCACTGGAGTTAGTCATCTGCTTACATATTTAAAAGCAGAATAGGGAATTACAAATGATTATGAGTAAAAAACCATGTCATTGTTACAATATAAAATTGCAACGTAATTTGAATTACTTGATTTTCATTTTACAGAATTATGAGGTACAGGCAACAATGTAACACAAGTAACATAATGTCATGGTTTTAAGTGTACATCCACATGAATGAGCTGCAGATATATCACTATGTATGCCACATTATTGCTACATACATGCAGTGTTTCTCTGCGTGAATTCAAATTTTGAATATTTAAAAATCATTTAAGTGTACAAATAAGTAGTAACATTATTTCATAATGGTGTCATCAAAACAGCCATCTGGCAGCATATGCAATTCACTTCCTTCTGCTTTCCCTCTGTCCCTCCTCCCAAACCAACCCCAGCTACTGTTACTGCTTGTTTTTTCTTGGAAGCACTGTTTTTTCTACCTATGTGTATGTTTTGTATGCCTGGGTTGGGCTTGGTCCGTTACTATGATCTGTAATGTGACTACAGTGTTTGGAAATAACAAATGGATTCTCCCAGAGCTGCCCAGACCATGAGTGGTGTCCAGTGTTTGTGCTGCTGGGATGGGCTCCTCCTCTGCATGGATGCATAATTCGGATGCTGGCCCTGACGCTCAGCGCAGGTTATTTCTGAGACCGCACTGGGCAGGCTGGGGTCCAGTGGGCCAAGGAGGGAGCTTCCCATCACTGGAGCAGCACAAGGGCACAGTTACCCTCCCTCTCCTCTCTCTCCAGGGAAGCTGCATCCGAGGGGAAACGCCGGCTGTGCGCCGGGATTGCCAACTGCCAAGAGCCCCAACTTTATAGCTGTGTGCCCAACACACAAACACACCTATAGACTAGTTCTGTTTTCATTTTCTCACTCTTCTCTCACTTTAGCCAATTACATCACAAAATCACCTTAATTCAAGTAATCTTGTGAATGAATATACTTTCTAAGGCAAATGTTCAGCCTGTATTTTGGTGCTTATTTCAGCCAATGAAATTACTGTCTTGTAAATTACATGGATCATCTCTCTCTTCCTAAAGCATCTTGTAAGTTCTTTCCTCATGGAAAACATATCCTTGCTAACCAAATTAGTTTTGCTGATCATGACTTTCACTCTGTGGGTTTCTTATGTTAATATTTATTTTGTAGGGATCTGTACCCAAAATTACAGTTCCTCTTTGGTTAATCAGACCATGTCCTCTCACGCTGAAGTTCTGACAAGGATGAAATGTAAACAGTGTGATAAAAACTTAATGTTTCTTTTCAAATTGCTGTAAAAATGATAAAATTTTTATAACCTATATAGTTTTCATAGATCTGCTGAATGATCCTATTGCATTTTATAGTAGAGATAATTTTTTCTATTTTTTGGTTAACAATTTTAAAATTAATGATACCACGTCATTTTCCATTATTTTTCTTTTTAAGATTTTCCAACTAGAAAAACAATGCTTTATATCATTTCTGATACCTTCCTTTATACTTTGTTCATTAGCTGTATATGTTGCCCCAAAATAGGTTCTTTCACCTGGTGTGCAAGAGGCCAATCCACAAACAGAGTCAAGGTATTTGATTTATTTACAGTTCTGCACAGAAAGGGATGGCAAATCCACAAAGCCAGTAACGACCACCAAAACTTTTCATTATTTATACATTTTAGCAAACAAAGGCATTAATGTTCATCGGCTACAAGTTGCCTAGTTCCCTTATAGTTAGTATTCTACCTCCTATTGGCTAATGATTCCCTTGCTTCTCATGTTAATTAGGCCACATGCTCAGTCCTTCTTTTCTTTTGAGTCGGTGGGCTGTGAGTCAGTGGTCACCATTTCCTGTAGCCAGAATTACCTTTTGCCGGTGGGAGCTGATTGCAGCACATTTGCTGAGTTGGCTTTGTTAGTTTCTTCCTTATCTTGGGAGTTCTGCCAAATGTCCTGTGGCCCATAATTCTGCATTCTTTGTGTCCACTATCAGCAGTACATCCTTCTCCCCAAGGTTTGTTAACCTCCTGCTAAGTCTGAGATCATTGAGGCGTGTCAAGCTCTAAACCTTAACAAGGCAATTCTACTGAAAAGTAATTTATCTTTCTAACACCCAGACATCCACTGGGAGCAGCTTTTTTCACATTCCAAGAAAGTGCTCTCACTCTAATTGGACTTAGTAATAATAAGAATGTTATAACATATGTAGATTATATAAATAATTTATATATATAATTTATATAGAGTATAATAATCATAGTATAAATATCTTGTAAAAGAGACTTGTAGCATATATAATATATATAATAATGGAAACATTATAGGTTTTATAATATATGAGACATATTGCTATTAAGTCCAATTAGATCGACAGCACTTTCTTGGAGTGTGAAAACAGCAGCTCCCAAGTCTCATATACAGTCTCATATAAATATATACACATATATGAGACTTATAACAACTAAGTATCTTTATATATATATATATATAAGCACACATATAAAGAGACTTAAAACATTGCTACTATTAAGTCCAATAATTCCAAGTCATTGGAATCTCTTTTATCTATCTATCTTATACACACACACCCATATACATATACACACAGCTGTATGTATACTTATACATGTATAAATATACGTACATGCACACATGCACATAT
>NW_021940813.1:25132804-25299347 GCF_001715985.3 Manacus vitellinus
AGAGGGGACGGGGGCGAAGGAACCGCGCCGGGCAGCGCATCCCTGCCCTCCCGGGGGCTGGGGTGGCCCAGCTCCTGGGCTCGGTGAGATCGTGTCCAGAGGTTAATTAGCGCTCGCTTAGGGTGTGGGTGAGGGAGCGGTGCGGAGGTGAGGCAGGCAGGGGGCCGGTCTGCAGAGCAGCAGCCGGGAACAGGCAATGCAAGGTTATTGCTTAACCAGAGCGGTGGAGAGAGAGCTACTTCGCACTTCTCTACGGAAATGAGTGCGTGCGGGGTTACTGGTGTGCCTGAAAAATAGTGTCTACTAGACTGGTAATTTTCCTGACTATAGCGGTTTGGGTTTTGATAGCAAACATCCCCATTATCTTGTTTTCCGGAGTTCTGAACATCTAAGAAATACTACAAAAAATACTGACTGTTTGTAACTCTGGGGTGGCCTCTTGCACTTTAAAGGAACATCATGTTCTGCAGAACCTGTTCCTTTGCAATGCACGTAGGCCCCTAAGGTTTTATAAATGAGGACAAAAATATTTAAAAAAAAAATACATCCACATCACATTTGTTGACATTGATTGTTCCTAAAAGCTTTTTCTCAGAGCTTTTTTTTCCTAGAATGAATTTATTTATTACCAGACTTAAGTAGTGCTATGGATTTCTTGTTACTTCTGCTCAGGAACTGTATATTTGTTATGATTTCTTTTGTACTTTTTCATCTACTTTCATTCAGGCAGTTCTTTTGGAGCTTTTTAATACATCTTGATCAAGAGTAAAATTCTCCCAATGGCACACATTAACATTTGTAATTTGGGCTACAGGAGCGTTAAGTTGTTGGCAACTTCAAGTATGAAAGCTGCCTGACCTCTGCAATTGATAGTTTATCAGTTCAGGCTGTACACAGACTCTTAAAAACTGTTGGGTTTGGGGTTTTTTGTCAGTCAACCTTTGGACAGCCCTCTCTAACTTAGCATGCCGTGTTTCTTTTGATCACGTTGAGGGATAACATGGCTGTGTTGCCAGAGACTTGCATTATCACTTTACCTTGGGCTATTTCTCCAGCGCTTCCTGGGTTTGCTTGGATTTTTTTTTTTTGGCTGAAGGACAGAACACTAATTTACACTCCAGGTGAGGATGGAATTTGAAAATTTGGAAGCCTAAACTAAAATCTTTTTAACTTCTGAAAAAACAAACCCTGAAGTTCTTGGCATTAAAGATAACTCCTTTCTCTTGGTAACATGGTTTGCTTGTGGCTGTATTCTTAGTTTGATCTAATTTTATGTAGTGGTTACTTGCACGTTGTATACCTTACCTTTTCTCACTCAGTTTTGGATTTTTTTTTGCCATGGTTTTCAACATTCTCTCACAGAAGCAAAGGATTTTGTTATATGTAATAATTATAAACTAAATTCGTTTTGACTGTGCTTAGTTTGAAGTTTGTTCAAAAGAGCATTTTGTTGATACTGGTCTCTCTGGTGCACAGAGATTTCGTTTGATGTTTTGTATCTCCATTGTATCTGTGCACTAGAAGTAATTGTATATGTTACCTGTTAAATCCACGCAAGATATTTAGTGTTGTGTCTTCCCTCCTGTTGACCGAGTGGCCATTACAGAGCAGTCATGACAAATTAAAAGGTGATTAAACAAGGTTAGCAATTTCTCATCTGCTTTTCTTTGGAGTGTTGAGCACAGCTGTCTGCTGGTTTCTTATAAGAAAAAAAACACAAATCTGGAGTACAGTAAAGTTGCAACTGTTTTTAAAACACAATTAATTGCTTCATAAATTGCATCTGTCCCTTGACAATGTTTGATTGCAAAAGGGTAGGTATATTTTGTAGAATAGATATTAGAAGTGCTGCTTAGCACTTAAAGACAGACTTTTGGGATGATTGTGATAGTAGAGAACAGGAAGTCTTAATTTCTGCGATATTGCAGCTTGAGTTTAATTAATGCTTTATGGGCTATTCTTCCAAATTTTCTGGGTATATGTGCTTTATAATTGCTGGTGCATATAGTCTGATGCAGAGAATGTGTAAGTAGCACTGAATACAATGGGCATTCTGCAGATATTAAAAAACAAAAACAAATTACGAATCAACAACTTTTATTATGAGTTGGATGATATTTTTCGTAAGTTTTTATTTAACTGGCTTGGAAGTTACGTATTCCTGATTGCTGGAGAGTAAGGAATGTAAAGTATGTGTTAAAATGCAATAAGCCTGTGATATTTTATGAACTAATAGACCTACAATTGAGTGTAAAGCAACATGAGATGTTAACTAATAGCACTGAATGCCTTGTGGCTTCTCAAGAAATCTAAGACCTGAAGCTTGTCTCTTTTCATGTACAGGTGATAGAAACACGTGCATGACAGGTTTATAAATCACGAAGTACTGGCAATAACCACTTGTAGTGCCAAAGTGTCTGAAAGAGCCAATAACATGCTGGTTACATGTGGAGAAAGCATCACTTCAAAATAACTGGGTGCTCTTGTGAATCTGTTTCAGAATAGGTTTGGAGTGGAAGCATAAAATTTGATTAATTTCTGTGGTTATTAGTGTGCTTGCTCTGGCTTGTGTAATTGGGTTGGAAATAGAGTACAGGCTATTAAAAAATGCAGCAGTTAAGTTTTTGTGTTGGTGAATATTAAATTGCTACCTCTGATATTTGATTATGTGTGTGGAGGTAAATAGTGTTTTTTTCTCTTTAATCAGATCACCCAGAAGACACAATGAGCGTTAAAGCTTTCAAGCTCGTTTCTGCCGTTGAGCGGGAGATGTTAATGGGAGACAAAAATTACATCAACATCGAGTGCATTGAGTGCTGTGGGAAGAACCTCTACATCGGAACCAATGACTGCTTTATCTATCACTTCATGTTGGATGAAAAGGTATCAGCAGCTGGGAAAATAACTTTTGCTGCTACCAAACAACTGCATAAATACCTGGGCTTGAAGAAGCCTGTGAGCGAGTTGAAAGCGGCCTCTGCCCTCACCAGACTTCTCGTGCTTTGCGACAACACGATAACACTAGTGAACATGATAAACTTGGAACCCGTCCCCAGCGGTGCTAGGATCAAAGGAGCTGTGACATTCACGCTGAATGAAAACCCTGTGAGCGGGGATCCGTTCTGTGTGGAGGTCTGCATCATCTCCGTCAAGCGTCGGACCATTCAGATGTTCATGGTGTTTGAAGACAGAGTCCAGATAGTGAAGGAAGTGTTTACTCCAGAGCAACCCTGTGCTGTGGCTGTAGATGGATACTACTTATGCCTTGCACTTACTACACAGTATATAATTTTGAATTATAATACTGGCGTCTCCCAGGATCTGTTTCCTTATTGCAGTGATGAGAAACGGCCAATTGTGAAAAGGATAGGAAGACAAGAGTTTCTCTTGGCTGGCCCTGGAGGCCTAGGTGAGACTAAGGATGTTAATTTTTTCCGTTTTTTTTTCTTTTACTTCTCCTGATTTCTTTCATTTGTGAAGCAAAGCTTTACTAATTAAGTATTTTTCATCATAATAATGATTTACTTCACAGGTCTATATTGGAATGCTGAGATAAAAAGGGAGATGGTTAATTTTTGGTACTTAAAACTATTATAACTCTCCTGGGTTTTTTTCAATGCACAAAAATCTATGATTATTTGTATTTTAATCATGTCTGTAGAAAGCTTCATTACTGTATAGACAGCTAAGAGTAGTAGTATCGTGCAACCCTGAGCAAAAGAATTGTTTGGTACCAAGTGAAACTTCGGAGGCTGATAGGCTCTCTGTAGTGACCAGTCAGATTGGGTTTGAGGAGCCCTGTGTTGCTATAAAATTGTTAAATTCGTGTAGATGAGTTAATTTGTTCCTCAGTTGCTATTCAGAGGAGTTCACATGAAGTCCATTTTACATTGAAACAGATTCACAAGTATGTTTGTTGTACTACAGTGCTAGTAAGAAATTTTAGTGGATATATACTGTATCCTAACTCCTTTTAAACTCTACGTGTTGTCAGATGCTACTCAGTTTTTATGCTTCCATTTGCCTAATTTTTTTAATAGTGTTTTTCAGGTCCATATTACAGAAAATGGTAGTTTAACAACTGTAAAACCAAAGTTAGATCATGTGAAATAATGCTCTTGTCTAATAGATAAATGACTGTGAGGACTACTACTGCTGTAATCTGTCAAAATCAAGAATATGCTGTGCAATTGGTAATCTTGAGCATTTTTTTGGAAAAGCTGCAATATCCCAGAGCTGACAGACCACAGGCAGAAGGCTTTCATGCTGTTTCCCATATGACTCTCCTGTTAGGAGATGCAGTGTATGTAGTTTTCCTGACACATTAGGAATAGCATGATGCAAGTATTTATGTTCTTAATTCAGGGATCTGAATTTGGCTTTTTAATATAAATTCCAAAGAAAAATAAATAATACAATTTGTTGCTTATATTGAAGTTTTGTCTCGTGAGCAGAATGGGATATGTACATCAACTCACCAGTTTTTCTTGAAAGAAATAAACTCTCATTAGAATGTCAGTTTATGCAAATTGAAGACTTCCAAGATGAACTTGTTTTTTTCAGATGTAGGGCTTTTCTAAGTCATTTTGGCTGCCCACTTCTTATTGAAACTTCTAGTTGCTTTAAATGTGTATATGTATTTGTGGATATTAACTGGTTTAGGAGTGCTGTAAAAGTTTAAATTTGTGAATTAACTGTCTGAAAATATTCCCTTTTGACATATTACTAAGAAGATCCCAGTCTTACTTTTAATTTTTATTAATGTTTTTAAGAATATCAAACCAGGTTCTGTTCAAGTAGTTAATTTTCTTTTTTGATTTAAGAAGAATAGATATACTTTCAAAAGCATAGTTGTATTTAGTTAGAAAGCAGAATTTTATTTAGTCTGACTTTTACTTTTATCTGGTGTCCTGTGAGACAGAGATACGAGAATGTTACTCATCCAACATACTTGTGTAAGTAGCGTGTCTTGGGGTTAGAATATCAGGTATGTGAGATATTAAGTAAATGCACTTTTGCTGTTCTAAACATGCTATAAACCACCCTTTTCCTCATGATACAGGCAAAGTCTATCTTGTACTGCCTCAGAAACCTTGCAGACTGTTTGGTTTCAATTGTACAGTGTTTCCTTGCCTAACTCAACTGTGGGTTGTTTGTGTTTTGTTTTGTTTTTTTTAATCTCCTGTTTTCTATTCCCTCACCGTTGTTGTTTTGACTAGTACTATCCATCTTGCTGTTCTTCCTTGGTAAAGTTCTTAGTGTCTTTAACATTTGTCTCTTTGATGTTCTGAAGGTGGTTGAGCACCTTTATAATAGATAAGCATTGTGTATCTTGGAATTTGAGGTAGGCTTCTGCTGTAAAATGAATGGACTTGAAAAGGCTCGATTGAATCTTCAGTTCTAATTTTGATTTGGTTTTGCATGTCTCATTGGTTAAGGCATACTTGTTTGGCACTTGGTAAAGCCTCTGCTAAATCCAGCCTCTTACTGAGGTGGATGTATTCTGCATTAATATATTTGGCTTTATGGTGTTTGAAGTGGCATATACTTAGATTAATTTGCTTTTGAATTAAGACTG
Source organism: Manacus vitellinus (assembly GCF_001715985.3). Classification (NCBI taxonomy): domain Eukaryota; kingdom Metazoa; phylum Chordata; class Aves; order Passeriformes; family Pipridae; genus Manacus; species Manacus vitellinus. The sequence continues at coordinate 25,138,383 of NW_021940813.1, forward strand.
GAATTTAGATAGGCAGAAAGCAAGTGCTCAAAACGGTTATCAAAGTAAAATGTCTTTGAGTTTATTTGGTATGTAACTTTTTTCCTTACCTGGACTCTTTGGATTTAAGACTCATTGTTAGAATTGTTCATAGCAGATCCCTGATCTTAGCCATTTGGTACTTTTTTGTCTCTGCTTGCAGTTAGTATTTAGCTCGTTCTTTCAGAAGGAGGAGGAGGAACTTCATTTTTGATGCATCTTCGTTTTGTCCAGTAATTAGTTCATTTAGAATTAAAAATCAGTTCTTTCTGATATGTATGAAACTATGCTTACCAAAATTCAGTTTCTGAGTTTGGGAAGCTGTTATTGCATGTTTTTAATCAGATTTCCTGCTGTACAGAGGCTTTAAGTATTGAAAGTTGCAGCAGACAGTTCTTGCGTATTGGCACAGGGTGTGCTTCTTAGCACCAGCGGGAGCAACTGCCCCAAAACATCAGAGGTGTCAACTCAGACTGAGCTCCCAAGAGGGGGTGCAGCTTGTTGAGCTTTAAGCTGAAGAGAGCACCTCCTATCTCCTGCAAGGAGCCTGGAGCAAGGGAGAATGTGGTCCTTGCCCACAGGAGATGTGTGCTTCGTGGAGGATTTCTGTTGCCATGTGAAGGAGGTGCAGGAGGAGATCAGCAGAGTGCATGGGCACTTCTTCTCCAGGATCCAGATGTGAGCCTTGTACCTCCCACTGTACCGAGGGAAGGACAGGCTAAGTCTCTACTGGTTCTGCGATGGCCGAGGCTGGAAACTTGTGACTTGTCATAACAAAAGAAAGGAAGTACTTGTCATAACCAAAGAAGGAAGAATTCTCCTTCTCTGCCTGCAGATCTACATCTATATAATAAGTTCAGTGCTTATAGTAGCACATGAGGAGCAGGAAGGTCTGTCCCAACAAATTGTCTGAGCCTGTACAATGCGGCAGTACCAGGAAGAATTAGCAAGTAAGAGTAGTGGGACACTCCCTCATGTTGGCAATGAAGGTTTTCTCATCAATCCTGCTGGTAAGGAAGAACATCTTGAGAAATGTGTGGATGGTGCAGGTCACCAACTGATTGCACAGCTTGTGTTGAGAGGGATTTTGGAATTTATGACTATGGATCCCTGTTTAAGGAAGTAATGGGATCCACCAGGCCAGGTGAGGCAGAAGCGTTTTTGCCAGCTTGACCGATCAGCTTGGTGAGGAGGATTTAAATTAGGTGTGATGGTTGTGGGCTGAATTGGCATGCAAAGAGTGCAAGATGGTGTAATGAGAGACTTTATAAGCAGCAAACAGAGCTGAAGAGGTCATACTTCAGGCATATACAGACAAAGAAGTCTTTACAAAATAGCATGATAGTGGAAGCTCTCTTTTTCTGGGAAATCAGCACACCTGTGTGTTAACAGCTGAGACATAGGGTTGCTCTCTACGTGGTAGCAGTAGGAAAATGTGGTAGTGTGCCTTGGAACAAAGGAGGAGGCAGATGAGAGTTTATGCATTAGGGTTAGAGAGCAGACTAGTATGGGTGACATTGTGGTCACTGACTGCTAGAGACCACTTTATCAGGAAGGTAAGACCTTCTTCAGGTAATGGGAAGAAACCTTCATTTGCAGGCCCTAATTTTTGGGGCGCACTCGAACCACTCCAGTTCTTACCAGAGGGGCAACACAGCAGGGCACAAGCAGTCCATGAGTTTTCTGGAGTGCACTGCTGGTAACTAAGGAACTGATGAAGCAATGTGCTCTGTTGAATATAAGTGTGTTAGCATCATTCTCATATTGAATCCAAAACACAGCACTGTACCACCTACTAAGAAGAAAATTAATCTAAAACCAGGACAGAGGCCAATGTGTGTCTGTCACTGACTCTACTGAGCACCATGAACAGCAACAAAAGGAGCATATCAGCAGCAACGCAAGGCTAATGGATGCCCACTGTTAAATGGGGTGGAGGACCTGGTGCCAAAGGGCATGGAAAAGGCTGAGGTGCTTAATGCCTCCTTTGCAACAGTCTGCTGGTATGACCTTCCTTCAGGAATTATCAGCATTTAGGAACAGTGGGGAAATCTGGAACAGCGAAAACCTGCCTTCATCAGAGAAGGATCATGTTATGGAACATTCAGGTAAACTGGACAGACCTGATGGGATGCTCCCATGAATGCTTGAGGGTGATGGTCAATGTCATTGTGAGGCCAGTCTTTATTATCTTTGAAAGGATGTGATGATCAGGGGATGTTCCTCAAGTCTGGAAGAAAACAAATGTCTTCACTGCTGTCTTAGGTGAGCAAGAGAATGGATCCAGGGAAGTACTGGCTGACCAGTTATACCTTGATCCTCAGGAAGGTGATTGAGAAAATCCTGGAAGCTATTTCCAGATATACAAAGGGCAAGAGTGTGATTTGAAGTAATCAACATGGATTTAAAAAGGGACAATTGCCTGATCAGACTGAGTGTCTTCTATGATTAAATGCCTGGCTTGGTGGATGAGGGGAGAGCAGTGATACTGTGAACTTCAATAAGGCTTTTGACACTATCTCCCATAACACCCTTTGTAGACAAACAGATGAAGAATGAGCTAGAGAAAGAGTGAGGTGGATTGAAAGCTTGACTGGAAGGTTTGTAGTGAGCAGGACTGAATCCAGCTGGATGACAGTCACTAGTCCTGACCCCAGGGGGCCAATGCGAGGTCAATACTAATGTCATCTTTAAACAACATGGATGGTGGGGAAGGGCACACCTTCAACAAGTTTGGAGAGTATACAAAACGTTTCTACGTCTCTTGGTGCTGAAAAGAGTCTAGCTGTGTTTTGGGTAACTCTTGTAACCTTTAGATAGCCTATGCATTTTTAATATGGAATTGATTACTGATTTCATCTCAAGTTTGATCAAATGCATTCCTGTACTATAAAAAGGCTGTGGTTTCTGATTGTAGTTGTTATGTTTATTGTTATCCTTAGGGGAGAGCTGGATGAAGACAGAAAATGCATCGTTCTGCCACAGAATGATACACCACCTAGCTATTGAGGGCAGAGGGATGCAGAGAGATACTGACTTGAAAAAGTAGCACACATTGCTGTGCATACCCTTTCACTTCTGTAAAGGATTTTTTTAAATTACCTAAAAAAAGAGCTCTTTCATTTAAAAAAAATGTGTTTTATAATTATTTCTGTTAAAACATCGGAGAAATAGAAAACCAAAGAATTAACATTTTAAATATAATAAGCTCTAAATTTACTTCTGGTTAGGATGTGTTTAGTTCAAGTTTTCTCCCACTTTTTGAAATGGGATTATAGCACGGAGTAATAATAGAAAGGCTTTAAAAGTGGACAATGTGGTTTGCCTGACATAAAATTTTACTTCTGAGTCATAAGAATATCAAGACCAATAGAGTAAATTGGGAATTAATATATTACAACCCCCCAAAATGATTTTCTGTAAGGTGCTTTGGTTGAAAAGCTGATCATTGTAGTGAAAAAGAACCCTTACTCAAGGGGAGAGGTTGATCATTTAAAAGCTGCTATGAGGGATACAGAAGCTTAGTCTCTACACCATAGTTCTGTAAAAGTCTACAACCTTCTGGTTAGTTTTCTGTTTTCCCTTTTTTTTTTTTTTTTTTCCAATTCCAAGATGGTCCTTCTACCCGGCTCGCCTTGCCTCATTATCCTCTGTTTAGAAGAGATTTTGTAAATTGAATAACATAATCTTTTAATCTCTTGTGTTCTTTTGAGCTCAGACTTACTCTGCCAGCTGTCAAGTGGCTCACTGCTGCCAAAGATCAATTTTCATGAGCATGCCTTTTTAATGGCATGAGAATACTGGGTTTAATGGGTATGAATTAATATTTTGAACAGAAGCTTACATACTGCTTCAGTACAGCTCAGCTGGTAATTGTTTACTGAACTAGGCCTCAAAATTTTGACTGAAATTTTTCTTCAGTCAGTGTCTCAGAAAGAATTGGGAAATACGAAGTAGCATAAATAGAACCACTGGCATACAGTCCTAAAGCAAGTTAGAAGTCTGTTAAGCTAGGAGAAGGAAGGAGGACAAAATAGACAGGAAGAAAGATAGTGACCCCCCCCACCAAATTAATTGAAGTTTTAATCTGGTTATTTCAAAGACAGCATAGGAGTTATCATTGGGATTTTAGAAAGTCTTTACTCTGTGCTGCTTTATAAACAACCTCTGCATTTTTTTCAAATGATTGAAAACACAGATGCTTCACAGGAAGTGACTCATCCCAAGGAGCTGGACGTTTGTTCTGTGAAAACATTGCTGTCAAAAGTGAAGAAGCATAAGTAAACTATTGTGTCCACTAAAATGGTCTTTAGACATTTGATACAGCAAGGAACTAATGTGCCTGCAGTGCCAGACAGCTTAGGCAGTGCAGGTCTGCAGCTCCTACTAAGACGAGATTGAAAGCTGGGTCTCAATAAATGTTAATGTTCTGAAATTAATTCAAACTGCATGGCATAATTCTTATAAGAAAACCCTGAAGCTTACTAAACTTGAATAATTCTTTGTAGTTTCTTTCAGTATTCATCTCTTCTCAGCTTTTGTTGTTGTCTGTTCATGTGGTGAAGGAGAAGGGAAAAAAAGACTGAACTGAATTAATCGTCAGGTCCAGGGAGGTGTGATGTGCTGTTGTCATGCCGCCTGTATCTCTTCTGAGAGTTTTCATCGCTGTACCTTGGTACCCATGCTTTGTGCTGGGAAAACAACTAGGCTTCAGCTAGCATGAACCTCAGGCTTTGTTCTTCCCTTTTTGCAGGCATGTTTGCAACTGTAGATGGGATCTCACAGCGCGCCCCAGTGCACTGGTCAGAGAATGTGATTGGGGCAGCTTTGTGCTTTCCTTATGTGGTGGCTCTCGATGATGAGTTCATTACGGTGCACAGCATGCTGGACCAGCAGCAAAAGCAAACCCTGCCTTTTAAAGAAGGTCACATCCTACAGGACTTTGAAGGTACTGAAAAGGACACTTTGTTGCATCAGTAATTCTGGAACAGCCTGCAGTCTCTTCAGTTTGTTTTTTAAACACAGTATCTAGCAAGTTGTTGACTGTTGAAACTTTTATTGCAACTGTTTTGCTGGTTAGATTCCTGCAGACTTCAGTAATCCAAAATTCTGTGCTTCTGACAAAATGTATGCTCATTAAATGTGCTCTAATTGTCAAGGTGATTGTTGGGTAGGAGTCCATGGGTTTACAGCTTTTTTTTTTTAAACTTGATTATTTCTTTCAAAGGAGCACTGTTAATGTTACATCTGAATAATTGTGAACTACTGGTACATTGGCTATCCTGACAAAATTCTACCAAATTAGAAAAGAATACAAAAGAATAGTGATTTTTAAAATATCTGTGTAAGAATTTTAAAAGTCAATATAAAGAATTGTTAAACAAAAAAAAAAAATACAAGCATTTCTTTTGGTGTATTCTTCAATTAAGAACTCTTAAGTATGGAATACATTGTGTTACTACTTTTTTTTTCCAGAGAAACTACAAACTCTAGCACTATGAACTGTGTGTTACTTCCTACCTTTGATTTCCAAATGTAAGCCTGGGGAAATACCTGGCAGTTAAAACTCCCTAATCTCTGGAATCTGGGCAGTGATTTCAGTGGTCTTGACAGCCTAGTTCATCATAAGTGATTATAGCCAGTTTCACTTACTTAGAGTGGAACAAAATCTGCTGTAAATAAATAAATTTACCATTGTCTCTGTATTTCTAAGGTGGAGTTTACAGGTAAGCTGCTATCTAGTAAATGAGGTAACAACAAAGGTCAGTTTTGGAACTGTAACACTGCTTAGGTTCTTAAATCTTATATTGTGTATCTTAAAGCTTATTTCTGAAATTGTTTTTTTTTCTGTAGAGAATGTAAACAGAATATGTCTGTTTGTTCTGTCCAGGAAAGGTGATTGTTGCTACTAACAAGGGTGTATATATCTTGGTGCCACTACCTTTGGAAAAACAGATTCAAGATCTTCTAGCTAGCCACAGAGTAGAAGAAGCCCTTGTTCTAGCAAAAGGAGCTCGAAGGAATATTCCAAAAGAGAAATTTCAGGTCTGTCCTTCCTTTAGTTTTCATGAAAACGTAAATTTCACAGTGGGGCCATGTATTCCAGTGTTCAAGTGATTGGAGAGGGTGGGGGAGGAATTTACATTGAAGAGAAATTGTAATACCTTTTATGATTTCAGCCTGAGGAAATACGTGTGCTGCTAAATTGGTTTGTACTTGTAAAGGCTGTGATATTGGCAGGGGGAATGCTGTTCCTCTTCTGGGATTTTGTTGATTTCCCCCCCCCCCCAAGAAACTTGAGAGAATTGAAAACAAAACCAAACCAAAAACCTAGTGACAGAAAATCCAATGTTATGCTTTCTTAGTACTAGGTTCAGTTATTATTTGCTATTGCTATTTAAAAATGTATACTTCATTTCAAATGAGAATTTTTACATTTTACCTTTTTTACCAAAGATTCTCACTGTATCCTAAACTCCACAGCAGTACAACTTCAAAGTTAAGTAATGGGAAATCTAAAGCAAATACATCCTGCTTCCAAACTCTTACAAGTAGTACTTGCATTGCTGTGTAACTCAACTTTTAAGGGTTTTGTATGGGAAAGTGTCTTACAAAGTCTTGAGTGTTTATTAGAGATTTGTACTCACTTCCTTCTACCTCTGGTTTACATTACAATACATACTCTACTGTATTTGTTTCTATTTAGAGACTTGGAAAAAACAGCATGAAACCTCTACTCTCTGAGTAACTGAACGAATATTTGGTTTCTTTCCTTTTGTAAAAGCAAAATTTGATCTGTAACCTGAAGAAAATCTAGTGTGTCTTTTGTTTTTGTTTTTTTAATATACTTTGGTGCATTTTGTTACCATTAAAATAGTACCAGTTATGTTATTACTTCTGGTTTCTTTAGAAAGATGTAAACATGACTGTGAAAGTTACAGAATTGCAGTGCTTCAAAATGATTTTTTTTTTTTTTTTTTTAAATTTGAAGGAGTTTCTTATTCCTTGTCATTTCAATTTTGGTCAAGGCCCTTGAAAAGCAGTCATTAAATTAAATGAAGGTTGTATCAGTTTTCATTTTGATCCCTGACTCCTCTGTTGAATGAACAGATGGGAAACTTCTGGAAGTAAAAAGCTTGTTGAGAAAAGTGTTTCCATCCTTTTGCTAAGGTACATCTATCTGGAAATACTTGAAGCTGAAAAGTATTTAGGCAAATATGGAGTTCATTTTCCAGCATATTTTACTTTGCATCTTCATTTCCAACTTTTCCTTTGCGATCTGTTTACAGAAGCAAACAAATATCTTGCTGTGAGGACAGGATGCATGATCTAATCAATGTCTTCTACTATGTATGATGGCCTATGAGTCTGCAATTATTTCTTTCCAGTTTATGTAGGTGTAGTGTGGGAGATGTCTTCCTGTGTTTTGCCACAGGAAGTTACCTGTGGCAGTTCATTACCTAAAACATGTGATATCAAATCTCGTTCCTCTTCAGTTTTCTTGCATTTAGGATTTTTCAGTCTTTAGAACAAGTTACTTTCTGCCCACAGGTATCTTATGTGCACAGTATCTGTCTTCCTGAAATTAGTTTTCTAGACTATTCTAAGTTATTTCTAGCTTAATGTGCTCTTAAAGGTGTTCACTTACTTTAAGTCAATGCTACAGCTGAAAAACAGAAAACATAGCACTTGCAAGCAAAATGGCCTGTTCTATTTCTGGACTGTATTTGCAAACTGATATTAACCAGTTTGAATTGATGGAGTCTCCCACTCACTCATATTAAAATGACCCAACTTGGCTTAGTTGTTGACATGTTAGTGCAATTTTTCAGAGCCTATCTGTAGCTGGAAATGTAGCATGTTGAATTTGCTTTCTAATGGGACTCCAATACCAAGTGCTGTCATTACAGGTCTGTTCCAAGCACACCAGACTTTCTTTTACTGTGGTCTTCTGTAATGTAAATCTGATGGAGCTCAACCAAACTAAATACCATACATATATTTTTTGTAACATTTCTTTGGCATACTTTAACTGATCACATAGTCTCTCGTTTTAAGTCCTGTCTAAGAGCTATCTTCAGATAATTGATGTTAGATAGACAATAGGCATCTTCTAACAGCTATCTTTGGATATCTATTTTGCAAGCTTTACTTTCCTTAGTAACTGACAATTTCAAGGCTTTATTTTGCCATTGTATACAAGCAGTAGGAAGAAATGCTTAGGTTTGGCATTAAGGCACTTGATCCATGCAGAATACTAATTTTAGTTACCTGGTTCATGAAGTAGAGTGTCCCCTTTGCCACGTAATGCTTTAGTTCTGCAGTTTGCAATGGCTGTTGCCATCTTATGTATGACTTGAACTTAGTCAGGGCATTGTAGGGTAGACCTTGAGGAAATGTTTTTTTTTTTCCTGCAGTTCAATATTTTGTCATTGCATGAATGCACAGGTGCATGCTCTCCCTCTGTATATCAGCAGTAGTATATCAGCATAAATATATATGTGCTGGTAATGCAGAATGATGGTGGAATAGCAATGAAGCACTGTACTCAGAATTATTTGTATAGTCAATATTTAGTTATGGGAAAGTAGCAGGTCATGCATTAGTAGCTCTAACTTGTTATTTAACCTGTGGTCCCTGCAGACTGCAAATTTAGCTCTGCCATATCAGATGAAAATGTCTTTGAGCATCAGGAATTCCTGCTATGTAAAAGATGCTAAGCTGAAGTATTCCAAGGAGATGGCTTTACTGGATATCATTTTTGATAGAAGAATACAAAGGCTTTTCTACCATGCTACCATGAAATGACTGAATACTACTTATTAATTTTTCAGGACAGCTGACGTTTGCAGAAATCATGGTTGATGGTAGTGAAGACCTTGGTTAGATTGACACACATCTTGCATAGGTATCTCTCTTTTCTTTTTTTTTTTCCCTCTCATTTCTTTTTAGTTTCAAAAAAACATATTAACTGCACCCAAACCTGACCAAAAGACAAAGTAGCTTTCTAGAAAAATTCTTTTGGACAATGTAGTTGGTAATTCTGACCATTTTAGAAATGATTTTTCTAGCAGTTATGTGAATTAAGGCTTTACTATATCTGTTACAGCTTCAACAGTCATCTTTCTGTTGTCTAGGGCTTTTTCACTCATGAATTAATACAAAACTTATTTTGTGGGGTTTTTTTATGTGAATTCAGTCAACAGTGTAGAATTTGCCTAAAGCACTTCAAGTCTTATGGTAGTTCTTCAGAAATTATGAGAGATTAAGAATGTGTTGAATTTTGACTGGATGTAACTTAGTACCTTGGTAAAAAAAGCCTGTTGCAGTATTCTGGCCTATGGGTCTGGAAGTACTCAAGGTGTTTTTTCTATCGTAAACAGAAGTTAACTGTATGTATTTGGCATATAACTAGCTCATTCTTAACAACCTGTAAGACAGGGAATATTGGATTTTCCACAGACAGTCTGGTCTGTTGCTTCCATAATCTTTACCCCAGGACAACCTAATGTCTAATGTTTATCTTGTTGACTAAAAAGCTACCTGGATGCTCCCTATTCTGTCACTGCATCTTCAAAAAGTTGGGAAAGCACCTGTCTGTAGATATTCTACACTTTTCTGTCGCATGCAGGGAGAAGTGAAGCTATGTCAACACTTAAATGAAAGTGAAAACCACTTAATCAGTTCAGATTTAAAACTAATTCCTTCAAACTGTAGTTACACTATTAATGTGCTCTTTTCAACTTTCTATTGAAAAGGTGCTGTACAGACTAAGCTCTGCAATTAAAGCAGTTATTTTCAGTGTCTTAGATAAATTCAAACTTAATTACGATATCATAATTTACTAAATATGTAAGTTTTAGTGATCATTCTGTTGCAAAAATTGAAAACAGACTTTGAGGGGGGAAAAAAACCCAACCTATCTGCTTTTGATACTAGTCAGCATGGTGAGAAGACTTTCTCTGTAAAGTCAAGTCAGATTTTAAAGTTTTTCTGCTGCCACAAGATGCAGATATTTGCAGATTGAAATCCTTTAGCAGTGGCCTTAAGAATGTGACGAGGTGGGTATTCATCAGTTCACAGATTACTGTGTATTGATGTAATAACACTATCAGAAATCCACAATATTTTGGTTGGTTTATGAATTAATCACCTGAGGAAGTTTTACTTTATAACTGTAGTTAAATTCCCTTTTAGGTTTAGAAAACTAAGTTTAGTTAACTGTGTATTTTGAATTATTACACACGAATGTAAAACATTAATTCATATAAAGATGTCATGAAATATTGTTCATTTAATTTTATATTGTTATATTAACTTTATATTTTCATATCGTCTGAAAAAGTGTGCCAGATAACATTTCTCTTTCCCCTTCTCTCCTCCACACTGGGGAGTCAAGAAAAATCCCACAGAACCTTACAAATCAATATGTTTCAGTGGCTTGCTCATTACCAAGATTAAGTATTTCCTTAAGACAAACCATTAGTAAAGCATGACTAAATGGACTGAAGCCAAGCTTTTCTCTTGGTAAATCCATAATCTTTAATCAAGGTGAAAAATCATCAGTTACAGAATCAATCCACTGTACTCGAGGTCTGATGTTCTTTAGTAATTTCTGCCTGGAATGTGTTCTTATTGTGTTGTAGTTTCTCAGGGTATTTTCATTGAAAATGGTCTTTTTTAAGTCTGTTTTAAGTCTGCCTTCATGTACAATGTGAAATGTTAGAAAGCTATATATTCACGAGCAAGCTGAAGGGAAAAACTGAAGGCATGTGGAGGTAGCTGGATGTATTTGCCAAAATACTGACATTGTCACAAACAGGGGATGCTTTGCAGAGCACAGTTTAGGTTCCTTGCTTTTAGTAGTTCTCTTTTGCTGTTAAAAATATTCTAGGCACAAGGATTTCATTTAATCTTGTGTAATTGGTTGACCATTCAAATTTAATAACTACCTATCATTTAAAGTAGTTTTTATGTTCTTTTTCTGATGAACTTCTTTTCAACATTTTCTGTCTAGGTGTGACCTTAACAGTAAAACTTGATAACAAATAGCTTTTCATATGTTTTAGTTGGTTTTTAACTGTATTTTGGTCTACATTGCATAATTTACTTCATATTGGATAAGTTGAACTGCTTTGGAAGTATTTTTATTTAAAAAAAAAATCAAAATAACAGAAGTCAAAATTATGGTCATCAGCTGGGGGTGAGACTGAGAATTGCCAGCAAGGTTGCTGTAGCAGTGAGATGACACAGGAAGGAAGTGGCTGTGTGTGGTCAAGTGGGACCATCCTTACCTTTTTTTTTTTTTTTTGTGCTTACTGAATCATGGAGAACTTCAAAGATAACCATTGACTTTTACATTTACAAATAATTCGAGCAGAAACTTGAGGCAAGTCAGTGTGATGTCAGATAAGTCATTATGTGAACAAGAAAAATTCAACTTACTGCTTGTTGACTTTGCTTTTAATAAGGACTCCTGAGCAGTGTTGTGTTCACACACATTTGTGTAAGAAACTGGGTCTGGACAGCAGATTCAGTATGTACATAACTTAACTTAAAATGTAGAGGATCAAGGCTTTATTTTGCATGTGACTTGACAAGTGTGGTTGAAGATCATGTGTTCAGTGTTGTGGCAGGTAGCTATTGCAGTTGGAATTAGCACTATGTAAATACAAATATAATAAACCTTTTCTTTCCCCCCCTTCTTTTTCATAGGTAATGTACAAACGAATCCTGCAGCAAGCAGGTTTTATACAGTTTGCACAGCTTCAGTTCCTTGAAGCAAAAGAACTCTTCAGGTAATTGTGTGACAAGAAATTTATTAATTTACCTTCTTTAAATAAGGAATTGGTGTTCGTGGTTTTAAAAACTTGAATGGCTTTTGATGCAACTGTGACTTCACTGTGAGAAAATGTTTTTGTTGGGGATAAGAACAGAGTAACATTGAAACAACTTTATAGCTGAAGAGTTAATGCAACTGGTTTTTTTCTTTTGTATACTAGCATACAGTAGCTTTAGATATTTGAGTGTTGTATATGTGGAGATTTTTTTCCTTTATATCCATGAGGGTCAAGGCTTTATTATTGAGCCTGTGCTGTGATTTACAGCATGAATATTGCTTTGGGTTTTTTTTTAGAAAACTTTTAACAAAAAGTATAATTTAAATATTAGTTACAATTTAAATACTATTGATACAAGTGCTCTAACTTTTCTGAGGATACTGATACTGAATTTGTTTTTTGTTCAGCTAGACCTTTTCCAGAAAGCAGATTGATTATTTGTTCTTGAAGTCTGTATTAACTTTCCCAGTTTAGCCATTTCAGCAGTCACATGTTTATAAATTGACTTTGGTATTCCACTTGCATTAAGAAAATTCCGCTAGCTATCTTTATTCTACCTGATAATTTAATTTCTGCTAGCCATGCCTCATTCTGTGATGGGGCACTGTCTGTTGTTAGTGTAATCCGTGCTGACTACATAAAATAACTCTCCTTGTTATCTGCTGAAATTCAGTTTAAACCTATGTAGAGTCTATGGAATAGGATTAAGCTTAGACAGTTTTCCGTATATTGTAAATATGTACAATGTAGGAAAAAAGTTGTCCTTGGGTTTATGGAAATGCATTGAAGAAAAGATTTTGGGGAATTCTGCTACTGATGAGGGACTTTGCCATTTTACCTCCTGCTCACCAGTGTAATGGGAGACACTGGACTTGAATGGGCAGTGTACTCTGAGTGAAGATTAGGGACTGACAGGAAAGACCTGAATAGCGTTTATTCGCAATTTCTTCCAGCCACAAGCACTTTCTGTATCACCCTGTAATTCTTGTCATTAGTGAGCAACTTGCAGTCTTCCTCCACCCTTATAATCTTCCACATGCACTGTGTATCTGAACCCTGTGTTGTGTATCTGAAGTAGGAGTACAACCTGTACATAGTTGGGAATCTTTGAAAAGCAGTGAGAAGAGGAAAATGTATCCTGCAGGGAGCTCCACCACCTTGTGGAAGGAGTTCAAGATCAGTTATGCAGCCTCCATCCAGCTATCAGTCCATCTGACAAATAAACTTTAGTGAATAGGATTGTGGGAGCTCCTCTACAGAAACAAACATGCTTCATGAGAACATGCTGTCCAGCCATGAATTTTGTAGCTGAGTCAGCATTCCAGGGTGTTCTCTTCCTCTAAAAGCTGCAACCCCAAAGCAGAACAACAGTTCATGAATTGCTGATGTCTGCTCGAGGAGGACAGCACGGATAAGTTTATCTGTGCTTTTCTTCTGTCCAGCCATACATAAACTATTCAGAGTATTTTGGGGACTCTAAAAAAGCTTGTTATGAAATCTAGGTTCCTTGATTTTCAGCCCTGGTGAACACACCCAATTAAAGTAGTATCTGGGTGTGTCCTGATACACTCTCAATCAGTCTTGTTCATTTTAGACTTACTGATGCTCAGAGGAAAAATGGGAAAGATAATGGCAGTCTGTGCAAATACTTCCTCCCATTCCGATGTGTTACACGGCAGGGGTTGTGTTAATAAGAAAGAACTTCAGTCTTAATGCCAAAGGGAAACTTGATACCTATCTGAGAAAAGATGGGTTTAAGCAGTGAAACAAAGTGACAGCAGTACATTCAGGAACTAGGTGGGATTTGAGCCTACTTCTGGACAAATGTGAAGTGAGATTATCTCACTACTCAGAAAAGGTCTTTGTTTTCTTGCATCGATTATCCCTCTGGATGACCTCATCAAGAAACAGTTATATCTTATGCTTAAATTCTTAATTCTTAAATACTGAAACTTTTAAGAGGAATACTTTGCAAAATTTCTTGTGGTTGTGCTGATACTTCTGAATACTGAAGAAGGTTGACAAAAAGGAAGTAAGTGATAGTTTTATTGAAACTGAAGTAGCCAACAAAGGGAGGAGAATTCTCTTCAGCTGGATCTGTTAACCTTAAACTGAGTGAGCTGTCGCAGTAGGGCTTCTTTGGTCTGACAAATTCTGTTATAAACAATAACAGAATTGTGTTTGTGTTATGTAGCTGTGATTTATATTTATGCTATTTCATGTTACTATCATTAGAGAGTCACATGCATTTAGACCAATCAGCGCTGATTAGCAGGCCATTTGCTGAATTCTAGATGTCTTACTGAGGTATTGGCAGCTGTCACAGTGAAACAATTTCTCTTCAGAGTTTTTTCACTGATTAGATGTTGCTTACATTCTGACACACCAGATACTTTTCTAAACTTTGTTGCTCTTTTTAACAAATCAAAATGTTAACTGTTTTCATGATATTTCTCACCTCATAAAACCTATAGAGAGACCTTAGGAATAAGTGTTTCCTACACTGGAAAGATTAAAAAATTGCTGGTACTTATGCCTTGAGAAATAAGAAGTAGGGACAGTGTAAGATTTGCATCTTAAATGATTTGAGAATTTAAGCTTCTGTTACAACCAGTGGGATCTGGGCAAAATAGTTAATACTGTAGGCTTCTTTGACATCTCTGATATCTGTAAATATGAGGGTCTGAATTTAGACCAAAGTTTCCTGAAAACTTGTAGATTCTACCTGTTGAATTATTTGTATATATGAAGCCCAAAAAGAGCTAATGCAGAATTGATTGAAGGGAAGTTGTCTCTTAACATTGATGACTCAACTTGTCTTGAGTTTGTTTTCTAATGTGAGATAAGTTGCTATCTGTATTTTGCTAAACCTGAGATGTTAGAAGCTGAAGACTCGGATGTGTGTTTCAAAAGAGGTGACGTCCTTTGTACCTGCTCTTAAATGCTTTTGTCCAGACGTGGTGGAAAGAGCCACAAGACATCCACAGATCCCAGAAGCCATCAGCCTTGGGATGAATGTTAGCCATTCATGCATTTCTTGGTCATTGTTTGGTATTTGCTATTTTTCCTTAAGAAGCTTGTGGAAGCCCCTTTCTAAGGAGGCTGCTTGATTTCTGATTGCCACTGCTGTGGGGAGAGCAAAACTGTATAACATGAGCTTGAGTCAGACCTGCTGAGAGAACCACTGGTGATTCACAGTCCAGGCTTTGGGCTATCCCAAGCTGGAAGCTGATTCTCCTCGAAAGCTGTTTCTCCTTTTGGAAACAGATCATCATTGAGGCCAGAGTCTGTGAAGTCAGAGGTGAAGTAGCTGACTACTTTCTCATCTAGGAAAAGTTGGATGGTAAGATGAAAGGACTCAGAAGCTACTATAGAAGTTGGAAAATGTTTTAAAGCTTTTATAAGGGGCATATTTAAATATAGCATTTTTTAACTTCATCCATCTGCATGGTCATAGTCTCCATCTCAAGCTTAGACCACCTCCAAATACTTGACAGCATAGCTTGCAAGAGAATGAATGTTTATACATGAATTTCTCCGAATTTATTGACTCCTTGTTTCTGCACAAATTTTGAGTAGCCTTTGGATTTTATTCAAGTTATGGGTTAACTTTTATTCTAAAATGAATCAGGGAAGAACCTTGGAGCAAAACCAAAAATCTTTCTTCAAATAGGGTTAGTTTTCTAGTGTAAAACATCTCATGTAATAGAAGGTTCTCAGGACCTTCAGAGTAGTTGGACTAGTCAAAACTGCAGTTAGATTACCGTAACAAGTTCATACTGAAAGCTCAAATGTTCTTTGAGCCACCAGGTCACACCACTGACAGAATTTGCTACATCTTCGTTATTCTGCCTCTAAAAAAAAAAAGTCTTCATCTCCTTGTGAGTTCCGTCGTAATGTAGATCTCAGAATTTCTAAGCCAAATATTAAGTCTGAAAAGAGAAACTAAAAAGACATTTCAACTACAGAAATCTGTAAAGTAGGCACGAAAGAGGTGGACTGTTCTAGTGAGGAGGTGCTTTTTAGGCAGTAGGAGCTCTGTGTATGAATCGGAAAGACCTGCTGGTCAAGCCTCTTCTCCTGGGAAGGCTTCTCATATTCAGATTTTTCTATATTGTGGTCCTCTGTTGTCCATGTTGCTGTTCCTGTGCTTTGCAGTCACGAGGTTCTGGAGCAGGATACTTGCTGCTTTTAAATTTGCTGTTGCTGCTGTCTCCCAGAATTTTGTTCTTCTGGTATAGATTTTTGTAGCCAAAGGATAGTATTAAAAAGAAGTTCTAAACAGGTGTAGTCATGGTGATGCTTCCCACTAGTTCATATTTCCTGGATGGTTTTGGAACTGTGTCAATGGCAACAAGTGAACAACGCAGAGCACGCCCCACTCTTCAGTTACCTTACAACAGTATGGAAGGGATGAGCCTGCTTGTGAGGATCTTTCACACTTTACGGCCTGCAGAAATCTGCTGCTTTGGCTACTTCTGGGTTATAATTTGTTTCTTTTTGGAATTCATTCCAATCAAGGTTGTGAAGAGAAAGTCTTTGAGTTTGCTGATCACTGTATAGATAAGAACTATTTTTGAAGAGTTTTATTTGCAAAGGTGTGGTAACAAAACAGGATTTCTTTCAGAGAACTGTCAAGATCATTTTGATCTTTTTTCAGCAACAGTATCTCCTTTATTTCAAGAATGTTAATTTTTAAAGGTGAATTCTGAATAAAAGCTGTTGACAGTGAATTAAAATATAAATCCTGATGTCTTGCTGTTCTCCTGAAGCAAGGCCTGGGAAGAGAGGTCATTCTGGCTGTGAAAATTAGGGAGTTGTTTGCCATATGTAAAAAAAAAAAAAAAACAAAAAACAAAAAGCCAGAAAAACCCCAGCAACCTGTTGCGGTCTGGTTATTAAAATTATTAAAAATGCCTCTACTTGAATTAAGGTGCAAAGAAGATTAGATGCCAGAGTCAGTAGTATAGGTTTTATTTAATGGTAAATGTTGGACAGAGAAAGAGAGATAGAAAGAAATAGGAAAAAGGAGTTGAACGGGGGAGAAGAAAGAGAGTGACAGAGAGAGATTAAAATAGAAAATGTATCACCACTGTGTGAAACCTGGCAATGTCCTGTCGGTCCAGTTCTTCTGGTCTTCTTGGTGGTGAGTGTCTCCCGAAACCAGAGTCCAATGGATTAGTATACATTCAGGAGATACCAGGCACCTCTCGTTGACGGGATGGGAGGGGGCAGGGGGGAAGCTTTGCAGTCTCTTGTAATGGACTCTGGGGGCACTTTGGGGATCTTTGGTGGTTTATGACCCCTTCTCAGCTGCCTCTCATGTGAATGTCCCATGTGTACCTGGTCTTCCTGGGGCTGGGGGGCGTTACTGCTTTGGTTTAGTGAGGAGAGATTTCACCATCACACACCCAAAACCCCTCTCCCCTGCCACCCGCTGAGCTCAGCTAGGTTGGATTCTTAACACAGAGACATTCTTTCCTGAGCCTTATTTACCTCTCCTCCGACCTGAGATGATTAGATGATAGTCCTATCTCAAGTTCCCAGTCACAGTCCAAATTCCAGTCAGGAGGCATTGGGGGGTGGGGGAAAAGTGCTTCAGTGGCTGCAGACAGGCTGCTGCTTTCTTGCAGTTTGACAAAAGTCTTTATATGATGTCGACAATGTTTAAGACATAAATAACATTCAGTCCGTTGCACAACCACAACCCAAAAAAACCCCCCGTTCATTTAATTCTTCTATCACAACATGCATTATTCAAAAGCTTGAGGAATTTCAATCTAGGCCTAAAGAAAAATGTTTTGCATGGCATATTTATATTACAACTTACTGCTGGATAAAAGTGTATGTGCCCTTCAGCTGTAGGATGTCAAAAGCAAAAGGCTAGCCAGTCTCCAAATTCTTGGAGCTTCCAATGATAAGTAAAACAAATGAAGAAATAGCAAAAAAAAGTTCCAGATTTGTTCTGCATATATTTTCTCCAGCATAGAAGACAATAGCTTTCAGAAACTGACAACTTGTTAGTGTCCTGATTCTAAGCATATGTGAGCACACATCTTTTTTTTGTGCCTATGTATACTTTTTCTTTCTTTTTGCTTCATCTAGTTTGACACTGTAATTGCAGAAGCGGCCAGCTTGATGTCCGGGAGCTGATCTCTCTCTACCCCTTCCTGTTGCCTACTTCCTCTTCATTTATCCGGTCTCATCCCCCTCTGCACGAGTATGCCGACCTAAACCAGCTGACCCAAGGGGACCAGGAGAAGATGACAAAGTGCAAACGATTCCTCATGAGTTACTTGAATGAAGTCCGCAGCACTGAGGTCGCGAATGGCTACAAGGAGGATATCGACACTGCTTTACTCAAGCTGTATGCAGAGGCAAATCATGAAAGCCTGCTGGACCTGCTAGTTTCAGAGAACTTTTGTCTTTTGACAGACAGTGCTGCCTGGCTGGAAAAACACAAGAAGTGAGTGGCTTTTTTGACTATTGCACCTTCGAGACCAGAGGGAAAATTCTTAGATACTACTGGCTTCTAGAACAATGTGTTCAAGTACTTGCAGTTTCTGTGCTTATAGATCCAAAAGACAACTCAGTCTGAATTGACATTGTTAGCATTTAAAAATATTGATGAAAAGCTATTGATTGACAGTCTGAGGTAAAGGAAATGCATGGTAAATAGCGAGTTCTCCATGTAAAATTTTCTGTATCCAATAACAAAATAATGAATTTATACAAGTTTGGGAGAAAAAAGTGAATTGTTTGCCCATGTGATAATGGGAGAGTTGAATGGCTGCAGTAGTTGTACACAAAATGAAGAGATGCCTTAAAGCATGCACTGCATTAGATAGGAGCTATTAACCAGTTATCTGTCTTTAAAATTGTTGCTTATTCAGGCAAGGAGCTCTTACTTTTGAATTGCATACTTTGTGTTCCCACTGATTCACCAAAAGGAGGTTCCTTAAGATTTGAGTGCAAATGACTTCAATTCTCTGTCAGCAGGCAGAGAACTGACAGTCATTAAGCAGGAAGCATTATGTAGTAAATGTGTAAAATACAAACTCCAGTCCTAGATAGTATGTCTGTTTTGGTTTTAATTTCTTTAAGCTTTAAATTGTGTGGTGCAGTACCACTGTAGTACAGTGGTAAGGCAGAGTCTTTAATTGTGGTTATATTTAGAGTGATTTCATTTATTTCAGGTGTTTTGTTAAAACCTCTTGGCAAATGTGGTTTGCATGGCCTCTACTTTTGTAGATGTGAATGAATATTAGAACACTGTTCCATGAGAACAGCCATCACAGAACTTAGTTGTATTTTTCTTACAGTACACAAAAACCACTCTGTAATGGCACTGTGCATACAGAGCTCTTCTTTGCCTGACTTGACTTTGTGCTGCAGTAAAGAAAAAAAACGTTTCTGATAGTAAAACAAGAGTTTAAGTAAAAACATAGTGAAATTTTATTTAATGAAAGCTGATTAACCATTGGAGGAATATCTATTTGGAGTTAATGTGTTAAGTCTTTCCATAAAATTGAAAGAATGGCATGGGAAACATCTGTAATTTGGCACATACTTTACCTAAGTTGGATCTAGTAACTGGAAACTGAGAGACAGGAGCGATGGAGACACATTTTTAAGGCAGAACTTCTCTCCTTCGATTCAGAAAAACAGCCTACAGAGACTTGTTCAAGTGTAGACATGGCCATGAACATGTCATTGTAAGCAATTATTTATTATACTCTGTGCTAATCCACCTATAATTAAATCAATGGAAAAGTTCTAGCAATTTTAATATTATTTTCTCATTCTTCACAGGTATTTTGCACTTGGTCTCCTGTATCATTACAATGGTCAGGATGCTGCAGCGCTTCAGGTTAGAATAAAACTTTTACTGTCATCTGTAAACCATTCCAAAATAGCGATTTAGCTCTGAGATAAGTCTGAGGTGTTGATTTATCTGTTTGAAAAGCTGCAATGTGTATGTATATATATGTATATATATGAGAAACTTGAAACTTATGCTAAGACTTTCTTGAATAAATTAATATGCTAGATGTTAAAAGTCTGAAGAGCTTACTCAAGTTGACATCTATTTAGATGCATGTATGCCATTTTTAAAGCAAAACTCTGCACACCAGAACAAATGTTTGATTCCTAAAAGATAGACAGAAGTGCTAAAATACTCAAATGATCACTTTAAAAGATATTTGTGGGACTTCAGGAGTATAGCCTGGGCTGATTGATCTGTGTACACACAGCAAAACAGTATTATAATCTTTATGGCAGACATGGACAGCAACTGAGAGTCTGTTTCCTTATCTGATGATGGAAAGTGAATGCATTCTGCAAGATCTTAAGTTTCAGCTGGGTTATTAATACCTCTGGGGACCGACCCTCCATCTGATGTCACACAGTAATTTTGTTGTTCCTGTCTGCATAACTTCATCTAGAGAAATTAGTAAATTCTTGATGAATACATAGCATGTATGTTTCAGACCACATCCAGTACCTTAAATAGTTTGCCTTATTGTTTGGCTTTTGAGCACATTAATCACAGTAACCCTATCAGATGCATTCAGGTCAGTTGTGTAAATACTAATTGCCTGAGCAGAAAACCAGTAAGGACAACAAAGGCAATATGTACCTTTGTCATGTGCAAAATATTTTTCTTGATGTTTCAAGAAACAAGGTTTATTGCTAAGCTGGTCTGCTAGATATGGCACCTTTTCAATTCCAATTATAATGTATATAGAAACAATATCATATGGTACTTGAAGTTCTTCAGTCACAATGAAAGAAGAGCAAAAAGTCAGGTTTTCTTCTAAGGTGCTTGTATAATTTGCTTTTAATCTTGCACATATGCAGAACACATGAAAAGTATACCATGCATTGGAGAGAAGGACTTCTGATAGAAGCTTTCTTTGTGATTAGTGTACCTCCTTCAGTCACTCTCAGAATGAGAACACACAGGATACGGGGTCTGAATTGGGTGAATGTGGCAGGTGCAAGAGAAGACTGTGATGGCCAAAGTTTAGTGACCACTGAAGTTCCTTGCAATTGGTGTTCCTGGCAACTCTTTCTAATTCCACAAATCTTGTAGTAACTTGCATAAATTTTGAGGTGGAAGAGTTACATGTTTTAAGCACTTTAATATGTGTATGTTTTTGTTGCAGTTATGGGTGAAAATAGTTGATGGAGACATTGAAGATTCTACACGTTCAGATCTCTATGAATATATAGTAGACTTCCTGACATTCTGCTCAGACCAAGACCTTGTGTGGAAGTACTCTGCATGGATTTTACAAAAGAATGAAGAGGTTTGTGATTGATATACTTTTCACAGAACACCAGTGTTCCTCTGCAGTGGTGTTTGGGTTTTCCTTAGTGTTGGTCCTTCCTGCTAGTTAATCGACATTTATGCAGAATATTTAATGCCAGTTAAATAGTGATCAGCAGAAGAAAACTTCCATGTTGTAAGTTCTTCTAAGTCCCTCTCTTGACAAGTGCTGCCTCTTTTAATTCTGAAAACAGAGTTTAGGGCATTCTGTACAATGAAAAATACAGCATGTCTTCTGTTTTCTTCATATTGTGTAAGATAATTTTAAAATCTTAAAATAAGTAAATCAATTTACAGATTAATTCTTGCTGCTGCTTCTTTTTAAAATATATTCCACGAATGGGTGGTATCTGTGTACACCAGGACATGGAATAAATAGCCTTCTTTTAAGACTAAACTTCATTGATAGCAGAATTAACTTAATCCACCAAAATTTAAAAAAAAAAAAATTGCAACATCATTTTGGTGTGGTGTTAAGTGAGATGTTTTGATCCTGTATTAAAGAGTCTGTGCTGATGGAACTTGTCACTTCCTGATCTGTATTAATTTAAAGCTTAGTTATTTTGTGCCATGGCAGATTGCTAAACTTTTGTTTTGGTCAGTACAGAAATCTCTTGCTCTACATCATCACATGTGAAAAGGATTAAAACATTCTGGTTTTAAATTAAACTTTCTTGCTACAAAGGCTGAAATCTCTTGTTCTGCAGTTGTGCAAATCTGTTCAATACTCTTTGTGGCTGGTGGAAGTTGTGCCCAAGCCAAGGTTTTAGGCTGGACGATGTATAGATTACAGATTGAGGCAGTGGAGATAGGAGTGAGTGAGATCACAATAAACACAGAGTAGTGTAATCCTGTGGTATTGAGCACAGTTTTTTGTTGTTTATCTTCCTGAATAATGCACTAACTAATCCAACACTGCTATTACCTTTTCATTTTAAATACTTATTTAATAAAATAGTTACCACTGAGTTCCTAAATGCAATTAACTCTTTCTAGGTCGGCGTACAGATTTTCACTAAAAGGCCTTTGGAAGAACAGGAGAAAAACATTAATCCAGATGATATCATCACTTGCCTTAACAAGTATCCTAAAGCACGTGTCAAATATCTAGAGCATCTTGTACTGGAAAGAAAGATAGAGGTGAGTCCTGTGAGAATGGTAAAAGGTAGTCACAGGATTCAGAATGGAAGTTATGATCAGGAAGCCTGAAAAAAGGCAAAGGCTAGAAGAAATAGGCATAATATGAAGTCTTTCAGATGTACTCAGAGTAGGGTAGGAATGGTTTTAAGATTAAAGTAAACAATGAGGAGTGGATAACTGCATTATTTTGAACTTTTCAACTCTTCTGATGACAAGACAGTTACCTCCCCTCAGAGTCCGGGGGGGTGTTTTTTGCATCTGATTATTGCACACTTTTCTGTTTCATTGAGGCTCAAACCTCCTGGTAAGATCATAAAAAAATGACTGAGCAACTGCTAATCCTAGTGCACTGTGGCAGCAGTATATTAAAATTGCTAATTCAATGTTTTGCTAGTAGGAGTGTTTGATTCTGTCTGTCTGGAGAGATTTGAGCAATTAATTATCAAGTTAAACCATGCACCCCTCACTGTAGAATTCCAAACCACTCTAAATGTTGAATGTCCAAAAGATGCATTTACAAGTCCTACGTGACAATGTATTCTACCTTTAGGTTTTTTAGCACAATACAAAAGCAGCCAACCATTGTTGTATTTGGATATGAGACATTTTAAGTACAGGAGAAATTCCTTTAACCTGCAAATAAAGCAAGGAAATGAACAGTGAAAGAACTTGGCAGAAACAATAACCAGTTCACTAATATACATTTTTCAAATACCTGTGTTGAATCAATAGTTTCCCTTTATCGCTATTGCAAATATGTCAAGGTGTGTTACACCATGAGTGATGAAGGTATTGGTCTCTGATATCATGGATATTTTCAAACAAACTTTTTGAGTTATACGCGATGCCTTGTAGACTATTTGTAACAAAAATAATTTGCAATGAAATCTACCTGCTAGTAAAGACTGGCTTATAAATCAGTTTGGTCTTTAGAAATTACTGGGTTCTTGTAAATTATTCAGATCGAATGATTGAGAGTATTTCAAACAGTCAAATCATCAACTTGTTTTGATGAATATTAGGTAGTGGATAACAGAAAAAGTACTGTGCCTACAGAGTGCTTGTCTACCTCTGGTAGCTCTGTCTGTCAGATTTTATTGCAGAAATAGAAAAGGTCAAAGAACATACCCGAATATGCTTAGAGGTATAGTGTATGTTGTGAAGCTGGTCTGAATTAAGTTGTCTATCTGCATGGACAAAAGACTTTGTGATTAATTCAAATGAAGTAAGTTAAAATACATTTTGTATAATTAAATAAATATTCATCACTATTACTGGTGGAGAGAGGAAGTTGTCTTTGCAAACTGAGCTAACATTGTTCTTTTCATCTGTAGAAAGAGAAGTACCATACTCATCTAGCTGTCTTGTACTTGGAGGCAATAACTCAGCTAAAATCTGAGACCACAGATAATTGTACAGAAACAACTGAACTGCTGTTTAAATTACGAAGTTTGCTTCAGAAATCTGATCTTTATAGAATTCGCTTTATTTTGGGTAAGTTGCATGTTGTCTGTTAGAAATGCTGTATGTCATTTCCAGCAGGAAACAAAATAAAAGTCCTTGCAAGGATATAAAACTGAGAGATCTGAGGTTTCTGGGTGTGTGTGCTTGGTAGGCTATATTTCTAACAGGCACAAGTTAATTTAGAAGTCATATCAACATATAGTGTTGTCCGTGATCTCCTATAGCTCATGAGGTACAATCCTATGCTTGGCACTGCACCAAAGACCGTGACTGACTGGAAAAAATATCTTCATACAATTGTTGTAATAGTGGTTTTCTTAATGATGAGCATGTAACTTGTGACAACCTTTTGCAAATGAAAGTTTATTTATTTATTTATTTATTTACAAGTTCATTTTTGAGCAGTCTGTTTTTCAGTGAATGGAAGTGAAACCTGGAGGAATTTGATTATTAAGGACTCGTTTGTTGTCCGTAACCTTGAAACTCTCACCTGAAAAACTGGAGTTCATGTTAAACAAAAGCATGAGCATCTTTTTGAGTGAAAAGTGCAAAATACATCTTACTGTTGGTGTAAGGCAAGCAACAGTTGAGCTAAATCTTTTCCTTGGTCAGTGCTTATAATGGTTAATTTTTAATGTTTCATCCACTGTTTTCCAAAACACACTGCAATTAAGAAGTCATGTGTTTAAAGCCTCTCTGGTATGGAGGATGATGGCTGAAGGATGAAAGGAAGGATGGAATATTGAATGAAGGGAAGTGACTTGTTATTGCACCGAACGATGTTAAATGATTTTTTTGAAATTCAGAGGAAAAAATCCAGTGGATGTGGAAATAAAAAGAGCTGAGTAGCAACTAAAATAATTTACCAATGTTTAATGTTCCCTTGCCTTTCCAGACAGCAAAATGTTATATGACAGATAATGTACAAGTATAACACAGTCATTGAAACTCTTGCTCTTTTTCATCTTTTAGTTTTTAAATAAATTTTTAAGGGCAAGAGTTACAAAATAGATTTTTTTTTTTTTCAAGTAAGAAATCCTGTATTTCAACTCTTAATGTTACTTGGAAGTGACATCAATGCAAGGTAGTGTGTTCTTCCTTGATAACCAGAATATTATGTTGAGAAAAACATTGTATTTCCATACATTTTGTATAGACCTATGCCAAATCTTTATCACGTTTACAATAAGTAGAGGATTTTCTACTTTATCTTGAAATACCAGATGAAGTTGTCACTCCACCTGCCTATTGCTGACAGTTAAACTTTAAACTGTCAGACTGGATTAAGTGTTTGTAGTGTCCTTTTCTTAAAGGAAAGTGCTATTTGATCTTTAGTGGGTTTTATGGACTTTGTTTTGTAACTTCTTGTAGTATTGGGAGAAGCAGAGCTTAATATTGCAGCTTCATCTTACAGTTTATTATACATGGTAGCAGTGTGTGCAGAAATATGCAAGACTGACCTGCTAGAATTAAAAAGATGTCAGGGACAGTGGCTTATCACCTGTTATTTAGTAATTTTTTTGTCCCAGATTTTGTGGTGTTCTTTTCTTGGAGATGTGTTTCCATACATCTAGGCACTCCTGTGCTTACAGGAGTTAACAGGGTGGTGTTGGGTCCTGGGTTGGACTCAATGATCTCAGAGGTTTTCCACCCTCGTTGATTCTGTGATCTGTCCTCTCTATAGTTGCCAGCACCCCTGCAAAAATAGCAGGAGTTGAGTTCTGGGGGCATGTATGCATTGACTCTGGGAGAGAGAGCAGTTGTCTGTTTCACTGAGCAAATATTGCTTTATTTCCCACTTAACAGACAAAATCCAGGGCACAGACCTTCATATGGAAAGTGCGATTTTATATGGGAAACTAGAAGAACATGAGAAGGCTTTGCATATCCTTGTCCACGAGTTAAAGGACTTCCATGCTGCTGAAGAATACTGTATATGGAACTCTGAGAACAGAGACATGCAGTACAGACGGAGGCTTTTCCATATGCTGCTGTCAGTGTACTTAACTCCAGGCACTTCGGACTGTGCACTAGTCATGGCTGCTGTGGATCTCTTGAATAACCACGCTGCTGAATTTGATGCGGGTCTAGTTTTGCAGGTGGTGCCTGACAGCTGGTCAGTGCAGCTCCTCTCCCCATTCCTGACCGGAGCAGTGAGACAAAGCATCCACACAAAAAGAATGACTCAGGTTGCACTTGGCTTAGCACAAGCTGAAAACTTAATTTACAAGCATGAGAAGGTAGGTTGCTGGGTTTTTTTAAATGGAAGCACTTAGAAGCATTACAGTTGAGTCCTTTGATATATAATAATCAGAAGAAGTTTGAAGAATTAGGACAAAAGTTGTCTTCGTGTCCTTGGCACTTTTATTTACTGCATTTATTAGAGTTTTTTGCTATGACTACTAGATTCAGAACTAATTTTATGCTCTCCCTGTAAAACAAAAGGGAAGATGTGGGCCTTGAAATAGGAACAACCTTGGTGAGCTTCTGGGCTGAATGAAAGTGAATCTACAGATTAGCAAAGTTATTGCAGAAACTTTAACAAGTGTGAGTTATCATTTCTTTTGCTAGGAGGGAGACCTGTCAAAATTTGTAAAAAAATTTATCCAGAACTCAATATTAGTTGAAGCTTGTTAGTAGATTTCATTAATGGTAAATTCAGTTGTGAAGCTTTCTTCTTTTCCTAGCTAGGGCAGTGTTGCTTAAAGCTCCCAGCAGATTCTTAAAACTGTTTTTGTTTTATCCATTTGAAATTATATGCTTCATCATTTCCCTTCCTTTCTTGCTAGATTCATATTTGGAATTGTTTTCTCTCTCTTTAGGTTAAACAAAGAGGAACCCCCATTCTTCTTTCAGACAAAAAAGTCTGTCAGGTGTGCCAAAATCCCTTCTGTGAGCCTGTATTTGTAAGATACCCAAATGGGAGTGTGGTCCACACGCACTGTGCTGCCAACAGACATCTGAATTCAAATGTGACTCATCACTCTTCCAGCTCCAGCAATCAGACTTGAACTGTGCTCCAGTCCCACAGGTTCCCATGACTTACACCCTATTGAAAGTGGGCTGGAGAGAAAGGATGAAGTGCAGCTACTTTAAGTATAAATCAAGATGGACAGATAGTTTTTTGGGTTAAAAGGAAAACTTCCAGTAAATATGAAATATTGCCACTTATCTTTCTGATTTCTAATGAATGTAGATAGAAAAAAAATTCACTACCAGACACGGAGAGGTGCAAATATGGGCTCTTCTGTATATAGGAATAAACACTTAAAGAAAATGAGCCTTTTCTTCACAGTCGGGATGAATGTTATTGAGTCAAGGCAAACAGTTATTTTAAGAACTGTCACTTTGCACTGAATGTGATGTTCATAAGTTGGTAGAGGTGGAGATGGCATCTATTGAGTTGGAATTCTGGAAACATGACAGGATAAGATTGGCATGGTGCAGCTTACCATCGAGACAGAAACGTGTGTCAATTATAATGTTTGCTGCAGCATGTCTTCTTTTGGGCTGGATTCTCTTCCCCATGATCACATTATGAAGTTCATTTTTTTTGCTCTACAAAATGTTGGGTCTTGATGCACTTTTTAGTACCTCCCTCCCATCCACCTATATGGAATTTAAATTTAAGCACTGGTCTGTTGGGTTTCAGCTCCTGCAGTTACTGTAATAAACCGAGTGGAAGCTGACAGCCTCAGTCACACAGGTGTGCTTGGAAGAAGAAGAAAAAAAAACAACAAAGATTGTCTGGTCAGACTGTAGTCACTTTTATATGGGGGAAGAGACCTTAACTTTAATATTGATTTATTTATTAATATGCAAATATACTGTACATACAGTTGAATAAATTGATCTTATCATTCTAGAGTTTCTTTGGAGGATTAAGATGTAGTTGATACATAAGTGTACAGATTATGTGCAAAGTGTTTGCTATAACATAACTTAGGCAGGTTGGAACTTCACAAGAATGGGTTTTAGTCCTTGTTGATGACTTCGTGCAATCAAAACCACAGAAAGAAGGTATAATTGGCAAGACATCTACAAAAGTGCACTACAGGGGTACTGGATTTGTTATATGCTACTAAACATTCTGTAAACTAAGTTTTTTCAAATAACAACACAAACTCCTTATTTAACTGCCCTGATCTGTATTCACATTGCTATTTAACCATTTTAAAGCAGAAATTTAAAAGAGGCTGCTTTCCCCAAGAGAAGTCAGAAAAATGACAATTTTAAATAAAAGTTAAGTATTTCAAAGTTAAAGCATTTCTTTTCATTCTGTAAAGCTCTAATAAATGCCAAGCTTACTGACCAGCATGCAGCTGCTTCCCTGTTCAGCATTCCAAATCAGTGGAGACTTTTACAGCAAAATGGAGTATGTGCATGGTACTTTATAGAATCATAGAATAGGCTGAGTTGGAAGGGATCCATCAGAATCACCGAGTCCAACTCCTGCAGGATCACACCACATGCCTGAGAGCCTTGTCCAGATACAGTCTCCTTTTATAAAAGGTTGGCTTACGAAACTGCCTTCTAAGTGTACCGCTGCCTCCAAGAAGGGGCATCCAGACCTAATCCAGGGGAAAAAGATATCCATGTCTTTCTCACAGAATCATACAAAGGTTTGCAGTGAAAGGAACTGTAAAGATCACCTAGTCTAACCCCCCTGTCAAGGACAGGGACACCTTCCACTTGGCCAGGTTGTTCAAAGCCTCATCCAACGTGGTCTTGAACACATCCAGGGATGGGGTGTCCACAGCCTCTCTGAGCAACCTGGCCCAGTGTGTCACCACCCTCTGAAGAGTTTTTTCCTAATACCTGATCTAAACCTGCCCTCAGCTTAAGGCCATTCCCCTTTGTCCTATCCCTACATGGGTACAAAGTCCCTCTCTGGCTCCCTTGTGGGCTCCCTTCAGGTACTGGGAGGTACTATAAGGTCTTCCCAGAGCCTTCTCTTCAGGCTGAACAACTCCAGTGCTCAGCCTGTCTTCATAGGAGAGGTGCTCCAGCCCTCTGATCATCTTAGTGGCCCTGCTCTGGCCTCATTCCAACAGGTCAACATCTTTCTTGTGTTGAGGCCCCAGAGCTGTACACAGCACTCGGGATGGGGAGTACTTTGCTTTAAAGCAAAACACCTTTGAATCTTTCCTGATTTTGAAATTAGGAAAGTATAACTGTTGTGTTGAATTTTATTTATTTTTAAAAACCCAAGTAAGGAATTTTGTAGTGCTTTCTACTAAGATATGTAAGCCATATTTAGTGAGAGGCACTTACAAAGAAGTCAGGTATGGGCATTTCTGACTCAATTCAGGCTTGAGTGATTCTGCTGTGGCACTGGTATGAGCAGACTATCTTGTATTCGTGGGTTTTGAACATTGTGTATACAACTGGCAATGATGACATAGACAAATTTTTAGTCCTTGGTCCTCAAAATACTTACTGATAGAGAAGAAGTGGTTTTTACAAAGATTGTAAGACTTATGTGCAGTAGCCTGCATTTCCTAAGAAATACTTTCATTTGCTGCCAGCATCCTCAGTGTGCTCTTTGTTTTATTTAATAAGGAGTATTAAAACAAAGACCCTTCTCCATGATTTAGACTAATTCTAGTCACCAGGTAGTGATGAACTTAGTCTTGTCAACGGCTGTTGCAATGGAATAAAGATCATATCACTCCAGACCACAGGAAAGTTCTTAATTTTTATTGCATGAAAAGGTATGTCTGTAAAAGATTAAACAATCCTTTATTAATATTTTTTTGCAGATTTGTGCTTTGGCTAAAATGCAGCAGAAATAATAATTGTTCTGACATACAGAACAAATACAGAAATCAGAATAATGTGAGGTAGCATATTTGCAATCATAGGTGTTTGAAAGTATGATTAATATTTAAATTGGGGGCATCTAATTCTTTTAGGTCTTCCCCCTCCCCCGAAATGTGGACTTGAGAAGTATTGACATTTCATTCATACATTGTTACCTGTTTCTTTTTTAAATTTTACACTAGAGCTCATTTGGATGAATTAATATGGAAATCCCTAGGTAATAAAAGGAAAAAGAAAAAAAACCAATGTGAGGCTGAGGCAGAGCAAGAGCTCAGCAGGGAGGTGGCAGGAGGACAATGCTGTTCCACTGTGTGTGCAGCTGGGATACTACTGGATGAGCGGAGATGTTGGCCTATGTCAGAGTGGTATGTGGTATTCCGTACTTTGTCACCAGGAAATGTGTGAAAGGTCTGCATTCAAATTTCCTTAGGTAGGACAACTGCAACACCCCTTGGGTGAGAACTTCACACTGGGGAATGAGTTCATTTTTCTTTTTATTTTGGCACTGTCTGTTCGTTCTTGGTTTATGTATGTGAAGTCCTGGGACAGCATTGCTACTGTGTTAAGTTCTGGTATGGCTGCAGCAGTGTGGAGGGAATGACTGGTAATCTAGCTATTAATTGCTGACTGGATATGTGAAGGAGGAGAGGCAGGAAAGAAGAATATTTCTCTGACCATCCTTCTAGTTTGGATATTAAATGCTTTCTGGGACTTTAAGCTTGATGCAATCTTTTTATCTACAGTCAGGAAATGTGATGTCTTAGACCTGCCCTTGGAGAGAGGAGATTCTGTCAGAATATTTCTTCTTAATTTAGCTGTTGCTAAATTGTTTGTAATTCATCTCTGTCCCTTTTCCAGGGAGTGTCCTCCAACTTTTATGTGTGAAAACCAAAACAGAAATGCAGATAGATTTATTTTTTTAATGTGATAGTGTGTCTGTGATTCAGGACATAGTAACTAAGATTAGTCTCTCATACAGATGCCTCTGCAAATACTAAGACATAGTATTGCCTAACCTGTAGCTTCTACTTACTGAAATATTGCAGCTCTGACTTTTTTAGCCGTCCACCGTTACAGTTGATGGTACATACAAAAAGCACTTGTTAAACCTTCTTCTTCCCTTTCATATCTCCATGCTTCCTCACATAAAAATTACCTATGATACGGATATGTCATCATATGCAGTTTTTCCTTCTGTAAGCCAAAAAGAGGAAAAATCCTGATGAGAAAAAATTGCTCAGAATCTGGCACTCTGCTCAAAATAAGATTCACGCTGTACATTCATGAGAAAGAATTCAATTACATCTTCATTTCTTCTATTTACATGGATAAGTTGTCACATTGAGATCAGTATTCTTGTAATATTGTCAAAGTCTGGAGAAAATAAGCATTTGGGATTCGTTACACAGAGCACACCACAGGTACCTATGAACTGCCTTCCTCAGGCAGCCCATACTGTGGTGACTCGGGTGTGCTCAGGAGTCCAGGTTACAATGATAACTTCTCTCTTTGCTCCCCCTGCTCCCAGTCTCCAGCAACTTTCCAGCCTTTGTTGACTTTTCTAGCACTTAATTGACATGGGTATAAATCTTGAGAGGTCTGAGGGACTCTTGAGCACGTTTGTCTTCAGTAAAATGTCTCTTTTTTACATCAACCCCATGAAACCCTACTAACCTGAGCTGTGGAAAGCTGGTGGTAGGGATGGAGTATGTGTGTGTTTTCTGAGAACTTTATTACATGTTTAAACACACAAGCGTTATCCTGACTCTGCTGAGTCTTTATAACATCTGTTCCATGCAGGACTCCTGTCCTGAATGACATTGAAAAGTATTTTGCGTTATACAGCTCTATCAAGAAGTAACTTTTAATTTTGTAACTCTTCCCTCTATTCAGCATGGCTCTAAGTGTTTTATTAACATCCTGCTGTTCATAATAGGCAGCAACTAATAAATTTTCATTGTGAGCTCTCTTCCTATTGCCTATATTTGCTAATTAATTTTTCTCTTGTTGTACAACACTTCGGGGCTTTTGCCTTGTGAACACTGGTAATTAAATGTGCTGCTACTTTTTAAGGGAAAAGAAGAAAAGAAGTTAATGACATTCTGTAGCATCTGATTGATTGCAAAACTGAAGTTCCCCTGCAGTAAATTTGTTCAGGTGGAAATCTGTACTGTTAAGGCTTTCGGACTTAGTGGTTATTTGGTGAACATATACAGCAGTATGTGGAATGTACAAATGTATATATATGTTGATTTTTAATAAAAAAAATCTTTTAATTATGTTTGTTGTTGATTCATAAATATAGACCCTGGAATGTGAATGGCCAAGTGAAGGGGAAAGGTTTTCCAGTGGTAAATTGAGGATTCATCAGGGTGACTGACACAGAGGGTCAGGTGAAGAGGCTGAATTACGCAAGTGCAGGATGTTAATGGAAATAAGCAGATGTTCTTAAAAACCAGTGAATTTTACTTTGGTTTTGCCTCTTACCTCTTCCTTGACTGAACCTGGGTTTTTACAGATTCAGATGAAAGCGACCACTGCCATTACAGCTTTGGAAGATCTTGATCTACCTCTGTGTAGTCGAAGTAATCGGGCAGTTGCAGAGGGAGTCTGGTCAGTGCCAGGTGCATGGACATCCTGGAGCAATATGAACTGAACTACTAAACCATTGAGGAGAAGACCTTGAAACAGAGCTGGTGTTGGTCTGGGAGCATAAGCTGGTAGTTGAGCAGTGGAAGTGAGTGCTGTTTGCAGAGGCACCTCTGGAAAGAGGTAGAAAGGGAGCTTAATTTAAAAAAATAAAAATTAGGGAAACAAAGATGCAAGTGCCACCAAGATTTTATGGTGGTAATTTTTATTACTGGAGCTTCCTAACTCACCCTTAGGATGCCAGTAGCAAAGTTACTGCCAGAGCCTAGCCCATGTTCCCAGGAAAAGGGAATTATTATATCCCTGCAAAATAGAAGTGAGGCTGGCATACTCTGCAGAAGACAGCCAGTGTTCCTCATCTTGCTCCTCACTGCTCAGGGCTAATGGCCCTGGCTTCAGGGCCAAAGGACCAGGTGTTCCCCATTTCCAGCAGGAGGGGCAAGAGCCATCACAGTGGTACTGTAGGACCTACTCATGAGGAAACCCTGGGAAAGGAAGGGTGGTAAGGGCTGGTAAGTAGTCTGTGATAAACCACAGAAACTCGTGTTGTCTCCAAGGGGAGGTAGTAAGAGAGGAATAGAAAGGACAAGTACAGACAAGAAGTGTTTAGGACATGACTGCTTTCCAGCCCCACTCTGCCAGGCAAGGCAGGCACTAGCAATGCTTCAAGGAACTGCTGGATGCCAAACGCAGGTTGCGTGGGCAGCGTAGATGAGGATCAAGTGGGACAAAAATCCAACAGAGTGAGAACTACAGGGAATAGCCCTTGTTTTGAAGTTCAGGTCTGTGTTCTCTTGACAAGGTTTCTACAGACCTGTCAGGTCAAGTTTGTTCCTTTGGCTGAAGTGAAGGTTGTGGGAACATCGATGGGTGCTTAGGATGCTCTTACAGGGGGTGTTTGGGATGCAAATGTTGGAGTGCAGCACGATGCTGAAAGGAATGGAAAACTGCCTCAATAAGCAAGACTTTATTAGCCAGCAGGAAATACACCCTGGAGAGCCCTGGTTTGAGTTTCCCCAACCATCTATCCATCCAGCCAGTCAGTGGAGGAAAGGTAATGCAGAAAACATTAAAAAAACCTCCCAAAACGAGTTGTGACTCTGGCACAGTGGGATTTCAGCTAGTTTTGCCTCTAGAAAATGGTTAGAAAATGGTCCATGCTAAATCATCCAGATGGCAACTCCTTCTAAGACAAGTAATCAATAGAGTATAGCTGAGTTTAGGTAGAAATGAGTCCCAAAGGTCCAGTTCACTGCACCAGCTGTAGCTGCAGGACAATATAAGGTCAGAGGCTAGGGCTGCCAACAGAAAGCTGATGGCTGAACGCATGTCAGGTTTTCAGTAGGTAACAAGGCTGATAATAGTTCCTAAAAATCCAATAGCAGCCATGAACAGAATCACCAATGCCTATAATGCCTATAATTGCCAATAACCCCCTAAAGATATTGTCTCATAACCCCCTTGTCAACATTAATTGCTTTGAGTGACTATCCCTGACCACTGGCCTGACCATCCCAATGCATGTTAAAAATCCTAGAAAAATTTAGGCTGGCTGGTTTTTCTGGAGATGGTGTTGTCCAAGCCCAACTTGAAGCAGGGTCAACTTGTGTTAAGTTAGTTTTCTTGGTTTAGACCAGTGCTGACAAGCTTGAAACCAGATTGGGAAGGGTCCAAATGTCTTCTGTTCTTCCCTTTGCCAGATCAATGTATTGCTTAAGCATCCACAGTACTCTCTGGTAGAGAGAGGTAAAGGGCTGAAAGGTACATCTGTCTTGAATAAATAATTTGCTTTGTTGGGGTTTTTGTTTTCTTTTTCTGAATATTATGTAAGGACTGCATAAACAGGGAATTTATAAAAAATAGCAAGCAACTGGTGACAGCTTCAAGATTATGCACTTCGTGTTTCTCTGACCTGGAAGTATATTCAAATAAAATGCAAGTTCTTTATATCTGAAAGTCACAGACAGCAGGAGATGTTCCAATCCCTTTAGTCCCTGTAACATACAAGGTTACTCTGCAGTGTCATGCCAGAAAGCTCCCAGAATTTGACAGAAGTACGGGTTTTTCTATTTGAATCACAAGCAGTTGAAGATGGTGAGGGAGGAGCACAGCATGGATTTGTATCTGCTTTTTGAAAAGATGTTATTCACCGGGGATTTACATTTGCAAAGTGAAGGGAGGTTTTTATTTCTGTACTTGTTTGATCCATCTTTAGGTTTTAACTTGTCATGTCTTATTTCAAAGCATCTCTGTGGCCTTTTCTGACACACCGGTTTGTCAAGCAGAAGCTTTAGTGTTCTTGCTTCAAAACCTTCCCAAAAGGTCTTGTTCTGGACAGCAGCCACTCAGTACATCCCCTCTAGATACTCCAGTCAGCATCAGCATGCCAGGAGTACTTCTGACAGCAGTTGCTCATTCTGTAATGCTGAATGGCCCCATGACTGTGATGGTATCGTAGTTTAACCCCAGCAAACGACCGACCCCTCTCGGCCACTCATTCACTTCTTCACCAGTGGGATCAGAGAGAGAATCAGAGGGGTAAAAGCCAGAAAACTCATGGGTTCAGATAAAGGCAGTTTAATATGGAAAGCAAAAGCTGCACACAGAAGTAAAGCAAAACAAGGAGTTAATTCACTGTTTCCCATGGCCAGGCAAGTGTTCAGACTTCTCCAGGACAGCAGGGTCCCATCACGCCTAACAGTGACTTGGGAAGACAAATGCCATCACTTCAAATGTTCCTCCACCTTCCTCCTTCTTAACCTCAATACTGGTGTCATTGGTCTGGAATATCCATTTGGTCAGCTGGGGTTAGCTGTGCCAGCTGTGTCTCCTCCCAATTTCCCATGCACCTCCAGTCTCCTCACCAGCATGGCAGTATGAAAAGCAGAAAAGAAAGGCCTTGGCTCTGTGTAAGCCCTGCTCAGCAATAACAAAATCATATCTATATTTTCAACCCTGTGTTCAGCACAAATCCAAAACACAGCCCTATACTAGCCACTGGGAAGAAAATTAACACTATCCAAGCCAAATCCAGCACAGATGGTCAAAACTAAAAACTACAAACCAAATAAATCTCAATCCCAGAGGAAGGAGGAGTCTCTTGTTAAGCTACTGTTAATTATCGATGCCTCAATACCCTACACTTTTGCTTTTCCCATCTGCCTCATATCAAATCACAAGAGTGTGCAGTGTTTCATACAAATAATCACTCGTACTGATAACTTGCCTCTCTGTGGAAGGCAAAATGGAGAGATTTTCTTGATTGAAGCCATGTCATGGCAGGATTCAAAGCCAGCTAAAAAGAAGACCTGCCAGGGACTTTTTTCAAAACAAATGCTCCTAAATGCAGCAAGAGGGCTCTGAATGCAAAAACCAGGCCTCAGGAAATTGTGAGCTAGAACAATTTTAAAATGGAAAAAGCTCCTGGGTTGTATGGGGAGAAAGTTTTAAAGGTTTGCAAGCAAATTCCCTACCTTGTGTCTTGTCAGGTCAAGTTTTGACTTTGTGTCAGAAGAAACTTCAGTGACTTTTTAAATTGTAAAGCCCCCTCACACTCCCTTGGGAATGAGCCACGCTGCTCCAAAACAGGGGCTGCCCATCTCTGCTCTGCCTACAGGCTTCTGTTGGTCCCTGGCCATCTTCCCTTACTTGGCTGCACCTTGTTCTTTTGTGTCTTCCCAGCTGAAGAGCCATGTGGCTTTCAGGGTAGTGCAGGCTGTGTCCCACCTGAGGGGCTAACTCTGCCCCTCTGGGTTTGACCACTTTTCTTCTCCAGACTCGTAGCAAACATTGTGCAGTTTGCTTCATTTTACCCTCTAGCAGCAAGATTTGGGCCTGAGAGGAATGGGATGAGGACTGACAGTGCTTAATGTCTAAACAATTATTTACAAGAATAATATTTGTGAGATGCCTTCGACTTCATTTTCATTCTTTCTCATCTCCAAAACACCAAACCAATGAACCCTTCCTGCCAGGGCATGACAGATATTTGGCAAATGTGCAGGGACCTTGGATGTTCCTCAGTTCTCATGTCCAAGTCCCTCTAGATCTAGCCTGAGACCCTGGCAGCAGCCTAACAGAATAGTCAGTAGCATTTGCTAACAGAGTAACAGGCAGCTACATCTGAACTTTATTGCTTTTATGCCATCAAGATAACATCAGAACACTAAAGCTGCCCAGCCTGTTTGGGCAGTTCTCTTCAAGTTCTCTTCATTTTTGGGCCTATTCAGACTGACCTCTGTCTCTGGTGGAGGTAAACTGAGAGAGGTGGAGGAAATTATATTTATTCATCATGTCTTATCTAGATACTTGAGATCTGGCATGCTACCTGCAGCATGGGGTCAGACCCATTGCAGAAAACTGATAAAATGTCTTGTTGAAGTAGTCCCAGTAGTGGAAATCATAAAAAAACCTAGCAGCTTTGATATGCTTATTTTATGCCTCATCACCTGCCATTGCTTTGCAGAACTGTCCCCCTGCTGTTGGAGTGCTGGGAATGCTCTAACATACAAAGAGCTTTTTTTCCCATCCTTTGTAACATTTGAGAGGAAGAAATCTGTACCCAAGGTAGAAAAGGATCTTATATTTCTTCTCAAATACTGTCATGCTCTACCTGCGAAGTGATAGTGGCGGTGCTAAAACTGTGCTCATGCTGACTGTACTTTCCAGTAGGTAATATAACGACAATGTGAAGAAAGCACAAGGCACTGGTACAAGTGTGAGTCCTCTCCAGTATAACCTGTACTTGCCAGTACAACTTTGCCCACTGCAGGTGCTGCCTGGTGCTGCAGAGAGCGAGAACTGGCTCCAGCACTGTGGTGAGCACATAAGTTGGAGGCAAACGTACCACATACTCAGCTGTGCAGCAAAGCTGGTTACAAGGCTGTCCTTCATTTGACCTTTTCCCATGAAAGGTTTCTTTCAGCCACATCCAGCAGTAGGTGGGAGGCTGGGCACCCAAGGGAAGACCTGTTCAATACCTTCGCTGCTCTTCTAAAGGCGCACTAACAAAGAGATGCACTGGAGACTAGTACCAAATTTAGTCTCATGCACCCTACAGCAGAACAATAACAGTATTATAAGAAAAATAAAGATTGATTTGCAGCATCCAGCCTACTTGGTGATGCCCAAAACAATTATTCTTGACTAGAGTTGTTTCCTCAATCGAATTACCCAGCCTGGCCTCAGGAGCAACATGTTTCTACTTGTTCTTATGGTACCAGTGAAGGTCATTGAAGAAATCCACACAATCTAAAAAAGACTGGCAGCTTTGTCTTTCACAGCATAAGGAGGTGCATACCACACAGGGGTGATATTTATTCTGGTCCATGCTTGTCACTCGATGTGGTTTCTTACAAGAAAATATTAAAACCTGAGTATGAGCCCCAAAAGATGAGTACATTTTTCCTCTCATGTAATCATGGAGAATAAATTTCCAGCCTTAGCTGGAAAAGAGCACTAACACTACAGAGTTATGCTTCTCTTCCTCCTCCCTGCTCCTTGCCCTAGACACGTTCAGGACATTTCTATTCCTTTTGCTATCTCTCGCTACCCTATTTTAAAGTGGATTGTCTGTAATCATGCAAACTCCATTCCTGTGCACTCAACACATAAAGCTGATTAATTCACCCTTTCTGAAATTATGCACACTGCATCAATATGCTATCTAGTGTTTCACCTCTTAAATAGTGTTGTAAAAAAGGCCACATTACATTATCCCATCAATTGTACTTTGGAAACACTGAAAAAAACCCACATACACAGAAAATGTCAGGGATCTCATCCAAGTGCCCTGAGCTCACAAGGCTGAGTTTAAAAACAAACTTGTACCTGAATAATGCCAGTTTTAAGTAGTTATGTTTATTATTTAAGGTTCAGCACAATTCAGATTGGTTTTTACAGAGATGCAGAAGAACAGCTACAACAGAGCAAGAGACCCAGAAGTGTCTGTGCCGGGTCAGTGCACACAAGCAATCAGAAAGGCAGGGAGAGGGAGAAACACTCCAAAGAAAAACTAAGGAAGGAATCAGCACAATGTACCTTAGCAGATGAATTATGAAAACAGACTAAAAAATCCAGAGATAAGGTTGGAGAAGGATAGCAGAATGGCGAAATGAGTCAAATTCAAGGTGAAAGAAAAGGAAAGGCAGAGGAAAAATAAGATTATGCAAGTATCCCCCAGTGCCCACCCAGATTTTAGGACTACCTTCCTGGCTGGAGACACCCACACATGCTCCTGGGGTGTTGGGAATGATGCTCCTCAGAGTCAAACAAAATCTCTGTCCTGCCGCTCCCCTCCTTACCTACCCTCTTCCCCTTGACTCGTCCCACCTGCAAGTCTTTGGCCACACTCTCAAGTGCAGCAGTTCTCTCATCACTTTGACCTCTCTGTGCTGGTGGCTGGAAAGGGACAGAGACTGTACCTGACTAAAGGCTTTTTTTTTTTTTTCATAAAACCAACTTTCTAATGAATCTGCCTGGTAAAACTTCGCTGCATTACTGACTTATTTACAACTTTAAAATATATACAAAAAGGACAATAACAAGCCTACTTAATGATCATGAAACAGACTTAATGCCAGGTAATCACTGCACCTGTACCAAAAGGCAGAAGGAAAAGTATAATTAAACTCCAGAATTAGAAAGAAGAGGAAAAACAGTCTAATAATAGCTACTTCACCAATAAACATAAAGGTTATAAGTGAAATCCCCAGAATTTCAAAGTCAAAATATATTTGTAAAAGTGAAAAGGTTAGAGGCAGAAAAATAATAATCAGACGGCAAAAGGTAAATAATCCATTAATCATGCACAGCTGCTGAAGTGACTGAGTGAGCAGGATGCTGGTTGGGCTGTGGAGCAGCAGAGGCGATGCCTGGCCACAGCCAGCATGGCCAGCCCTGCTCCTTGAGCAAAGGTGGCACCTCTTGCCTACAGCAACCATTGCCTGCCAGTAGGAAAGAAACAGAGTAATTAGAAACAGGCACTAGAAACAGTTCCTATGGGAAATGCTGTGCTTAAAGGGGAGAAGCATATGGTAAGAGGCAGAACTCAGCAGGCTGCAGCTAGACAGATGCTTGTGGAAAATCAAGCATGACTGCAATGGCAAAAGCTGCAGGCTAAGGAGTGTTAGCCAGCCTTGTAACCACTGACATGGCACCTTCACTTCGCCATTCACTTTTTTTCTGTTTTCTTCTTTTGAAAACAATCTGCAGGGCACTGATGTGCATGAAAAAGAAGGATATTGTCTTTACACTGAGGTTAGCAGCTGTGGTCAGCTTGCTGCATTTATTTTGGATACATTTGAGTTTTAAATCTGTAGGGCCAATTAATGATCAAAATGCTTTTAGTTCTCCTCCCCTGTCAACTTGTGCAGAACAGTGCCAGTGGTCAAACATTTTCAGATCCATGGAATAAACAGACTCCAGTGCTGCTTCAGGCTTCAGCACAGCATTGTCTGGCCCCTCGGCACAGGCAGTGATGGGCATAACGAAAGAAGCTCCCTCACACCTCACTTCCTGCTGGGAAGAGCTGGGAACAGCTGCTACCCTGGTGCCTGCACCACTGCATCCCTGAGTGATAACCTCCAAGATTATTTGTCTGTTGGGGCAGCCTTTTGAAATGAGAGATGTCTATTGAAATGAGCCATTCTATTTTACATTTTCCTGAAGTAGAGGAGGTGTCTATTCCACTGTGGGTGTAGTTTTTGGTCACCCTTCCTTGGTGTCTCTCCTGAAGCGGCTCTCCCTGGTCATTTAAATAGAATGCAGTGTCTTGGCTCAAGGTCTGCTCCTGCTATGACACTCACTGAGGTTTGAGTTCATATACTTCGCCTGTTTTAAATGTCAGAGGTGAGAGATACCACCAGAAGGGATCTATGGATACAATAAGGCAGAAAAAAGTTAAAAAAAAAAGGATGATATCAAGCTAGGAGTGAAATCAGGTCAATCCTGTAAGACCTTGTTCTCTAGGTCTCAGAGAATAATGCCTTTGGATGAATTAGAGCATATTTACAAAAATACTTCCTCATGCCTATTTTTGGTCTAAAGTCATAATAAAGGGGCTGATCCTTTTATTGGATTTCAATGCTGAGATGCACAGAGAACCCTCGTTTAGCAAAGCACTTTCTTACATGGAGAAGCAATATGATATTACAAGGTAAGAATCATGGAGATTTTGCTCTAAAGAAGGAAAAGATCTGGACTTGGGAAGGGAAGGTCTTTGGCACAAGAGCAGTCAGTGTTTTCTCCTGAAGAGAGTAGTTCCTTCAAGTAGCAATGCAAGATTATATATTTTAATGTATTTTTTTGCCTCAAAATTCTCTGGACTCTTTAAATATGAAAAAGGTGAAGCTGATTTTCATGCTTGTTCTTGTGCTCAAAAGATGCACAGGGAGCCACTGAAGAAACATTTTCGGCTTTAGACTACAAAGTAAACAAAGAGAAAATGGGTTTACTTCTGAGGCAAGGAGTTTAGTAGCTCTACCTTAACTCTAACACTGCAGAGATGTGTTCCTGAACAGAAGAATCACTCCACTGCAAGAACACCTAACAGGCTACTTGAAGGCCCACAGAAGTCTCTTTAAAAGCTTTTAAAGATACCTTTTCAAAGACACTTTGGTGCTTGGACTAAGAAGTCTGCAAATGTGTCAAATTAATTGATGACTGTTAATTTAGATCCCCCTACTAGCACACAGACATATTTGTTCTCAGTCTAGCTCCTGGATATTCTCCCTACTAATGCTTAAGGCAGAGCAGATCATTGAACTGAGAGCTGAAAAGAAGCTTCATTTCTATCTTACAAATTGTACAACAATATGTAACCAGGAGGTGCCTCATTTTATCCACCTGTCTGGTTCATTCGCAAGCAAGTCTTAATTAAACAGCCATCTTAATTTAGATGGCCTTAGGAAAATTATTTATAAAAAAATAATTTAGATGGTTTAGAACAAAGAAAATTGCCTAATTTAAGGAGTTGATAAAGAAATTGTAATAATGAAATGAAAAAGAAAAAAGAAAAAACCACACCACACCCACTACCTTGAAAGCAAAGCTTCCCTGATTGTTTTTTAATTGGTATTAGCATTGCTGTACTAAGTTGGATCTCTTTTCCAGAGAATTGGAGCTATAGGGGGTTACACTAAAAAACATTTTGAATTGAAGATTCAGAATAAAAAGTATCTATAATCTATTCCAAATAAAACTGAAGCATATAGACCTAAGAAGCAGCTATGCTAAAACTGCCAGTGTTACAAAGCCACAGGTGAACATTTGGTGTTATACTCTGCTGTAGGGTGGCAATGCTGCTACAATGACTATGGCAAAAAAGGTCTGATTAATTGCAACAGCTGTGTTTTTCCTGCATGGTTCAGATGGCAGCTTAATAAACTGTTCCTGTGCTGGAAAGCAGGAAAGTAGGACAGTGTGGGTTTCATCTGTGTGTGTGTTCCCTTTCTCAACAAACTAACAGAAAAATATGTGGTGAAGCAGTTTAAGAGGAATCTATTTTTTCACTGAAAGACTCATTCAAATAACTGAAATTTCATCATAAACAAAGTAACACAGAGAAGTATTTTTTTCCATTTTCAGGACTGCATGTCCTAAGTTTGTATGATTAATGTCAGTGCAACAGAAACTTGTTTCCATGGTGCTTTACTAGTACTCAGCCACTACACATTTATATTCAACAATAATTCCTAAGCCTACTCCTCTACCTGTGAATGCACAGCAAACCTCTTCTGGTAGCTCTAGTAACCTCTTCTAGCTCCATTAACTTTGTCCACTTTTCTATCACTTCCCCGAAGTCCTTTCATTCTGCTGCAAATAATTCCCATGGAGGATGACCTATGCTCAGAACTGGATTTTCATCCTTGAATAAGGGCCCATGCAAATGAGATGCTCAGCTAAGTAAATCCAACTTGCTAAATACCAGTAAAATAATGTCATGGAAACAGACTCCAATAACCTGCCTTTGCTTTTAGTCACCACTTGTCAGACATGATCACAACAATAGCAAATTAACTTCAGGGAAAAAAAACCTGACAGGGCAAAGATACTTGGGCAATATTCAAATGAACCACTTAACCTTTCGGAACTAAAAGCTTCCTGCAATAATGACACATTAGTCATTAACTCAATATGTGCTTTGTTAAATATTAGACAAGAGCTCACATTCAATTTAGCTCTCACATATACTCAGCGACAAAGAGCCATCTGTGTCAACTACAATCTCCAGGATGGGAAGTGTGCTGTGAATGGCACTCCAGCCTTGTAAAGCTCTGGTGTATGGGGAAAAATACACAACAGCCAGTACCTAATGGGAAAAGGTGATAGAGAAAGGAGAATAATCCTCTTTATGGTGCTATATGCCCTCCTCAGTGCTATCCATCCTGTGCAAGCACAAACTGAAATAAAGAAGCTCCACCTAGCTCGTGGGTAGGCAAGGAAAGCTCTGCCCAAAGTAGGGTATTGCCTGTGCTGTCTGCAGGGCTTCAGGAACAGATTTCATCATCTCACTCCTTTAACTGGCAGCTGCCACTCACCAGCTCACTGGATGGCACAAGCATAGTACCAGAAGCAGTGCTTGCATAAACTCCTGAATCATTGACTCAGGGGCACTGGGGAGAAAAAGCTGAAGAGAATAATGACGTTAAAATATTTGGCCGGTTAAGCATGTGGACACAAAGGCGTCATGAGTGGGACCTATATGCAAATTGTGTTGAATTCCTTCACATGTAAAGGAAAAAAAGGAAGACTAGATTTACTGTCTGTCAAAAATTCACTTTTGTCTTCTCGTGTTCAATGCAGAAAATTGCTGTGTACTCCCCCTACCTGGTGGCCTTTGCTAGCCCTTACTGGCTCTCCATTCACCTTGACTGAAATGCAGTTGATAGTTGGTAGATAATGTCAGCTGGGCTCCATATGTTCTCCTATGTTTCATATGATGTATCAAAAACATCCTGAAAGATCTCTGCTGGTCACCTGATGTTAGCCCAAAGCACATTAGTAGACCTTCAAACAAAGGTTCTTCAAAATACCAAAGTCTGAATTTCATTTATTGTACCAT
This sequence comes from Manacus vitellinus, assembly GCF_001715985.3. Taxonomy (NCBI): domain Eukaryota; kingdom Metazoa; phylum Chordata; class Aves; order Passeriformes; family Pipridae; genus Manacus; species Manacus vitellinus. The sequence goes on from NW_021940813.1 coordinate 25,181,713, forward strand.
AAAAAAAAAAAATTCAAGATGAGCTTCTGAGCTATAAAATGTTCCATTTATTTGTTTTAAACATATATATCAATATACTTATAATATTATTAATATCATAATAATTTGTGTTAAAATGAGAAACATTATTTTTCTGTCATCACATGTATTTCAATTGCTTGAAATTTTTCTTATTGTTTCACAAGAACTAAGAAAGTGCTTTAGACAGTTCCTGACCAAGACACAGTACAAGTGTCATCTTGTTTAGCTTTAATGATATTGCTCTGGGCAAGGTCAGCTATTTCATATTGTTCTGTCAAGAAAAGAAAACATATAAGCAATAAGATTTGAAAGGTATCAGGCCTTCTGGGAATCCTCCCTGTAAGGATCACTACAGCAGAGTCTCAACAGGAAGAGCAACAGAAATATGTGGCCAGAGGAACAAGCTTCTATAGAATAAATTTATACTTTCATTTATTTCCAAGTCCTTTAGACTCGAAGAAATGTTTTTACAATTTCTACTGAGCTCTCTATAGAGGGTTTCTCATCAGTACTTGAAAATTCAGGTGATTCTTTATTTGTGACCTATATCCAAACCCATAACAAAGTAAAGTAATTCATATTCAAACAGCAACCCAATGAAGTTTCTGGAAGTGACAAGTTTTACAACTAAATCCCTCTACTGTAAGCCATGATTTCTATATATTTTGGGTTTCTGTGTGAGCTAGTTGCTCTCTTCTTTGCAAGGACAGAGATAAGGTCTAGTTGGAAATCTTGGAAAGTCTACAGAAACTTTGTGGTTGTGAATCATAGAAGTCTTCAGCTCGTGTCTTCTACTTGTGCTGGAAGATGCCAGAAACACATACATTTTGGAAAACATCGAGAGAAGATCTGCTACAATTTGTCCTATATTTATTACTATGAAAATTTTTCTAAACTACTTCTCTACAGTATCTTGCCAGATACAGTGAAGAGCTGAGAATACATTAAATGCCAAAACATAAAGCTGAACAGTTCTTGTCACAGTACATTATGATATGATGATAGTGCTTTTTCTGAATTGTTCCATTAGAAACGCTATTCTAAGGGGAAAAAACCCTGGTTAGTAGTCAAAATATTAGGAAGAATTCTTAGTAAATGACACCTTTAAAAGTCTACTAGAATAGCTATGGAGACTGTACATATATGGAATAAAAAAAAACAAAACAAAACAACCCCAGATAGTTTTATTCTAATATCTGTCCATACCTGGGTTTAACTGAAAGATTCAATCTGCATTAGTACTGTATAGGCGAACAGAGCCAAGGGAGGAAAAGATACATTTTCTTAGAAATATTTATGGACTTGGACAACAATATATAGTGTAAAAGGTAACTACAAAATGAATCCATAACTGAGGATACCTGCTTATACTAAGAAATACGAGCAGGCCCCAGACCCACAATGAGAAGCTGTGGAAACATCAATCTGACTTCAGCCATAGCCATTACATGACTACACAAGCAGGACCTGAAACAAACGTTAATCCCACAGGTTTTACTCCAGGTGACAAATGGGAACAGTGAGTTTTAATCACTCACACTGCCTCATGCCCACGAGTTATTTGGGTTATGGTGACTGGTTTTACAGATGCACAAATTTCTGTTCCCTATTATCATAGCACATGGCATTGAATGCAGAATCACAAATATTGAAGTTCGGTAGCAGAGACACATCAGACCCAAACAGATTTCTCCCATACCTGCAGATATCCTCTCCTTCCTGGAGAAAGAAAAGCAAAGCTCTACTGTCAGAGCCAGCACAGGATGGTTCTTGCTTGTAGATATGTTGCAGGGTCAAATGCCAGGGAATCTACAGATACTGTCCCTCTGCATTATAATGCCTTGTCAAGCTCTCAGAGAGCACTGCCAGGCTCAAGGTTGAGCTGTGGTCAAGATGTTCATGGGTGTGAAATACTGAGACTTGGAAACTACACACAGCACTGTCATGGCAGAGTGCTGTCCCAGTGTTGTGGGATGTTGCTGGTTAACAAATATGACTGGTGTCCTAACATCAACCCTTTTCACTCAGGTTATTTCAAGTGAAGGGTTTGAATCAGAATTCTGGTTTATTACTTAGGTTCTGGGTGTTTTTCCCATTTAACAAATCAACACCCTCCCCAGCTCCATACACACCCACACACATCCCAATCTGTTGGTTTAATGCAAGAGCAAGGAGAAGACTGTAACTCTGGGGTGCTTCCCTTCACACTCTGCCTTTCTCTGTGGAGTAGAGCCACCTTCCCTCCATGTCTCCCTTAGAGTCTCCAAAATAAAGTTTTTAAAGTTCACTGGCAGCTGCACAGTTACTTTTCTCACCAACTGGCAGAGTATCATTTATCTTACAAACTCATATTCATGTATAACACATGCAGAAGGGCCTCCTTTTATCTCCTCTTACTTAATCCACAGCTCTGTATTGTTTCCCTTCCCACTGTACTTGGCCTGCGGCCTGCATTGAATGTTGTGCCTGAGAACCAGTTCAGGCACTGAGCTTAATATCCATGGAAACTCTCTGTCCAGCCCTTCCCAACTCCCTTCTGAAACTCCTGTTGAAAACTGCAGGCTGGCACTACACTATAGCAATTATTATCAACTGATGCTTTAAATGTTGGTGCTATAACTGCATCACTGGTGATGCAGTGGGAAAGAGCATACTGCAATGAAACCAGGAGAGCAAGGCCAACCTTTCTCTTCAGAAGTAAACAATACAGACTTGAATTGATTATCAGCAAATTTTAGCTCCTGTGGCTCTTCCTCCCTCAGTCTCAGCTGGGGACTGACTGGGCTGCTGGTAGAACAGGAAACTGCTCCCTCTCAGTATGAGTGGGAGAGTGGCCCGAAGCAACAACAAGTGGAACGTTATATCCCAAACAGGGGTCATGCTTGGACACCCAAACTCATTAAACAGTAAATACCTCAAGAATGTGGTCCAAGTTACTGAATTTGAGGTGTTTTTCAAGAGGCTGTAGAAGCCTCTCCGTATGATTGGGAGCCTCGGAGGCTTTAGAAATCAGAACTGCAAATGCCAGTTGCCTTTAGGGGCACAGGCAGTGCTGTAGCCAGGGCATCTCTGCAGATCCCATGTGCTGAATGCCAGTATCCAAAATTTTGGTGTGCACAACACCCACCTTCATCCTCAGACTTGCTCTACAATCTCAGAAACTCCTGATAAGCCCTGACTGAAGGGACTGAGCAGGGAAAGATCCCTTGACCATGTCAGTTGGACTGTGAGGCATTCCATAGTCATACCAGGAGCCCTCGCATGGTAGAGGTGGGAACAACCAGAAACATCAGCTGCCCAAACAAGGTGGGAAACAAAGGATAAACAGTTATCCTTTGTAGGCTTAGTAAACCATTTACCTGAATTGCAGGGCCAGTGGAGTAGTACCATTTGTGAATCACAGCCTTAGCAGAATGGTACCAGCATTACTGCACTCCAGGGAAACAGCCCAGTGGTTACCGACTTGGGTTATGGCCAGGATGGAAACTTACTGATGACCAAAGTCAATCATCTTGTGACCCTGTAAACAGTGGCCCCAGGGGAGGCCCTTTGAGCTCTCCTAAGCTGCAGCAGGATGTGCCAGCGCCTCCCTTAGAGCTCACAAACCCTCAAGCTTGTGATACGCAAAGAACCATCATGGATGATAAGGTCCATGTTGATTTTTCCCCCCCCATATCTCCATGCTCCTCAAGGTGCAACACTTGCCTCTTGGGAAACACTAGGGGATTTGATGTATTTCACTGAACCTGAGGGGGATTTTTGGTAGGTTCCTTTACACACAAATAAATAGGTGCACACACCGTTTTACCTGTGTGCTTCTGAATAGATTATGGTATGAATGTTACTATCTCAAATCTAGAGCTGTCATCATTATAATTGTAGTGAACCCTATGGAATCCTTTTGTAAATGTTAACCTACTCAATGATTAAGCGCTGCTAAGTTGCTTTTGCAACCTTATCTTTGCATCCATATCCTTTGCACCCTTACCCCTTTTGCATTCCTGGCTTCCATGTAAATCATTCCAAATTTCTTCCAGCTTTGATCTTCCTTTGGATGCTTTAAGTTGTGTAGTAAGTAATAGATTAAACCATGCCATCAAACTCTTCTAAGTCATATTTTCACAAAATCATATTAAACCCTGCTTTTGCCAATACCTCTGACTTTAATACCTTAAGTGGCCAAATCACTCATTTGTGACAAACATTTACCACAGTAAACTCAAACAGGCCCAGAGGAGGATTTCAAGCGAGGTTTTCCACAGCTTTTCAATGAGTTTGTTGCTGATTTCTGAGCTGCTCAGAGATCATAACCAGCACCAGCTGCCCCCAAGAGGGACCTGTCTCCCGTCCCTGCACCAACACTTCCAAGGAACCTGGCCAGGACCAGACCCTGGCCGCTGGCCAGCTCCATGGCCATGGGGTTTGTTGGGTGACTTCCACAATGGTCTGCTGGAGGAAAGGAAGCCTGTCTGTGTACATAACTACATATACCTGCACAGGACATTTGAAAAGAATTTTGCACCTGGCTTGGGACATTCCTGCCAGTCCTCAAATCAAAAAAGTTGCTCTTAAAAAAGGTGGGTTTCAACTTTTGCACTTAAATGTCCACTATATATTTTATCAAAATATGTTCATATATAATATAATATATAATATATATTGGCATGTTCAACACATATGTATGATTTTGTATTCTCTTTTATATGTATATATACACATATGCACCTATATGTAACTATATAATGATCAATATGTAACTATATAATTATAATTCTTAATGACTGATTCCTACAGGGCAGCAAAATAGGCATTATGTGTTGTCTCATATCATTGTAACAAAGTTCTTCCAGATTTGGGGAGGGGAGAGAGTGGTGAGAGGAGAGGGAAGAAGAGAGAAACTGCGTGTGAACATTTTTGTTCGAGGGGATTGAAGGCATTTAAGGGACCTTTACAAAAATCACATTTAAGAGACCTCTCGTTCATCTTGCAAATAGTAGAAGAGCTTGCAGGAAATGATAATTATCTCCTACTACCACTTGCTGGTACACTATAAAATATTCTTTTAAAATATCTAATGCGTTGAGGTGTGTCAAGTAGCTTTTTCACCACATGATGTGTGATAAACAGGATATCTCTCGTAATCAGAAATCTAAAGCATGCGGGATGTAAAGATTAAAAGAGCAGTGTTTTTCCTTAAATGAATGTAATCAATGTGCTTATTAGTTTGCTGCAGCAGAAGGAGGGAGTGGGTGGGTGTTTCAGAGTTGGCACATGTCTATTTGGCAACAGTGAATAGCCTGAGTGTTTATAGAGAGAGCTCTGTGGAATCCCTAGATTCTGCAGATTTTCTTACCAATTTTGTCTCAGATAATTAAGGATTTTAAATAATAAAAGAAAAAGTTAAAGAGGAAGTATGAGCTCCAGCTGGATCAAATAAAAAATAATAAAAAAGAAAGAAGGGTTTTTAAATACTCAGTATTGCCTTAAAACTAAAAATCAGCACTAAGGCACAATTTGGCTCTTAAAAGTAACTATGGAAAACTGGCACCTGCTTCCTCAACAGATCTACTCTGTGGATGTATCCAGAGATATATCTTCTTAAACTAGTGATTAAAAAAAGTTTCTACAGCTGTTTGACCTGCAAGATACAACCCATAAATGGGACAGGACTGAGCTGGAGACTTTCTGGTCCAGATGTGGCCAAACTGCATCACTGTATTGATACTGCAAGCAACAACCCCAACATCTAGAAATCCCATGCTCTTCTGCAAGTAAGGATAAAATGTTACAGCAAGCCTAAAATGAAAAACATATGCAAGCTTTCACAAATGCAGATGAGTTGCCCTTTGGTTATGCCTGGGAATAAATGTGGCAGATGTCTAGTTGGGACAAAGCTTCCTTTACCCGCCTGGTGAGCAGGTCAACTGAGGCTTAGGCACAGCAAGTGCATCATCTATGGAAGGAAACTTCTTGCTGCAACAAACTGGCAACAGCAGTATTATTGCCTCTTTCACACACATACACAAGAGCCAGCTCAGCCACTGCTGCTGCCATCACAGAGGAGGTGAAGACACAGAGAAAGGATATAATTCAGTTTTGAGGAGTGATACGCTGCCACCTCAAAGCAATGGTCATTCATGGTACCTCTCCAGCACTGCTAGTGGCAGCAGAAACAAAAGGTCTGATGCACCCTCCTGCCTCTCCTTTCCTCCTTTCTGTACCCAGCTTCACATCCTAGAAACACAATTCTGCTTCATCTACAGCTCCAAAAAGCCATAGGCCAGTTTTGAACACCAGATAAAAATTGTGCAGCCATATTAGGTTCAAAAAGTCCCAATAGCCTGTTGAACTGAGCCCTTGGGGGTCTGGTGGCCAACCTGGAGCATGTAAAGAGGTAGCACTGTTCTTCTCTGAGAGCAGCATCTCTGGTGCCATCAGACACAACTTGACTCAGGACACAGCACAGGGGCTGCAGCATGAGCTGCAAGCTGCTGAGGACGGACAGACAGGATCAGGGCAACTGGCATTAGCATGCTCTTATTTGGATTCTCTGCTCAAAGCTTGGACTCCTTCATGAGCCAAACAGATCTCCAGTGCCATTCCCAGTGTTCAAGTATTACCAAATTCCTGCAGCCCATGGTCAGGTAGTAAGAAATTTCTCTGTAGTCCCATACAAACTCTGTAAAGGAGCAGGAGCTGAACTATGTGCTAGCCCAGCACCATAACAGCTCCTTAACTGCAATTTTATTCTGAATTGTTCTAGTCTTTATAGCTATATGGCTTCCCTAGGCCATAACTATAGCATAGTTATCAAATTAGCTCATGGAATACTTTTTTTTTCTTTGATCAGAAGGAATAAACTCTCTTCCCTAGTTCTAATACATATAATATATGTGTATAATACCTAGATGTATATGAGAGTGTGTGTGTATGTACATGCATATAATACGCTGATCAAATACTATTTTATAATGAAGTGTTAATGTCTGGTTGACCACAATCTGTGTCCTACTTGTACGATCACTAAAAGAGACTGAAACTCTAGGGCAATGTATTATTTTGCCAGTTTTATGAAATTAAAAGCTAAGTAACACTAGCAGCTATTTAGAATAGGGAAAAATCTGTATATTGTAGAGATATATCTTGTTTTGCCCAGTCAGTGACTAAATGAATTAGATGATATTCAATTATAAAAACCTAAAATGCACCTACTAGGTGCACTTTACCCTTTTTTCTTTTTAAATTTAATATTCAAAAGTTACACTGAGCCACTAAACCATATAACACCATGCATTATGTGCAGTCATAATTCCCACATCACAGCTCTATCAGACCCCCATTGAGGAGGCTCCTTCTCTCCTGTGAGGCCAGCTCCTCCTCAGACACTGGCAGCCTCCTCCTTTCCCCCCCAAAATAAAGATGATGTGCTTTTATACTCTCTCCAGGAGCCACTTCCGTGCACTGATATCACACCCAACACCACTTTTAAGTAATCTTTGCTTTAAGGCCATTGCACTGAGGCACCTCCCCACTTGGAGGCATCCTCCCATTTGGGGAAACACCAGCAGGGATCCAACAAGGAACACCTAAAAGGCCTGGCAAAGCTTACAGCTCTTTCACAGTGTTCAGCATTTAGTGCTGCATTGAAATGGGTATTTACAACTCTAGAGACTTTGCCAGCTTTTGGCCTCACCAGACCTGTCTGGTTAACAGCTGCAGAGAGTGGAGGAGCTTCTTGGCTTAGGACAATTCTATTCGGTAGGAGAGGGAGAAAGGACAAACCTCCACCCCATTTGCTCTCCAGTGAACTGGGAAATCTGAAGAAGCTATGGCAGGAGTGCAACCCATAAACTGCATTGTGCCATGTGCATTGATGGGAGGATAAAGATTGGATCTTAAATCCTTAAAAACATAAGGGCCTGATGTAAGGGGCCATGAAGTCCATAAGGTTTCCACTGACTTTGGATCAGGTCCTGAGTGTAGCACACAGCAGGATAGTATCCTTAGGCAAGACCAGAACAAATGCCATCTGGAAGAGTCAGGCTGAGGAAAGAGGTGTTTGCTCATCCTGAGCTGTGAGGTACATCCTGGATCCTTCCTCCATACATATAGGGTCTGGATAGAACATTTAAAATTGAATCCTTCAAAGCACTTTCCCAACTGTTCAGCTTTGGCAGTGACCATTTTCCATGACATGTTGATTACACCTACCATTTCCATGACCATCTATTATAAATAATGGCCATGTACAGAACTGTGTAGGTGAAGCACATTAATGTTGACACTGTTCTGTGATGGGGGCATGTGAAGCTGCTTCTATGGGAAGGTCCCTCCTCCTCTGCTACTTTGATTTTTCTGCTCCTATACTTGATGACTAGCAATAAAAATGGATAAACAGAGATCCAAGGGAAATGAAAATACATCTGCAGAACACTCAGAGCCAAAATACACAAGGTGGATAATTTGCATGCTGCATGTAAAAAGTAGTTACGCAGCTTTCTTCCTACTCTTTACATCTCCATAAAACATAATAATGGATTTCTAATTATACATCCAAATAATAGGCAAGCTGCAAGATGCTGGGAGAAAATTGGAAAGGGGGAAAGAAACTAACCAAAGGTACAGATGTAACGAGGGTAGTGACATTTCTATAGAGACGCTTTAATGGTTGTTAAGTAGTAATTTTGAAACAGACATTTTTTAAGTGTCCTAATAGGAGTTTTCATTTTCAGACAATTTGCTACACAGTTAAGTGATGTCAGACTACAAGCTGCAATCTACTACAATGACCAAAGAGGAGCTGTTTTCACACCCATCACAATATATAATTGATTCCTAAAGTGGCTTTCTACAAAAGAAACCAATCAGATTTATGCCAAATTCAGGCAGTGGATGAAGTCTCGACTTTTGATGCTAAATATCTGATAAACTTTATGCTAATGTAAAGTGCTCTATTTGTAAATTTTAAGTTCCTTAAGGTAAAAACAAACTCACGGTGGATGATGAAACACAGCCAGGGTCCCCCTTTTATTGGTAAATAAAATCAACTGCATTGCTGTAGGAAAGGTCACATCTTCTGCCCATGCACAATGAGAGTTCTGGCCAGTGGTTCCTCCTTCCCACAGTGAAGCCCTTCCCAAACTTTGTCCTACCAACCTGAGGGTAGCCCAGCTGCCTGCCTCCTACTCACCTGCTGCCAGGTGTGTTGGTGGGGGAGATTTGGAACCCCATCCCTCATGAATGAAGGGTGACATCCCAAATGGTTGAAACACTAGACACAATCACTGCACCCCTTGCTGCCACAGTTTCCACACTGAACAGCAATTCACCACCTGAGCTGGCTCCTCTCCCAGGGCTTTCCCCAGCCTTCAGCAGACAGCAGGGTTGGCTTGGTGCTCTTGGAAGTTCAGTTGCCCTTGACTCTCTGCTGCTGCTCTGAGCTCTTCTACCTCCTGTCTGGTTTTTGTTTTGTACCTTGGGATATCTTCAGGGGGCAGACGCTCTCCGCATTCCTGGTCTGAGGCGTGAGTATTCCAAAGGGTAATGTGTATGCTTTGCATACTCAGCCTGTCAATATCAGATCCATCAGCATACCTGATGCAAACAGCTATCCCTGATGAGTTAAGGCAGAGATTACCCAGAAATCTGGTTGTTAAAGAAACAAAGAAGAAATGCTTTTCTAATGAAATTTTCTAAATATTGTTTTCCTTTCTCATTTTGCTTTAGTCAAATAAAATCGTTAAGGATTTTTTGCAACTTAGGTACAAATAAGTCCTTCAGCCTTGGAAGCATGGACTTAGAGAAGAAAATAATCTGCCTGTTTGCTTAACCTCTGAAATTAAATGGAGTTCAGAGGTAATTTTGGGGGGATTTAGAATAGATCTCAAAAGTGACTTTCTCACAGGGAAAGAAACTGTGAGGGAAGCTGACTGTTAAACCTGTATGTCTCATCAGCTCTCCTAGCAGAAGCAATAGTCACCAGAGAGCTGTCTCAGGTGAAAGAGGTGGGAGGGACCCCAATGTCCTTGGCTCAAAAACATCCAAGAGGTGTCAGCACTCATGTCAAGGTCTCACTAAACATGTTTTTAATTCCTAAGAATTTAACTGCAGCTGAGAGAGCAGGAAACCAAATCCCTCTCTACCTTGCAGGTGACACAATCCAGGGGTGAACTTTTGCTAAATAACAGATCCTAGATGTCTATTACGAGCAGGGGCAGCCCTTGCTTCAGCAGTGCTGGGGTCCCTCCCCATCAGAAGGCAACAGCCTCAATGAAATCTTTCTGAGTCTCACTTCCCTCTCGCAGCAAACACTCCAGCACCAAGCCTGGTACTACAATGCACCACAGCAGCAGTTGCCTGGGAGGTTTCCTTAGTTGCGCCCAAGTTGCTTAGTGAGATGGGAATGTCTAACCCGGGTTGAGCATCAAAGGTGACACCCAGAGAAAGGCAGAAGATCCCAACAGCCCAGCTGCCCTATGATTTTGTCGGTGAGCTGAGTCAGGAGGATGCTGTGCAACTCTCTGCTTCCATTCTCCTTTTGCAATGAGGTTGAAGGAAGCAGAAGTTTTGTCTCATGGTACTGTCACTATTCACATCACAGCCTTCTCAGGCATTGCTGTTCCTGCCCAAGAGCCCTCAGTGGGGATTTTGCTGGCTAACCTCACACCTGCAGAGATGGGCATGTGGTGCTCAGACCAAGTGTAAAAAGGGGTTTGTAAGACAGGGACACAAGGTGCTTTACAAATCACTGTCGTCTTCTTTCTCTGTTATGCAGTCTGTAACAATATTCTTACAATTTCATTATTAACAATTGATGATATATAATCACTCTTGCTTTGTAAAGTATTTTCTTCTAAAGCTTCTATCACATTATATGAACACAGCAAACAAAAAAATCCTGTTGATATCTCCACCAGCTCAAAAGCATTATAGCTGCTACTCCCCCTATATGATCCAACTCTCAAGGAATAAGGTATATACAGTCAAAGTTTTAGAGGCAGCACCATCCCAAATCCTAGAGGGCTGCTCTGGGACTTGAAATAAGGACTGTCCCAAACATGTTGGAATTTTTTTTTAATAATCTCTGCCCTGGTATCACTAGTGCAATCACTTTAATCTTAACACTCCTGTGTCTTAGGAGACAGAGCAGTTACTAAGGTAAAAGGTAAGCAGGCAAGCAGGAAGGTATTGGGACCACTCCTGGAACCAAGGAGAATTTGCTTTTGTTGATTTCAGAGAGAAACCAGCACTTTCAGAAGAAAGTGTCAGTGCTACTATCCTGCTAATCATCTGTCAGTCTGAAATTGCTTCTGTGATGTACTAGTCTGCTCAGGACTTGTGGCAAGCACACACCACTCTGCTTACATTATTTATTATGTCAGTATGATCAGCATCTGAATATGACATTTATTGACATGATGAAGAAATAGTCAGGACACATCTTGAATGCTTTAAAGATTCAGGGTGTTGAAATACAGACCTCCCCTGTGGAGCACTCAAGGCTTTTTTCCTTCAAAATGCACAAGTTCCAACAGAGCAGAGGAGTATCCATTACTGCTAATGTGGTTGGTAACTAGAAGAGAAATGGCAAGTGGACTGGAGTTGCCCACCAGCAAGACTACAACATTCAGTTATTTAATACTGAAAACTAAAAGTGAAGGTGATTTCTGACACAGTGGTTGACAGTGGGTGCTAAGCACTATGAAATCTAAAGCCATTACTGCCCATTTGTTCGCGCATTTTGTTCTGCTCCCACACTGCTTTGTTTATGTGGGCAGGTACACGGGCAGTAATTTATATTTACATGCTTGTCTGGAATGTAGTAACCTACTGAAACGTCTATCCACTGGGCACTAGCACAGCATAAAAATACATTTGCTTCCAATTCTGGCCCACAAATTTTTATCTGTACAAAGTAGCACAAAATACTGGAAAAATTAATTTCAATATTTACAAGGATTTTATGAACCTGTCCAGATAAAATGCAGTTTTAATAACAAATCACCCTCCCCATAGCCAAAACTGATTTCTGGCATTTTATCTAAATAATTATATTTATTATGTATGTATATATTTAGTATGAGATTGGTAAGGGTGGGTTTAGGTTGGACATAAGGCAGAAATTCTTTATAGTGCAGGTGGTGAGACACTGGAGCAAGTTGCCCCAAAAAGCTGTGGCTGCCTCATACCTAGAAGCGTTCAAGGCCAGGCTGGAGAGGGCTTTCAGCAATCTGGTCTAGCGGAAGGTGTCCCTGTCCATTGCAGGGGGAGTGGAACTAGATGATCTTTGAAGGTCCCTTCCAACACAAACCATTCTGTGATTCTGCAATTTTTGATGACTGGCACTATGCTACAGTAGCATTTCCAAGTTTCAAACATCAGCTGACATTTCTTAGCATCACATTGTAATATTAATTTGAAAGTATTACTTATACACTGAAATTAGATAGCTGAAAACTATTATTAACTGACATTTATTATTTCTCACAAAAACTTCTTTCCCTTATCAGGAGAAAAAAAAATCCTGGAAAGACAATCTGATTCTACCTTTTTGAAACCAATTACATTTATTTTCAGGTGAATCTGTTGTTATCAAATCACTATTTATACGGAAGATTCGTCATAGTCTCTTTTCCAAGCATCCACATCCCACTTCTGGCAACGGCTCCCTGCATTCGGTTGCGAACTGCGCCATCTTGTGGCAACTTTAACACACACCAGGGACACGCTTGAGCTTCACCTCCTCACTCACTGGGCTCCACACCAAAGAAATGGGACCAAAAGCACCAGAAATAGATGGCATAGATACACTCCATTTATCTTAGAGGGATTGTTGTATCTTAACTCAAAGAAGAAACATCAAAGTGGTGGAAGAAAAAAAAAGAAAAACAAAGAAGAGCCTGGATGAATCACAACATACGTTGCCAAGAAAGCATGGAAGACTTAGTTCTTTTTGACTGCATTCAGAAAACATTTTCATGTTTAGGGTGTAAGCACCTGTCACATTCAGGACACTAAATTCTGAAATCTTTCTGGCAAGGTAAGTTGGTCCACACTGTTCAAGTGTTCAAAACTGAGACCTGAGAAGCCTGGCTCCAACACAGAAGGCAGGTGTTCAGGACTGCTTCTCTCAATAACCTTGAGAATGCAAAGGAGTGAGAGCAATAGGAAGTTAAAACACATTATTCAAACTGATGAACGGATTCTATTACTGTGTTGTTGTCACAAACAACTAACAACCCCACTACATTTCCTTATTTGGCTCTCCCATACAATTCTTTTCTGATGAATCTGTAAAAACCAGTGAAAAAAATGGTAGTCTCACCTTTTTATCAGCTTTAACACTACAGAAATAGTCCTTCTTAAAAAAACTATTTCATTTCCTATCTCCTAAATGTTGACATATATTGCAGATGATTGAGAGGAATTTCATACAAATGAAAATTAAAAAAAAAAACCAAACCCAACATACAATTCTGTTTTGGTGTTTTGTTTTTTGTTTTGTTTTGTTTTTTTTTTCCTTTTAAAATGTTTTTCTCTTTTGACTCAGTTTCAGAATTAGTTGGAAGTCTGACTAAGTGACCTGGCTGCATAGCATTAACTAGTATTTCTGGGGAATTTCCTAAAATGTTGTGATAAATTCTGAAATTTTGTCTCAATTTTTTTGCTGAGTCCAAACATCAAAGACTATGCCCATTCTTTTTTGGAAGGTAAAACATTAATAATTCCTTTAAAACGTGATAAAAGACTTGGCATGTTGTAAGTGCAGATCTGCTGTTGCACTTGTAGCTTTTTGTCTAATAATGAGGTAGGAAAATTAATTGATCAATTCTCATTTGAGAAGATATTAAGATAAAAATTCTACTATTTAATCTCTGCCAGAACCTTCTTTAGCTAGCATCTCCAAGTCCGTGTTCTTATGTATATTTTATTACTGAGCATGTCAAAAGAATCCTTAGGTACCTGCCCCAGAATGGATAAGTGTTTTTATTACAAGTCACAACTTCTACTAATACAGAATTATTTTGCTACACATAAGCAAATCATATTTAAATTAACAGAAATGCTAATTAAGCCATTCTGTATTTGCTTTAGTGTAAAAAAATGTCTCATGCAACACTCATTTGTTTTTCAAAGGGACAGGTGAAATGCCTCAGCTGTTGAATTCAATTTAACAAGTCAGAGAATCTTTTGGGTTGGAAGATTCTAAAATCGGAGTCCAGCCATTAACCCAGCACTGCCAAGTCCGGCACTAAACCATGTCCCCAAATGCCACATCGACATGTCTTATAAATACCTCCAGAGATGGAGACCCCACCCTTCTCTGGGCAGCCTGTTCCACTGCTTGACAATCCTTTCGGTGAAGAAATTTTTCCTAATATCCAATTTAAACCTTGCCTGGCACAACCCTTTGGCCATTTCCTCTCATCCTATCACTTGCTACTTTGGAAAAGAGACCGACACCCACCTTGCTACAGCATTCTTTCAGGTAATTTGAGAGTCATGTATTTTGATTGAGATGAACTACCTTAGCAATGAGAAATCTTGTCCAAGTTTACAGAGTATTCTCATGAAACAGGAGTTAAAAAGAAGCACAGAGTGGCTTTGGAGAGTAAGGAATCACAAACACATCAGTCAAGGATGCATACTCAGTTTCTGACCTTCTCTGTCTTAGCTCATGAGGTCTATTTACTTGCTGCACCCTCCTGAATGCTGTTTGGGAAAATAACAACCCATACAGATCACTCAGAGTTGCTTATCAGCTGCAGTGATGTGCTGGCACCTTTTGTGACCTCTGAGGTTTTAAGTTTTTGGTATGATCTACAGCAAATAAGCAGCAGAAGTAGTACTCTAGCACTTAAAAAAATCTGGCTGGGGAGGAAGAATTCAAAGCACTGAAGTCTTCTAAATTAAAAGTAAGTTTGAAGGTGTCGTGTTGTTAAAACTACCGAATTCAATTTTTTTTTTCTGCTTCCTCCTGATGAGATGAATTTTATCCTTTTTTTTCTGTAGCCCAGTTCCTACAGGACAGATGAAGGATGTGCTCTTTCTTGAAAGTATTTGACTGCTGTCCCAGGAAGGAACTTGGCAATAAACCAAAACCTTAAGCTTTTGGATGAGTGCTGTAACCACTAATCTATTTTGGAAGGCTACAATTATAGACAGGAGGTGGGCAGCACTGTCATCACCTCCTGCTTCTGATTTTAAAAAAGAAAAGTTATGACTGTATTTGGCAAAGAGTCCAATGCTATCTTTGTGCACTAGCCATATTCGGAACACGCATCCTTGATCAGGCCCCTTGAGATTTAAGGGGTGGAGAAGAGTATTCTAAAAGATTAACTTCAGCCTAATCCCTCCAGCTCTTTCTGCATTTGGGGGAAGAACCGAAAAAATTACTCCTCCAGAGGGTGATTCAGAGCAACTAAATTTAGGCACTTGCTCTGAATCACTCCCTACTTAACCTAGTGAAGCATCCTAGAGACAACTGATTCCACAGGCAAAGGTTATCCTCTGTGACTGTTCCTCTCTCAACGTCCCCTCAATTGTCAGTACCATTCTCACTAGCTTCTCAACTCCAGCATAATTTAGGTGGGAAGTTGTCACTTATCCTCAGATACCTGTGAGGCAGAGAGAGAGGCACGTCAAAGATGTCCAAATACCTGGTTAGGAACTGCCTAATGTCAGAATTTAGATTGGTAAGTCATTAAACAAATACACTGATTTTTAGAAGTTGTAATTCACCAACAGTTCCATAAATTGTTACCGACTTCAGTGAAGCTAAGATGCAAAGTTGGCACTCAAGCTGCTATTTTAGATTTAGCATTCTGGCAAATCACACCATGATTTTCCACAATTTTAAATAAATTTAAAGAAAGCTGTTTGTTGCTTTTCAAACAGAAAAAACATAGTGATTATAATGGGGGAAAAAAAAGTCTTTATTACTAAATATATTTATACAACAGTTTTAAATGATAAATCAGTATGTTTTGAAGTTTTGGTAGCACTTGTCATTCTTTAAATAGCCAGACTTATCGCTTTTTCCAGGTGAATTTCCGTCTGGCTCCCTCTTGACCAGGCTTTTTTCGTTCCTTCACACGTGGGTCAACTGTTAATAATCCAGCTACAAAGCACAGAAAAGCACTCGTTTATTTACTGTTACTAGTTAATATTACAGGTATACTTCATGTGATGCAGTAGATTCAAGGCAGCCCATAACTGACTTTCACTAACAATATGAATTGTAACATCTAGAAGGATAAAGGTACAGTATAAAAACACACTGAAAACACTGTCATCATATCTTCTAACATTTTAACTTTTCTTTAGTAACCAAGCTTTCTTCACATTTTTCTTTACAAACCATTAAAAGAAATAAATCTATAAAACACTGTTTTATATCTATTCATATTGCTAGATCCTTTAGAGCAGTGGTCTCCAAACTTTTTGATCATTTAGTCCTATCAGTAAAATATTTTTGAACATGTACTTCCAATACATGTATATTTATTAATTTGTAAATTATATCCCTTACAAAGTCTAAAATTTTTTTACTGAATCCCCATGGATCACGTAGGGTGCACATACTCCATTTCAGAGATCACTGCTTTGGTGCTTCCAAAAGCATATTTGGCAATGTCCAAAACATGTTCAGAATCATGCTGATCTCAGTGCAGATACCAAACTCATTACGATGTCTTTGGTTCCATGGATGACAACAGAGTTAAAAAATATCACAGCTGTTTTGCCAGTAACACAGGCAGGTATTCCTGCTACTAGTCCAGAAAAAGCGTAGTTAAAAGCTCACTGTTAATAACTCCATATTTGCTGAAACAGCATGGCATCTTATCACAGAGAAGCATCAAATACTGCAGGTTATCTAAATAAATTCTATGTTATTCTACATAACTTGTAAACACTAAATAATGCAAGAGTGGAAAGAAGCTCCCTCAGTCTGGCTAGTTGCATGCAATGTGTTTATGCTCATTACTCTCTCTTCAAAACTAACCCTCCAGCATTTACATTCAACAAGAAAACTTTTTAAACATGAACAAGATGCAACTAGCCAAGTAAAACAAAACACAGTCTTAGTACCTTACAGCTCACTAATGCCTGATCCAGATTTATTTACTACTGAATACACATTTGTGTTTTGTGATTCTATGTTGAGGCAATATGAGCTGGTTAATAGACCTAAAAGAGGTCATGAACAGATGGAAAGACTTGAGAAGTCATCCAAAATGTACACAAAGGGTGCTAGGAAACAAGTGAAAACAATCTAAAAATAAATGCAGATCCCTTTTATACAATATACAAGGTTTCATTGGGATTATTTACTCAAATCTGATCCTTAATGATCCTTGTATTAATTCTGTTAATTACCAGAAACGCATTAAGAAACACTGAAATAATTTCAATTCCTACCTTGCCTCATGAATTCCACCTCCTTTTCTGTCACAAAACTCCTTAAGGCTTTTGCACAGGCTAAACGTATTGCTCCAGCCTGTGCAGATCTTCCTCCACCAGAGACTGTGCAAACTGCATCATGTTTTCCAATTCTGCCAAGAAACTGGAAAGGGAACAACAACTGTTCCCTAAAAAAAAAAAAAGGAAGAACAAAAATAAATAAATGCAATATATTCACATGCATAAAGTTACATGCTAGGCACATATCTTATCATAGGATATACAAAAAAAGTTAACTTTCAGGCAGAGATCCAAAAAGACATTCATATCTCATTCAAATCAATAAGAAATCAGCAGTTAGGAGCATATTCTTACTGCCAATGGCAAGTATTTTAGTTCCACTACTTATCTATAGATGCCAAGATCTGTCCACTCTGGATATTGAAACTGAACTACCTCTCCCCTCTATCCTTGAGCTTAAAAACTACAATATAAAATAAAAATCAAAATCACATAAAGGATAGAAACCTTACGTCAGCCTTATGACAAGTCTTTTCTATATCAGACTGTGCACATCCTCCAAAATCTGAAGCTTTACATGAAGTGTCTCCCCTTGTCTGCTTCCACTATGTTACTGTATGCCAGAGCAATTACACATGCATACAATTTGCAAATCTCTACATTTAAAGGTATTATTTATTATTTATTTTTAAAATAAACTGCAAGCTCTTTCTAGAGGGACTAAAATTTGAACTATTCAAACAGCCTGTGCTCTTGGTTTTTGCATCTCTTCAGAAAGTGAGAGACAACAAACACAGAGCAAGGCTTACCTATCAGTTCTTAAACTCCTGAAAATTAGAAGAAAAATGCAAGACACCTTTTCATAAAACAGATAGTTACACAGAAACAAGAACAGAGAATCAACTTCATGGAACACAACACCAGCATGGCATTACTTTTGCTGGAATTAAGTACAGTAAGAATACAGCATTTCATAGTGTTCTCACCTGTCCTGCAGCACTGGGAAGTAATGCAAAATGTCTTTTCCATTCACTGTCATTTTTCCGGTCCCATTGTCATAAACTACTGCAGTAGCTCTTGCAGTTTTTCTTCTACCTTAAAGGAATTAAATCCAGACTATTATGAGGCTTCAATATTCTACAGAACTTCAACTGATTAAGCAGTTAGCAAACCACAACACTTTCATACAGTGTCAGCTGTTTGTTTTTGTAGGCTGAGGTAAGAAAAAAAAGCAAACAAAGAACAACTGTCTTTCAATATATTTTAACCAATGTTTGTTAAGTGGGGGAGAAGTGTGTGTTGGGAGGAAGTAGAGGTAATGCTCTACCTCCCGTAACTTCAGTGGTTCAGGACACTTTCTTGACCTGGTGATGCCACGGTAGATGAAAATACAGAGTTTGTTGAACTACTACATTTACCATTAAGTGCAATTTCTAGTAATATTAAAATACTTTATAAAATCATAAAAATGTACAGAAGTTCAAGAATATTCACTTGGTAAAGATTAACACTAATTACACTGGTATAAGCAATAATATGCAGCATTAATACAGCTCCTCAGAAATTGCTACTTACTGTTACTTCTCTTTAAGTGCAATAGTTTCAAGCTAAAACATGACAAACTCTCTGTGTTGAAGTCTGAGACCAAATTCCTTTAGCTCGCAGGAAGCAATCATTCTGATAAACGAATTATGAAACAAACGACATTTTTCTTCATGTTGGGGCTTATGGGATACAAACGACTGGTTTTGAACTTATTACACCTGGTGGCTTTTCTTAAATAACATGGATCGCATGCTTATCAAATTTCAGTTACTGTTCTGAAGATACTACTGAACACCAGTGTGAGTTAAACCACAGTTTGGTGATCTCATCTCTTTGTTGTCATGTAATCTTGAAGACAAGCCAGCTAGAGCAAAGCTCTCTTGCCATTTTGCTCCTCAATTCTCTGTGACCTTTGTTCTTAGTATCATCTGCTGCCTGTTGCTTAAGAATACGTGTCATCTCTAAGATTCCTCTTAAATGTACAGCATAAAGTGTGTGTGCACACATGCTTTGCCCAGAAAGTCATCAGTCTTTCCTATACATGCTGTTGCTATATAATTTTTCTGTGCAATCACTCATATATCACATCCTTCTTCAACTATATGTCCCTCCACTGAAAGCATAAGCAGACTGTGTTTAGAAGACATGGAGGTCTTCATGGCTTTTCTCTAACATCCCCTCCATCTCAGTACCAATGACCAACATCCATCTCTGTCCCACAATGTTTAGGAATTCCCTCTTTGCCTTTTCCTATGCTGTTTGTAAATATTCAAATGACTTGTAATTCATTCTTTGCATCTTCAAAATTCTCCGTTCAGTGGTCCAAGCACGCCATTTTTACACTAAGCAACAACACTGCTATATCCATGGAATTTTTCGTATGTGTTTGTGCTCCCTCAGTCCTCCGCCCTCTATGTTCAACAGTCAACTCCTGCCAAAAATGTAAGTCTTTTTGTATCCTACAGCACGTATCACAACAGAGTCCTCTCTACACAGCTACCACTGTACAGAAATAGTGGTAAAACCAGTTGATAGAATCTGGGTTAAAAAGTTCTACTTTGTTACTAGACCATGTCATAACATGGTGTGCCATAACATCATTAACAACTATACATGCAGTATACACATAACCATATAAAATGAAGTAGTGACTCTCTCAGCAATATTGTACATACTAGAAAAAAAGTAACATGAAGAGGAAAAGAATTCTGCATTGTTACCAGTAAACTTGAAATTATTACCTTCACCGGTGCTGAAGGCCACGCCTTGCTCATCATACTGCAAGGGCTCAATAACTACCTTTTGCATCTGCACAGGAAGTTCTTTGGAAAACTTCTGTATATACTTCTCCTCGATGTCACTACACGGCAAATCCGTCAATTTTTGTAAGAGTTGAATAAATCTCGAATACTGTAGGACAACAAGACTTCATTAAAGGATGCAAATGTAATTGCATTTGCTAAAACTTTCTATTTTTATATAATGGATCTTTCCTACTTCACTTTTATTGATGATTTCTGACAAGATGACACTTTTGCACCTACATACTGATTTAAGAACAGCATGCAGTTGCATCATTTTCTGTGTAACTAAAGACACCTAGCTCTTTCTTCAGGTAAAAGTGAAACTTTAATTGAAAGTATAACCAACACCTCTGTAATAAAGGATTTTGTATTAGAATGAAGTTCATCTGACTTTTAAAAAGAAAACATTGGGGGAGTCAATTATTTTATTATTGTTTTATTAAAATGGTAAAATGAAAAGATCTTCACCTGATTTTCAGTAAGTCAGCATATTCACTGACTTGGAAATAATTTTATTTCACTAAACTGAACCTCATAAATGATTATATTTCATAACATATATAGAAAATGCCTATCTATCTATCTATCTTTGGCTGCTCAAGTTGAGTTACTGTAATGTTTATGATTTCCTTTAAAACTGAACAATCAAGCTATTTAAAAATTCAAGAGATACTTGACTTAAAGGGCAACCTCTTGAAATAAATTATCTTTTGCTACTGTGTGGTTCTTCTTCCCCCTTACACCTCCCTCCAAAGTTCTTCAACATGTGATTAAAAGAGTACACACCTCTGTGTTAACCCATTTGTGCTAAAAGCTGGGATGTCCTGTTATGAAGTGTTACTGGCAGGAGCACCAGACAGCTGTCAGTGGATATAAAGGTATGATACCATCTAAAATGGATTTTTCATATAGATATCATAACCTGATTTTTGAACGTTTTTCTACTTACAAGTGATTATTAAAAGTATTTTTTCTTCCTCTGTTACCAGAGTCTCCTGCACAAAATTACTACTTTTCTTGTAACTTAACAATAGGTCTTGGAACTCTGACATCTCTTGAAAACTACTTCTGTCTAACTATATAATACAGATGTGGTAAAGTCTTTGGAGAGTGAAAAGGGAAAAAAAAATCAATAGCTCTGATTTTCATAATGCAAACACCACAGAAAATTTCAATGCAGTGGCAAAATATACGAATTTGAGCAGGTAAGACTGGCAACTTATACTGAGACCTTTCAAATACATTTAAGCAATCTTTGTTCCAATTGCCTGAGGCTTTGTGGTTTTACATATGAGAGGCCAGTATGTAAAAAGGTTTGATACTGGGTTTTGGTTGGTTGGTTGAGTTTTTTTTAAGTTAACTGCAATCTACTTTTACAGATGTAGAATGTACTAAAAGCAAGCAACAAAGAACACCAAACTGTTTAGTTGTACAACTAGACCTGGTACTCTGAGAGGAAAAACAGCCAGGAGCTATTGAAAACAATGAAGTCATAATGGCTTCTACTGTGAGCAAGATAGAGAAAGTCTCCTGGGTATTACCAGGATGGATAATTTACAACAGCTACTTCAAACTTATGCTTATGGACCACAATCTGCTTGAGACCTTTTCACATCCCCCAAAGGCAAGGAAGCCAACACATGCTACTGTTCCAGATGACAAGTGAGCAAAGGGCTCGTTTGCTGCTGTTATGCTATTTTTGCAATGAAGCTGTCCACAGGACAGAAGAGACTGAGGAACAGTACTTCTAGGTGAGAAGACACTTTGGATGTTCACACAAATAGAGTTATATTCTCTGGTACTGTCATATTCCAAAAGAAAACTAAGCTGGCCACACAGACTGAACCTGCTGTTACAAAATCTGACGCCCTTCAAGGGACTGTAGGGAAAAGCTCTGAATGAGAAAAAGGTGTATGACTATTAGGATGAATAGTCTTATTTACAGAGATAGATGTAAAAAAGGACTCCAAACTTAGAGAATGATAGAGTTTGCAGGGGAAGCTGCAAAACCCTCCTTTCTCCCACCATATTCACAACAATGAAGAGATATCTATATCAAACCACAGATCTATTCGTATCTTGTTCCTGATTTGATTCTGTAGCCAATCACTAAGAAAAAGGACTTCCCATCTTGAATAATTACCCCTTCTCTACAATAAGTGACAGAAGCTCTAGCCCTGTCCATTTTTCATCTGTAACTACAATAAATGACTAATTATTTCTACTAAAGTGTCACTATACCCCATTCCTGACTAAATAATTAGATGACAAGGAACAGGTGCTTTAGGCCTCACAGTGTTACCACCAGGAGAAAAACTAAATTATGTTAGTAACAATGGAAAGCTCTTAATAGTTCTGTACTGTGCTGGATAAAAAAACAACCAACACAGGTCACTTTAGGCCAACCTGAATGTGACAGTGCTATGAACACATGCAGAGTTTATCAGAATTCAGCAAAGTCTTTTGAAGCGCACCTGCTTCTACATGGTACCTTTTCAGTATCCAAAAATGCACCCAGAGTCCGTATTTTTAAGACACAAGCCTCCTTAAGATTAGAAAGATTAATTACTTACATCATCATCTGACAGTTTTTCTAACAACATTTCTTCCAATTCAATCTTAGTCAGCCATCTGCTGCCAGCCAGGTTTCTGTTTAAAATACCACATATATATGCTCCCTTTAATTAACCATGCAATTAGAGTTACATCACAAAAGACCACACATACAGTCAGTCTTCGTTCAGAAATACATTTTCCATTACAAATGATTATGGCTCACATTCCTATAGTAAACATGAGAAGGCCTACGTTGATTTTAAAAGATCTGCCTTTTGAAAGGGATGGTAACTTCATCTATTGAATTAACGACATGAACATTATGAGTATCAGTTATGCATTATTCATATGATTGAAGTCTGAGAATGAGCTAGAGTAATATTGTAACAGTAAGTGATCTTCCCCACAACTCAGTACTTACTTTTAAAAGCCTGCTGCCAGGAAAAATTTGGTTTACCAGCAGCAAAGAACAAAATCAAAGGTAGAATGTTAAAATCAAATTCTTTTGCCTCTGGTCTTTACTTTTCTGATCAATACAAAGAACTGCACTAGCAGTAAGCACAGTCAAAGTACTAATGCAGCAATGACACTCTTTATTCTATCTACTGTGCAATCTTGAGCTGCTCAGCACAGAAACTGCACTGATGATAACAAAAGCAGAAACTACTCAGAAAACAGCCTCATACAGAAATGCTAACAAAACAAAACAATACTTGAAATAAATCTTTGAAATATATATGATATGAAGTGACCAGCTACACAGAATGCCACCTCAAATATACACACCAACATTATCAGAGAGATTTAAGGCAAAGATGTAACCAGTTTCTTACCTCTTCACATAAGAAACATTTTTAGAAACAATGTTTTCAGTAGCATTAAGGAAGCTATGATTCAGTAAAACACTCCTTCTGAGGGGATTTTAAGTAGTACTACTTCTTAAGCATGTATTTTAATGCTTTTCTGAGTCAGGACATGAGAGATGTTTATTTAGAAACAATGTTGATTTTAACAGTAATTTTAAAAACTTTCCAATCCTGACCGACTCAAGTATATACTTACATTTATATATTGCTACTTGCTACTTCCAATGAAGTCAATGAAATACTCATGTGAAAAACTATAAACCTGAAATAGTTCAAGATTAGGTCCTAACCCTACAGTTAATATTACAAAATACATCTAAAACAGATTATTTTCTGAGGAAAAACCAAAGCAAAACCAACAACAATAAAAAAAAAATAAAAATAAAAAAACCAGCCCTTCCCACTGACCCTCTACCTACACTTACTAATCTCAGAGGAAAAACCATATCCAATGTGTAAGATAAGTCTCAAAAATCCTTTAAATTCTCTGAGGTTTTAAAAACCTAACACGGAAAAAACCTTTCATCTCTGACTAGCTTTAGGTCATTTTTCACATCAGTAAATCCACTGGCTGAGCTCTGTAAGGAGTCAGGTTATTTTTCAGCAGCACACACCAAGAAACTACATTCATTTGTTCTCTTGTCTGCTCAGAAGCTAACATGAATCTCTGATTTTGTGGGTCACAGGACACTATTTACATCATGAAGAAACATGAACTTCTGTTATTTAAGAAATTGAAATTATCTCAGCAAATTAATCCTTTCTCTTCCTAACATAAATAACAAATGGCTGAAATTAAGAAGTGACAAACCAACATGATGTGCAACTGGAGCTGTGCATAAATCTAGTTAGAAAAACCATAGCAAGAACAGATAAAAACAACTTGGGACAGTGAAAAAAGTAACTATACAGAAAAGCAGTAAATGCCAAAATCAAAACTTACTTGCTGTATTTATGTCTTTTAAAGACTTGTTTAATTTACCATTCTAGTATAAAATCCTTGCAAGAAATCTCAAAATAGAAAATCAAGAATACAGTCTAAGAGGAAAAACAGTTCTTAAAGCATATACTCATTTCAAAGACAATCCTGACTGTATGTACTAAGAAACTAACACCTCTAGACCTCCCCTAGCTTGCTCTGGTTGAGTTGGATCTTTTCTGTCCAGTGGCTAACTAGCTGAAGAGCTTGTTGTGCATACCAGAGAAGTTACACAGACAAAAAGAAACAAAACTAAATTCAATTACTAATACTGGTGATAATTAAATAAATCCAACAAAATAAGCTTTTCTGAAATTACTAGTTTTTGATGACTTATCTTTTCAAAGCCATTAGAAGAAAAACTGTGACATTAAGTATTTTGATACTCTTCAACTTAAATATTGCTAAGTTGAAATATTCAAGAAATGTAATTAAAGACTATTGAAGAGCTCAGTTTTAGGCCTTAGGATTTTTTCATCAGAAAAAACTTATTTGGCATTTTAAAAGCCCTTGTTTTCTCATAAAAACTTTAGCTCCTTTTTCAAAATCCTTAGAAATAATTTGAAAAAAAATTGCATACAGAAGCAGAATTCTGGATATTTTCAAATCACATTTCAGAAACTTTATAAAGGGAAGAATACTGAAAAGAGCAGGGAGAGATTAAAGAATAAGAGAAATAGGTTGGGTTTCCCTACTCTAGCAATGAGAAGTGAGTGCTCCACACATACCTGGTAAGACTTTTCAAGCCGAAATTACCACACAAAATATTACACAGAGCTAAAGTCCGAAAATGGGTTTGTGGAATAAAAGGCAGGTAAGTTGGGGAAACTACAAGAAATGCTAATACAACATATTAAAGCACATTAAGATAACTACTATCAATATTCATTCTAACTGGAGGATTACCTTTTTTCCTTCTGAAGAGGAAGGTCTTGAGCTATCAGCTGGTCTTGGTGTTTCTCAACATTCAGCAATTTTTCATATGTTTCCTTAAGTGTATATGGAAAAAGTATTTAAATGTAATTTTTCCACTTAATACTAAAATTTTGTTATTTAAAACACATGTTTATGTGGTTTTACTCTCCAAACACTTCAAATACAGAGGTCAGAAAACAAGCAGAGCTCTGACCAAAACAGAAAAAAGGAAAATATGCAGTTCAAAGTAATTAATTTTGAATTTTGCAAGAGTGTTTTTTGCCTTCTTACATATGCTTGCAAGAAAAGAAATAAAAAAAGGTTCTCAACTGTATACAGAAAGGCAACTACATTTGTATAACAGATGCAACTCCAAAACATACTGCACAATAATTTCATCAGTGCATCCACATTTTAGTATGACTTACTCAAAATACTGACAAGGTTTAAGACCTTAATTAATTTAAGATTTTTGTACATTTAGAGTGTCCGCTTTACTGGTGGTCCGTATTAGTCAAAGCTCCTGGCATCCCTGGCATGTCCATAGGGACACAAAGTTGTACATTTATCACAGAATTTATCATAGAATTTCTGTTCTTTCAAATGTTCAGATATACTTATCCTGAATTTTCAGTATTTTTAAGCAGTTTGCGCAAGATTCTTAGCTATGTTATTATTTTCAAACAATACTGTGACAGTAATTTATAACTTCAGGGGAAAAAAAAAAAAACAAAACCAAAACAAAACAAAGAAAATATCCCAAAAAGTCACAGTAAAAGGATTACAGAAGAAACATGTTTTACATAAAGTATTTTCAGGGTTTTTTTTTTCAGTATAACATCTAAAACTCTGAATTACAACAATGATTCAAATCCCAAGTTAAATAGAAGTACTTGGAGAAATAATTATAAATTATACTGAAGCAATAAGGTGGTTGTACTACAATTGAGTACTTATATACCAAATAATTTACTTCATTTTATAAGTGAAAATAGAAAGCTTATAGTTGCTTTCCTATACTGCATTAATATGAGTCTTAGCAAATACCAGAGAGAAACTAGTGTAAGAATTGGTGGGGACAAGGAACAATGGTTGGGTTTTTTTTTCTTTGTATTATTTAGAACAAAACAGTAAAAGAAGAAATGTGAGACAGCTCTGTATTGTCAGGAATTAACTAGCAAGATACTAATTCTTAACATAATACTGGGATTTGCAACAGGATGCAGTGAAATTTCTGCAGCAGCTTAAAAAAAAACCCACTCAAAATAGAAGCCCCTTGCTTAGCTATAAATTTCTATTGTTCAAGCTGATTTGTTACTATAAAATACACCTGCACATACACTAAAAATATTTGTACTTAAAGTGTATGAACAAATAACAGATTGTTATCTGAGCTGCACTGAAAGCACTTAAATAGAGACAATTCACTGAAGTTTTTGATGCAGGTCACTGGTGACATTTTTAATGACAAGTATTTTTTAAATAATTCCACGGTCAGAAATCTTGAAGTACAAAATCCACTTTTGAAACAGCATGAGAACTCATATAGTAGTATGTCTTTCAGAAACCTTTTATTTTCCATGAGATAATATCAGATAGGAAAAATTTTCAACTTTAAAAAAGTCTTCTTATCCTCAAATGCAGGAAACACCACATAAAAGAGTACAAATCATATTTTCAATACTTCCAAACCTCACAAATATAACTAGTTCTCGAAGATAACAAGATATGGTATCACTACTGTGGGCAAGATTTATGTCACTAACAACCAGAGCTGACTATTAGGTTGCAAAAATTATTGCCTACACATGGCACAGACATGGTTTGTGTTAGAGGGCATGAGGTGTGTCTGCATCAAGCAATTTTTAGGCATCTGTAGTTGAGATATGGAAAAGAATGAGTATGGAACTTCTGCTTGGGACTGTAAAGGGAGGGAAGAAAAGGGGAAGGACAGCTGTGTCTGCCCCTCAGCTATCTGGGGAGAGCTCAGCTGGAACAGTCTTAGAGATTCATTCCTGTGAGCTCCATGCATTTCCACATTTGGAAGAAGTCAAACCAGGCATGAAGATGACATTTTGGTGTCAGAAGAGGTACTGGGGTACTAGGTCTTACAAATGTGTAAGGAGGTTCTTCACTTTACTGTTAGCCTCTTGGCTTACCTCTTACCCTCTATAAGGCAAAGGGTGTCACCATCCTACCTGGCACAAGCAGTTTCCTGTCTGCCTCCTCACAAACACTCATCTCCAACACATTCTGGCATATAGATTGATGTACTGGAATTATCAGCAAAAAACTAAAACGCGATTACATCACAGTCCTTTAAAAGAGGACACAGGGAGGTAATCACAGTTACCATCTTAGGACAGACTAACTACAGTCAGAATTGCTTCCAAACAGCAAGTGAAGTACTTTCAGGTAACATGACTCAAGTTAAAGAAGACTTAAAGATTTTGTCATATTTGGAAACTACTGATAAACACAGGCAAATAAAACGAGATATGGGTTGCCAGCAACTACTTTTTAGCCACAGAAATTCATAGTTACAATGACAAATAAACCTTTACAACAGCTGGAACAGTAAGATTTTCCTGAAGACCCTCCCTAGGTTCCCAAAGAACACTGACACTCCATAGCGCATTTAAGTTCTTAAGAATGTGCAATTTTAAGAATTAAAATGATCTCTTTAAACTGTTCTGGTTAAATTACAGCAATCATGTCTATTCAGACAAAGAACCCTTTACACAGGAGATGAAGTCAAACAACATTAAAAAGCAGCATTTTAAAATAATTCCAAGTGTAAGAGAAACACTAAATATAATTTCCTACATATTTCTGGCAATGAAAGTGGACTTGCATCTCTTATGAAATAAAATTTTGGTCTGAAGTACTAAAAAAAAAAAAAATTAATGCATGTATCTAATCTCTGTATAGAGATGAAGCCAATAGACTGAAAGAACCACTCACGTGTGAAGTAAAGTATGTGGATGAGCCTTTGCAAAATCAGGAATCACATGTAATGCCCAATAATTTATCTGACAAATCTTCACTCCCCAACATCTAAAGAAAGCTTCTGAAGACACACTTGCTTTTTCAAAGCTGGCAGGTGAAGATTTTACTAATCACTTGAGGATTCAATAGTCCAATTCATGACTGTACACATCTGTGTGTCTTGTAAACTCAGCTATTACACAATCAAAATAGCTGATTTTACAAGATTGGCTATGTTCTGAAATGCTTCCCTTTCTAATAGAGAGATCAAATTTCAGATCTCTTCAAGGACACTCTCTTGTTAAATAATAAACAATTATTTTATTCTGCATAAAAAATTAGGGAAGAAATTAGCAAATGAAACCTTGGAGGGAGAGATTTTTATGGGGAAAAGGATTATATTAATATTTGGATTAAAATATGCTGCAAAGCCCATGTTTTACCTCAGTTTGCACTTTTGTTTCTTCTGTTTTTAAGTTCATCACATACTTTAACAGCTTTTAGGTTTTGGTTTACTTAAGAGTTAAAATGCTCAATTTTTAAGCATTTATTTCAATCTACAACCACTGATGTCTCAAAAAGTACAAAAAGCATGATTACATGGAATTACTATTTTGCTATACACAATTGTATGAAAAGACCATTTTGTCTTTTTCTGCACATTACAAAAACATATTACTCTAAAAAACTTTTAAGTTAAATGATGATCAAGTATACTATCAAATGTTTGTGAAATGGTGTTTCATCCAACAAACATTCTTCTGTGTATTAGAAGAAAAATAAATTGTTCTTTTCCCCACAGTTTAATTTTGTTCAACAAGTGGAACAAAGACAATAATGCATATAACAAATATCCCGTATGAAAGTTCATTTCCTATTGAAGGCATAACAACATGTATATTGGCACTTATAATACAAACAAATACATAGTTTATTTTCAGTAAAGTGGATAGTATTTTTATTAGCATTAACTAAACAATAATACTATGACTAATAATTAATAAAATTCAAGTTTCAAGGGGGTGTATGTAGTAATTAATGGCATACAAGTTTAAGCTAAGTATTACATTCATCTGGTTTATTAGATTTAATATAACAATTTAAAGGACATCCTCCAATGGGACTGATTACTTACACTAGGCTGTATTAACATACAACTCTTTTTCCTAGCCAAATTAATTAGCTCTGAGACTTAAAAATACATTTTGTTAAATACACATTATTCTAATAATGTTGGGAATTTCATGCAGATTTTGGCTTTTGTTTGGCCAACTAAAAAAACCCTGTTAAACCTCACTTAATGGATTTAGGTTTATAGAAGTCTATTTAATGAAAATATTCTGAAACAGTTGAAGAACATTCAAGTATCGTATACTAATGAAAAATGCATTTGTCAAGCTCATTTGTTTGAAGGTGGTTGCCACACTCTTAGAAACGAAATGCAAACTATACTTCCAGAGACTTCCAAGGCAAGCTTACATACTCTTTCTAACTGCTAGGAAGAGCTAAAAATAAACTTGTGCTCCTTGTAAAATTTGTAATTTCTTCATTATGATGGAATGCAACAAACATCTTGCCCTTGGGTTGCTCTGTTTCAGCCAAAACAAATGCAAATGGCTTGTCAGATGACAGCTGTTTGATAAGGCTCCTCTACAAGACCTGCATGCTTTACTTTTTTCCGTGAAACTTGGGATGAAAGGCAGAAGGCAGGAAGAGAATTAATGTAGCATACAGTCTAAAGGCAATGCTACAACCGTGATTAAGTAGAAAAGTTAAAAGGCACAGATTTTCCACAGCCTTGCTGCGTGCAACCCATCCGTGTAACAAGTTGACAGGCCTAGCGCGTCAGCTCCATCATCCTCTCCGACAGCTAAAACGCAGCATTGCATCCCTTTTCAGAGAAAATTTGCGTCTGCACCATGAAGCGTTGTACATTATTTCTTAGCACTGCAGGGGGCTCAAGTCCATATGGAACCTTCACAAATATTACCACAGATCAAACCAGCGGCGTTTCGAGGCAGATTTGACATACCTATTTAAATGAACAGCAGGGGTCCTCGGGCTGCCTCGGGCTGTGCAGGAGAAAACCTCTGTGGAAAGCCTATGCTGCAGCTCCATTACTCAGCAAAGACACACTCTACATTTATCATTCATTTCATTTCTGCCAGGGCAAGAAGCTCATTTGCCCAAGGTCAACAACAAAAAAAAAAAAAAGGAAAAAAAAAAAAAGAGGGGGAAGTGTTTTTTATTTTTTATTCTCCCAAAGAAACAAATGTACCTGACAAGTGGGGATTTTGTCCTTCGAGTACACAGAACGCAAATAAGTATCAGATAATTCTAATAAAAGCACTACACTCAGTAAAGCTGTGCACCTAATATGAGAACAGGAAGTTTGTTTTTTTGACAACTGACTAACCACAGAACTAACTTTTTAAGACTATCTAACAAGGAAACAGAATCTGACATGAATTTCCAATTAAATATATCTGCATACATTATTAATGCTTTTGTCTTCCGTAAGTATGTGTAAGAAACATGAATGTCTTTCTATAAACTCTCCTAAAGACGCAGATAATGCTTGTGCCACTGATGGTCACAGATATGAAACAATTGTTCATAACCCATGTTAAGACTCAGGGTCTAGTGATGTTCTATTAGATACAGTTTTTTTCATAAAGGTAAAAGATGCAGATCCTTTACTCCTGGAACCATGCTAATCAGAAAAAGCCTTAAGTTTGCATGAATGAAACCACCTTAGAAAAATCAATTAAGCAGTTTAAATGCAAATTTTCTTCACACTAAATGTCAGCACAAATAACATTTCCTATAGTTTTGCCCTTCAAGGAAAGAAAATCCTATTTTTTATTCTACAATGAACTTTGCTAGAACTAGCCATTTTTATTGTGTATACATTCTTCACTACTAAGCTTATGCTACCAACCAGATAGAGCCTACAAGAAAGTGTTCAGACTATTCAAACCCAGTCCATCGCCAAAACTGTAAAATAAACCAAAAATTAAAGCAAGAACTATTATGCAGTGTGTTCTCTTAAATGTGACATAAAAATGCTCATAATAATGGATATTGTGACACAAAAATATACATTGCATTTAACTTCAGTGGTGATATTATGACCTACTGTGAAAACATAACTAAACTCAGGAGCTCCTGACAGGCATCTCTAGAATAACATATACTTGACTGGGAACTGACATTATTTATTACAGATAACATACTTACATGCATTAATGAATAATATGACTGCTTGCCAGTATAAAAGAGAAAGTGAAATGGTCGGCCATCTTCTCCCCACTGTATTTCTAATGGAAAGCAAGATTAGACAAGGAAGCAATACACAACCACTTAAAAAAAATCCCTTATATTTAACTGCAGTTATAAACCTCTCTCATAATACTGATTACCTTTTTAAATATCAGAGAACAAAGACATTTTACGGGTTTTCAATCTGTCTGAAAATCTAATGATTTAGTCAAGCTAATCTCCATCTGTAATTATAACCAAATATTTAACGTAACATTTCTAAATATCGTTTTACACAAGGGAATATCTCATGTACAGCTTAAACTTTCAAAGACTGTATAGGTGGTATTACAGATGGAAGTATACATTTTAGAGTAGAAAGAAGTACACAGGAGAGATAACTGAAATCTACATAATAATTGTGAAAGATGAAAGATTAGCAGCTCTGAAAAAGAGCAAGTTTTTTATTAGCATAATATGTCTAAGCTAAACTAAGTATAATCGTCTTTTGTGGGCAACCACCATATGCAGAACTCGGGTGATTTTAGAACTTGCTCATGTTATTTGGGATATTTATATTTGGGATATTTAAATACAAACACCTATCCTATAGTTTACCTAATTAGTTCAGCAAGAAAACAAGCATTCCATATAATTCAGCACATCCACTTGCATTCATTACAAACTGTTATTTAAGGACAAATAAATTTCAACTTTGGAGGAAAAAAAAAAATCAGACTTACATTACATGACAAAGATCTCTTCCAAATAAAGAAAAACGACAAAAATAAAACCTTTTTACAAATTGAACTGTAGAGAAACTCCCAGTCATTTTATCCAGTGAAGTTCAAATGAAGCCAGCTATAAGCTACAGGCAAAGGTAAGACTCTAAGAACCTGTCTGATAAGCCCGATATGTATTGGATTGGAACGTTAAGATATAATACAGCAGAAGTTGAATGTAAAGATGCTAAACTTACTAGAACAGAAGGAATACAGGGAACTTTTACCCACATATACTGCTAGTGAACTGTGTGAATTTCCATGTATGCAACTGTGAAAGCATATTTTGTTGAAATTATTGTTCAGGGAACATTTTGAAGTATAAATTTCAGTTTATAGCTCGGTGAATATAGAATTTCCTACCTGTGCTACTAGTTATTACTAAATGCTAAAAGTGGACAACAGGTTTTGACATTATCTTTTAAATGTTTTATGTAAAAATAATTTGTCAATTTTAGTGAACTGACCAACATACTGGCATATCACTGACAACTGGTACTTCATACAGTGTCTCAGGAGCAAGACCAAAGACTGTATGGACAGAAATGCAGAGTTAGGACTTTCAGGTCAAGGGCCTGATTGGGAGTTTCCACTCTCCCTGTTCTCTCAACTAGCAATTTCAAAGCTGCATTTCTAATCTTTTAGAGCAACAAAGTTACTAGGAAAACTTTTAGTTTAAAATAGTATTAATGAATATTTTATGGATGTGATAGACAGCTCTGACAAAAAGCTACTGAATCCAAGAAAAGGTTTTCCCATGACTTCAGCATCATCCTAGTTATTGTTTATTTTTAAACAATGAAACCCATTTATCTTAGTCAGTTAACACGATTTCTGAGAAGACCACTGGTATTCCAGAATCCAGCAATAATTTTTATCCTAAAACACAGAATATTAGATTAGACTTTTACTGCTCTTGTCTTGGCAGTCATCAGAAAACAGGGAAAAGAATAAATCCATAAAAATAAGAAATTATATATATAGAACAATTCTAATACTTAGAAATAATAAAAAAAATATCTAGGAACACTTACTTCTCTGCTCTGGAAAAATTTCCCTAGGATGCTGTCAATAAATAAATAAATAAACAAATATCAGCAAAAGTAAAACATTACTCAAAATATCATGCTACTGTTATTCAGAAAAGCAACAAAGAAATCCTACCTTCATCATGGGTCTGGCATGTCCATCGAATAAGCCAGAAGGAAAGAGATAGGCAATAGCTCTCTGAAAATAAGAAGAGAGATCTTCTATGTGATTTTTTTTCTCCACAAAATCATCATCAAAACATTTCTTAGGTACTTTCTTATGAAGAAAAAATAGCGTTAACTTTGTACAGTTAAAGCTAAAGGTAACCCAATCAGTAAGAAATAATGCCACATATGTGCTGTGCTGAATAGAAAAGCAGATAATTTCCTCTGGAACCCTCATAAATGTAAAACCTCGTTCTAAAGGCTGTACTCGACTGCATCAGAATGAGTAAACTTTCTTCTGCATTTATCATAACTTATCAGCACTACTCAAATGCAAAGACCACCTTTATACACAGTTATTTTCCTCTAAAATATCAAATGTTGTGACTCCTAGAGGAAGTTGCAACATTTATCTATTTATCTTTCTGAAAATATCAGTGCTTGTTAACAGTGCCTACTGACAGACCAAGCATAGAAGTTTTATTTAAAGCAAGAGGAAAAAGCCAAATTTTACACATTTAAAATCCCAGTTTCTACAGTTTCCAGACATGCTTTCCTTAAGTCTAAAAAGCTGCGTTTGCTGTGGCAGTAGAAGATATTTCACATAGCCTAAATAAGCATTTCATTGATCACTGCATTTGGAAACAACTGTGAATCACTTTCTTTTCCTTAGATACCTAAAGGTTTGCTAAAATAATTTAGAAAAATGTATGACATTCATTACATGCTCATTGTTTACCATTGTTTTTGCTATGTACAAGGTATATACTTTGCCTTTACTAAACCAACATTTACCACTATTTATGTGATGTATAAAATGAACGTTATTTGCCTCCAGCAAATAAAGTTAGCATACCAATAATACAAATCATTCTTGCAAAATGTAGGGTGAAGCACCTTACAAGGTTAAGCCCAATGACACACATTTCTGTTCAACATAATCTTACTCTCCCTCTTCAATATAACTAAACCAGAATTTAATAACGCAAAAATATGCACTTCTGAGAGCTGTTTATTTTCATTTGTTTTTAAAAACTAGAAAAAACTAGCCATCAAAAAACCCCAGATGTAGGGGTATGGCAAGTGTAGCCAACTTCAGACAGTGGGTAGTAGAGCCTCAGATAGAAATCTTGTGCTTGTTCAGTAAAATGGACTAACCAAATAAACCCCTCTGGCAGTGGTCTCATTTATATTTCCATTAAACAGTACAGAAAAGTAGAATTACAATAAAATCTGAGTTTAAAATCTTCTCTCAAGAAGAATGGCTCTTTGTTAGTTAGGCTACCTTAGGGCTATTACTTCCTGACAATTTTTTCCATTGACTTGGAGTGGTTTGCCAGTGCTTCAACTGATTTAATATGCATGGAGTGTAAAAAGACCTAACCTATTACTTTCATTAATCCCCTACTGGCATTCTGAACAGAAATTTTGAGAATTCTGAAGCAAACAAAAGGCTTAACTTGATTTTATAAAATGGTGATTTTGTTTCTCTTCGTGACTACTGTATTCCCATTTGTTAGTCAATGGGCATTTTATGTATACACACCGTAGGTGAACACCTATTTACGAACAAATGGGGATTAATTATGATGACAATAGAGAAATCTGCTGTGAGCCAAATGATGTTAAACAAACACCTTATATAATATATTAAAAGAAATTATTACAGGATACTGAGACTGACTGTGTGTGTGTACTTAAGACACAATCTTTATATAAGCATTTCCAGAATCTCAGTCAAAACAGTTACTGTAAGTATGACACCTCAATAAATGCCAAATATAACGATTTGACATCTATAATGAAGAAAGTGGCTGCCATCTGAGACCTTCTACTTCTAGAAAGTTTATTTTATATTTGTTTTATTTTATCTACTTTGTATTATCTACTTTATATATATATATATATATATATATAATATTTATTTTATTTTATCTAATTCTGGAAAGTTTATTTTATTATTTTATTTTATTATTTTAGATGTATATACTCATGTCTTTCACACTAGAGGCATAAGCACACCCTGCATTAAGAAATCCTAACATCTACTTTCAGCTCTACACAAAATAATTAACCAAAGAATAATAGTTCATTTTATAAATTTGCTTTTTGTTTTTCCAAAATGGAAAGAAATAGAGTCTTCCTGCCTTTTCCCTTTTATGGAAATGTAATCAAGGATCCTGGGATGCAACAGACTCCAATTCCACTTTAATCAGAAGTTTCTTCTCAATTTTACATAGCTGGCTCCTCAGACTGTATTTTTAGCACCTACATAGCAAGTCAGGCTGCCTCTTGGGAACTTTATCTACAGAAGCTGATTTTATCTATGTAAATGTTTCAGTTTTGTAGAAAAGTATTAAAAAACCCCCCTGTAATTCTTAACACCCATGTGTACTAGCAATAAAAAAAGATGGTGGATCAGTCTTAGGAATTACATTAGAATTAGTCTCTCCAAACTGCAGCTGAAGCATATAACCATGAAATTATTTCCCTGAAATCTTTTGACAGTGTCTTCAGATTTGGAACTCAGGTTTCCTTCCAAGGAATCTTCATGTCACAAACCAAAATTCCGCAGAGAATTAGCCATACATTCTGCATTTTCCTAAAACAAAAAGCAGGTGAATGTCCCTCTTAAAACTTTATAATCAAAGAGTAAATATTAGCAGTAAAGGTCCCAAGAAACCTTTTAGATTTAACTGCAGTTTTCCATTCCAGAAGTGGTTTTCAGCTTAAGGGTCCTGGCCCATATCCTTCTTTCTAGGGTTTATATAGACTTGAACTCTAGATTAAAGAAACTCTTGTGCTGAATATGATGACCAAGAACCACTTTCTTCAGGGCATCATGTCAGCTATATAAGACACATTCACCCCATGGGTTCTGGGCTGTTATTTCACAGCTAAATAAACCAGAGTTTTCTAAAAATGAAACATCCATAATTATTTTCAGCAGAATCACAATTCAAAATCCTGGTACCTAGTGACATAATGTTGTTTCCAAAAATAATTACATAAATTACTTGAAAAAGGTGGAATGGGTACAGTCTGCTGCTGCTATGAGTTACTAAAAAATGTTAGCCATCTCCTTTTAGGATTTGAAAGCCTTTGTTTTTAAACTTTACTGTTAATTCACACAAAGAAAAAGAAAATGTCCAGCAGTCACACCTTTAAAAAAGCAGATCATAATGAATATATGTTAGTAACAAGATAGTTTACATCAGACATTTCTTAAACTGCATTGGTAAACTTAACATTCCTGTAGCAAATTAAAAGGAATTCTGTTGTATTATCAGTGGTTGAGGGACCAGATGAGCCAATATACTGCCCACAGCATCAAAATGTCTTTCACTTGCAATAATGAGAACAATCTTCCATTCCCATTAAAAAAGAAAAACAAAACAAAAAGCATATCTGGCAGTCCTTCAAACATGCAAACCATTTTATTAAGTAATCTGTCTAGCACTGCATGTGGCATGTTGTGCAAATTCAGTGTAACTGCCACACCTTCACCTTCCCTCTTCCCTGTGCTTGTTGCACATGCTGATGCCTGATCCTCCTTCTCCTCCTACCAATCTACAAGCCAAGAAATTTTGTTCACTCACTTTCTCAAATGTCAGAGACTAACTCTGAATCAAACAAGTTCAGCTAGGTAAGAGTTACTGTTCCCTTTTTTGATAATGTCTTGAGAAATTAAAAATTCAACAGAGTTGACTGAGTCAAAGAGAATTGACTGTGTCATACTGGGTTAGAGAAAACAGACTGCAGTTCAGTTCTTAAATTGATCTTGCCCAGGGGTCTTTCCACACTTTTGTTGAAGCTACAACACAAATCATCCCCCAATTCTCACTGCTCAAGTCATGTGCAAAGATAGTCATCTAAATAACACCCATTGAGGAAAAGTATTTTATAGAAAACAAAGAAAGAATAAGGGGGGGGAAATTTTTTTTAAAAAAACGAAAAAAATAAAAACCTCCCCCTGGGGCTCCTTTGCAGCAGCATCCTTTTTGGCAGAGGGCTCAAGAATTCAGCTCATTCCTTTTTAAATACATACAAAACTTTAATCATCAAAACACTGAAGAGAGAAGTGACACTTTATGCCGTAACATTTTAATGAAACACCTGAGCAAAAGCTGTTTCAGCTTCTTCTACTCCTCAACTTGATCATGAGAGCCACTTCCCTTCTTAAACCGTGCCTCTTGAATCACATCATTTAGTCACTGTACTTCATCATTTCTCAGACCAAGATATTTTCTGGAACAGCTGTTTTCCTTCAAACCACGCTAGCAGTATTCTTCAACAGTTTTCAGCATCCAAAATTCAGAATATTTGGGGTAAACCCAAATGAAACAATAATGGGACACAAAATGCTACCTCTGATATAGGGAGTGTTTTATTTAACAAGACAGCAAAGGTTAACAACAACAACAACAAAAGAATCTATTAAAATTTATTGAAACCAACCTAATCATTGTCACTTTATCTAAAGCTGAATTTTAGCTTGGACAGAAAGAAGTTTCAAGTTCAAAGTGATATACCATTTTAGCTGCATCTTTTGGGGGAAAAAAAAAAAGAAACAAACAAAGCAATCCACTAGCCTTATATGAAAAACCCACCTTCTTTTAATATTACATTATTTTTATATGATCTAATAATTTTCAAAACAAAATTGTCTTGTCTAGTTTGCAGAGCAAAAAAAAAAAAAAAAGCCAAAAGCCTGCTGAAAGAAACAGACATTATTTCCATCTTCATTTCAACTTTTCAAAACACAGAACATTATTACAAAGAATTTTAAAAAAAAAGTACAGCAGTCATCATCTCAGATTGATGCAGAAGTAAGAAAATACTGATGCAGAGTTTGGTTCCACTGGGGGAAAAAATCAAAAAAGAGTTGAAAAAAGCATGCTATCTTCAACTATTTAAAAAACAATACAAAATAAATTATTTCTTGTAAGGACAATAATGCTGGACAAGATACTCTTCTTGCAGACAACAGGAAGTTCAGAAATGCATTTTGTTCTGAATAACATTTCTGACATTTCACATATGCCAATATTGACTCATTTCTAGCATTCTGCATTACTAAAATTTGAACATTATTTAGAAATGAGATGTGCTGAGCCACTTGTAAAAGCAATTGAACTTATTTTTCATTAAAGAAGTCTTAATGTTTTGAAAGAAACTACACCTTATGAGGAATTAAGTCTTTCCATATTTAACATTGTCATAGTTAACAATCTTACTGGTACTTTTCCAACAGTATATATGCTAGTGGAGAAAACCTTTATTTTATATTCAAATTATTCCATCTGCTTGACAACAATCTATTAGGTCATAAGACAACAAGAGAAAATGAACATAGATCTTTAGCTTTTGAGTTTTACTAACTCTTATGGGGAAAGAGTATTGCTTTATGATGAGCTCATATCTGGGAGAGTATTTAGTGACTGCATAAAAATGAATAATAAAAATACTGGCATATAAATAGGTCATGAAGCTTAAGATGCTCTTCTTGTATTAATCTTACTTAGATTTCTGGGCTTTAAAGTGGAATATCACAGAACTGACAGCAGAAAATGACTGTGGGCTGTTTACTACAACTGTAAGTTAAAGTTAAATCACAAAATAAAAGGATTACAGACTCAAACAGGGAAAAGCACTAGGTCAGGACTGCAATCTCTATTAATTAGGTATCCCAGCTGGACAGTGGGTATGCAGCTGTTAACTTGATCAATGACTTACCTAAATGTCATCTCTACTGATTCGCTTATAAATTACCAGCAAGTGAGACTAATGTACAGGTGCTAATTTATTTAAACTGTTCTCTGCAGTTCTACATAGCTTTATAAACTGCATCTGGCACCTAATGTTAGCTGTCAGTTGTACTTAGACATGCCTGTCCTAACGACTCTGTTCATTAGAAATGAGCACAAATTATGAAATATTGTGAAAAATGATACATCAAATGGAATGGGCAAAGCAAATCAATTAGAAAAACTTCATAGCACATATTCACACATAGGAGAATAAAACATCCTAGCTTCAGAGTGAGGTCTATAATACCAATTAAAAAGCAATTGGTAGACTTGTGCAGAGTTATATATCAATTTGCTGGATTTTTTTTTTCTCCTCCAGAAATACTGTTGTAATACACAGCTTAACTTTTCATTCCTAAATAAAAGCATCAGTAAGAGGCAATTCTGCTTCCACAACATCCAGAGGATTAGCGAGTAAGTCAACTTATTTTCCCATTTAAAACTTTCACAATACCTAAAACTCCAGTGAAGGACAGAATCCTATGATGTCTACTTTTGAAATACACTGCAAAGACTGATTAACAGAAGACATGGAGGTATATAAGCACTCATCAGAAAGAATTATGGCTGCTCAAAATGTAAAGCTTGATAATTCTCCTGCCAGTGCTTAAGGAGCTTTTATATTTTTATAACAGAAATTTAATTATGCATAGCAGACACTATTACACACTAATTATTTCCCAACACCTGACAGAATATGGAGAAATCAAACATGTAGGGCAGACACTTGGTATCACCAAACAAAACAATACTCTTTTGGCTCCACTTCTCCATCTTTTCATTAACAGAGTCTGCAAAGCAGTCCTATATTTGTCACCTTCACTGCATTTGTAAAATCTAATTTCCAGAGTGAGTCTGCTTTTATTAATGGTGGAGTTCAGTTACTTTTGTGCAAATGATCATATTGCTATGGACTCACAAAGAAGAAACCACTATTTAGACATGGTCATTTGGCATTTTTTGCAGTCTTGCTTTCTACAAGCCTTCTCCCTAGACCCTATCAAGGAAGGATGCCAGACTACAGACTAATGCATTCTCCTACCATTAACCTTTCAGACAAACTGAATTATCAGCATCATCACTGTACTGTATTAACATGGGAGGTATTCTGGTGATAGGTCTGGGCATGCTTACTTTATAAGAAAGTAACTCAAAAAGACAAAGGTCGTTAAAGGTAAGAAAAAACTTCTGAAAAATACATGAGAAGAAAATTCTATAGTTTGTACAGAAATAAAAAACCCAGTGAAGGAAACATCCTGCTATTACTGCTGACCTCGATGAATATTTTGACTGTTGACCTTATCCACTCTGCACTGAGACTGGCAGGGTCTCTG
Source organism: Manacus vitellinus (assembly GCF_001715985.3). Classification (NCBI taxonomy): domain Eukaryota; kingdom Metazoa; phylum Chordata; class Aves; order Passeriformes; family Pipridae; genus Manacus; species Manacus vitellinus. Next base: position 25,222,691 of record NW_021940813.1, read on the forward strand.
CCCTGCACTTGTTTGTAGAAGAGCAGAACAATACCTACAACTCTGAACGAAAGTAGACACAGTATCAGTGCATAGCTTTGTACTCCTTAAGCTTAATTTCCTAGGGATTTGTGACTTGAAATCAAGCTTCCCTTATGGATTTTCAGACACCTGATAAAACTCAAGTCTCTTTTCAGTCTTTTTCTCAACAAGCCACTAACTCTGTGTCTCTCTGCCTTGCTGCCTATTTTCAGAGTAGTTTTCAGAACTTAGTGTTGAAGCCACTCAAACATGTTTGAAATCAGCCTGTCTCACCATGTACAGATGTAGTTCTTTCTTGGAGTAAGTACACTGTCAAGACCTTTTACATGGACACAGCTGTGGAGATAGATTTTTGCCACTGAGAGAGATAACAAACGGCCTCCTCACCCTAAAAAAAACTAAACCATGGACACCTCTCTCTTTGCACTTGCCACAATACTACACCTGTCCTAAGGGCCCTGCTGATACACTGAGCTGCCATGGCTAATAGTAGTAGTATTGTTGCTGTGCAAAGAAAACTTCAGCCACAAGACTTCATGCAGCTTCACCGAAGAGTGAATGTCACCAAATTACATTTCTCTTCCCTACCTCTGATGTGTGATAAGACAGAAATGACAGAAGTGAAGACCAGGTAGGACATAAAAGAAAAAGATCTATGCCACAAAACATTTTTCTGAGTGATAGGGAGCATATCTTTACATGCAGCTAAATGACAGAGAGAAAGAGGAGGCCACCCATCTGCCAGTCATGAGAGGGAATGACAATAAAATAGTATGTTTGTAGATACCGATATGAGCTTAAATTCATGTCTATATTCAAAACCTTAAGCTTAAACAGTGTGTTGGTTGTGAAATACCCTATAAAACTTAATTTACATTACCAGCACCCACCATATCACACAAGAAAACTCTAAATATACACAGCAGGTCAAATTGTGGGTAAATGTTTTGAAATGCTACATAAACCTCTACAGTGCCTCTTATAACCTCAGATCAAAGGGATTATCCATTAGTACTTTTAAAAAGAACCTCATGTGCTTTAGCAAGATATAGCATACAGTTCTATACTGTGATGTCTGACCTCACATGGTAGTAGCGGTAGAATTTCTATTCACAGTCACAGTTGCAATGTATAGCAGCATTCTTCCTTATTCTGACAGTTTGATTAAAATTCACGGAGAGCTGAGGGGCTCATGCTGGAGTGAAGTGCTTTCAATATCTGAAACTCTACAGTAAATTACTTCTCCAACAGAGCATCTGTACTTACATCAATATCCTCTTGGGTAAAAGTTTCTGGATCTTCTCCCATCATGTTGGCTAAATGTCTCTTTCCTAGGTTGAACTCTTCAATCTGTTTTTTAATAAATGCCTCCGTGTACTTTTCAGGTCCTGAGGCTCCTACATTTTTTCTCTGCACTGCTGTAGTGGTATAGATCAGTCTTAACATCTGAAAAAATAAATAAAACAACAGTGAGACTTATTTTACATTTCTGGCATAGTGAGCTCTAAATAAAATGAATAAATGAATATAACAAGCTATTCATACCTATAACAAGATTGAACACATTACAGTAATAAGTGAGGAAAAGCAGCGTTACTCATTAAACCATTTTCTTCCAACAGTTTAATGTCCATAAACAGATAAAAATATTCTAAAAATTGCACATTTTCACACATTACAATTAGTTCAGATTTTTCTGATGGAAACAAATGTAGTATCCAATGTCAGGAACATTCGCAAAAGCAAAGCACAGCACTGATCAACAGATCCAGTCTTAAAAGAAAACAAAAATCCATCAGCAAATATGCAGGTTTTGCTTTCACCTAAAGGCCTCCCACAACAAAGTATGAAAAGAATATGTGGGGCAGCTCCCTAGTGGTATTTCAGAAGCCACTGACCAAATACTGCTAAAGGCTCTGGAAAGGCCATGGAGTGTTCCTTTCCTACTGGCAATGCCAGAATGGTTCTTAAACTACTTCACTGTCTCAAGTAGAATAATTAGAAAAACTAGTAGGGCAGTTCTTTCCAGCACATACTACCGAGCACTCTACCAGCTCAGAAGCCAAAACTCAGGGGACAGTTATCTTCAGATCTTCGCAGGATGCAGGTTTGGTCTTACTTCTTCCAAGACAATCAGTAGTTAAGATGACTAATTTCAATCGAGCTCTCTGTCAGAAAACAGGAGCTTCACTGACAGAGCTGTAATGTCCCAATTCTGGCCAAGTGCCAATATTATGCACTATTTTGGCTCGCCAACATTAGTATTAAAGTCCTCTACAGCTTAATTATTTCACAAACTGAATGAGAACTGATTATTTGTGTGGTCTTCTGTGGGCGGGGGAGGGAGGGAATCACAAGAAAGAAGGCAGTGTGGGACAGAAAAGCAGAGACAGAAAAAGAATCACTTCTGATTCAGAAAAATGCCCAGTTCTGTTCATCAGATAGTACCCTGAAATGCTTCACTCCCGCCCTTTCAAAATCTGCTTTGTGAGCAGACAGTACAGTTTCACAAGGCAGAGAGAGCCCATCTTACAGTCCACCCCTGCCAGCATTCTTTCCTCCACTCTCTTCACTTGCCCTGTGCGAGCTCTGGCACTTGGACTCCTCTGCAAGCCAGTTCAGCTCCCTACATGTGGCAGAACACTAACTTCTGCTTCATCCCAAGAAGTGGGCAGCTCTCAGCTGAGCTGGTAAGTCTGAGCAGTTCAGAGAGGGCTCTGAGAACTGACAAAGCTGGCACAAGAAGGTGGCTGAAACACACAACTGAGAGCAAGAAAGTAGAGGGGAGCCCTCTCTTTACCTTAATTTCTTTGAGTAAATTATTCAACTGCCCCTGCTGCTCCTGGAGCTGCCACCTCAGTCTACTTGCCAAGTGCCTTGAGAGGAAGCCGTATGAGGAGCGGCTGAGGACACTTGGTCTGTTCAGTCTGGAGAAAAGGAGACTGAGGGGAGACCTCATTGCAGTCTACAACTTCCTTGTGAGGTGAAGAAGAGGGGCAGGCACTGATCTCTCTTCTGTGGTGACCAGTGACAGGACCTGAGGGAATGGCCTGAAGCTGTGTCAGGGGAGGTTTAGGTTGGATATTAGAAAGAAGTTTTTCCACCCAGAGGGTGGTTGGGTACTGGAACAGGTTCTCCAGGGAAGTGGTCACAGTACATAGGCTGAGAGAGTTCAAGGAGCATTTGGATGATACTCTCAGACACATGGTGTTACTCTTGAGGATGGTCCTGTGCGGGGCCAGGAGTTGGACTTGATAATCCTTGTGGGTCTCTTCCAATTTGGCATATTCTGTGATTCCATGATACCTTCAGCCAAACATTAAAACCCAAACACACACAGCAAAGTGAACTAGTTAGGGTTCTGATTACAGGGAATAAAATAAATGTAGTATTTGAAATTATTAAATGTCCTCCAAGTCATGAGAATTGTCTTCTCCAGATCACAATTTAGACATGCTGAGCATTTTGATGGATTTCACCATTCTGAGTTAAGCTAATAAGAATAGAATAAAATACTTGCTACCTTCCTGTAACTAACACAAATATGACAGTAATCTCAAAACCCACTTATAACCACAAGTCTCATCAAAACAAGATTACATGGATATATTTGCAAGACAAACACAAAAGCAGATCAAACTTCCACCTTCTGTTAGTAATGCAGTCAGGTTACAGGAACTTTTCCTGTGACAAGAAGCTTTTGGTGTTCTGCATTACATGGTCAAGTCCTACATGAACAGGAAATGAAACACAGCTCTTCTCTGTACTTTCACAGAGCCCAGTTGGTATTTTGAACATCTGGCAACCCAGGATGGACTGATCCAACTAATCCAATTTGCTGCACATATGTAAAGCTATTCATGATTAATTTACCCATCTATGACTGTCTCAGTCTTCAATAAACAAAATCTAACAACCCCACTTGAAATTTCAATTTGAAATTAAGACTACAATATCCTGCCTTAAACCTGTATATAACACATGCCTGGGCCGCAGGATGGGTCCTATAAATTCAATCAGGTTTGATACAGAAGGTAAACTAATCTTTGAATAAGGTCACATAAGTCAGAAAGAACTGACCCTCTATGCTTTTATAATCTGACAGAGATAAAGATTTGTCCCCCAAGGTATGCACCTCAGGAAACTAACCGAAACTTCTGCCACAAAAGATTTAAGAACAGGTCCAAGGCAGAATTTGATGCTGAAGAGCCTGCTGCTGCTTCATTATCTCCACAGTTTATATATATATATATATATATATATATATATATCATATGTAATGCTAATCCTAGTTTGTCCCTTTTTCTTTTCTTTTTAATATTCATGTTTTCTGTGAGGTTACACTGACATATTCAGAATTAAAAGAAAAATAATCAAAATTTTAAAAATACACATTTTCCACAGGCAAGGCTCTGATGATTTCCTTATAAAGCAATAAAAAAAAGCAGAGGTATCTACACATATTCCCTATTCTTCTCTCCTCGTCACTCCTCAGGAAAGAATTCAATTCATCTTCTGTCTTACTTGTCTAAATAGTAACTAATTATTTGTAATTCTTGTTAATGAACATATGATTCCTTATTACTTGGTCCAAAATAGCTTTCTTGGCATGCTTTAAACAGAATACTTTAAAAAAGATTGTGTTCATCTTATTCCTGTCAATTTCTATTGTAATTTTCTCATTTTTGTCCTCCTTCCCTCAAGCTATTCATATTCTTCACTAGTTTCAATTCGTCACTAATCGAAAATCCCTGGACACACAAACTGTTCATAATTAGAAAACAGCCTCTTTATGCAAATTAATATCTATTGTATTGGGTACCTCTTCTGGGATAAGAGCACTATTTCATGGGTGGCACAGGCAGGAACTGCAAAGCACAGCTAAATGCTTCTGGCATTTCAGTCATATAAGAAAGCGTGCTCCTCTACTTTGTAGAGGAAATCACAGAGGTTTGCATTCACTTCTTACACATTTCATAAAGCATTACTGCAGACAGCAGCCTCACCATTTTTAAAATAATAATAATGATAATGCTTATTAACAGTACTCCTGAAATAATACGCTCTTCCACCAAAAACAGGCTCTGTCTGTTTATTCATTCTGTTCATTTTGCTTCACCAGAGCTATATGGATATAAAACCCATACATATCACTAATAGAGGAAACAAGCTTCCCGTACTTTAAGAATGAGAAGTGAATCAAAGTCAGGAGATTTAAATTCAAGAGCCAAAGTTGTCTGTTTTACAACAAGACACAGTTACAGAGATAGAAGACAACGCTACGTGATGTGGCAGACACATGGTCACACCATTTTCATGATTCTTCCATGCTCTAAGCTGGCAGACTTCAACCACCTCCTTTTCCAAAACCACACAGTGCACAAACAAATTCACACTAAAAAGCTATCTCCAGGATAGGACTTCAGTAAGAGATGTGGAGCTGTATAACCACATCAGCACGCAGGACTAAAGTTGTTCCAATTGGTCTAAAGCTGTCCAATGTTCCAATTACTGGCACAGCCAGTGTTACTGAACTCAGTAGACATGCAAGACACCAACAACAGTCCTCTGATCACTTGTACAAGAAAAACGTATTATGTAGCAATCATACAGAATATAAATGCTCAGAGCCATCCATCCCAGTTTCTAAAAAATTGCTTTTTGCTCAATAGGCAAGTGTTGCATTTTTAGTGTGCTGTTTCACAAAAATGTGTTTTAATTGCTTTACTTAAAAAAACATTTATATAATCTCAGATTTCAGTTGGCCTACAAACTAATTATTTGGACCAGTATCAAGTTTATGTTTCAGAAGCATTTTGCAAAACACATTAGAAAGTATCACAAGTATGCACATATGCATAAGTGATTTTATATTCCTTTTTATATCAAATTTCACAAAGTGTTTCATCAGAAGAAACTTTTTTTTTCAAAATTAAGTCCTTTGACAGGCAACTATAAAACTGTATCTCACCCCTCCAGAAGACTTACTTTATGTGCGTGTTAGACCAAACCCACATATTAAGTTTTCTGGTACACTGGTGAAACAAAATAGCTCTAAATATATAGATATATGGCAAGTATCGGATGTGCATAATGGGGAAGAGAATTTATATCTGACTGTTTTGAGGCACAAGTTTTCAAGTAGTAATAGGCTTTTCAACTCTAGCTTGGTTAACAACTGCAAAAAAGGCTTCTCCATTTCAAGCATGCAGTTCTGAAAGACTGCCATCAAAGAAATATCTCTTTCTGATATCAGCATATATACCATCTACAGTGATTTAGATAAAGTACTCAACCTAATCAAATTCAACAGGATGTATGGCACTCTGAACCCTTCTGCTGACAACAAATATTAAATTACTTCAGAATCGACTGATAGTAACTAAGCTAGATACTTTTTTCTTTATAAATTGTACTAAATCTCTGCAGTTTGCTTATTGGAAGAGTAGAAAACTAAACCCCTTGCTCAGTCAAGGCTAAGGGAACTGGAATTATAAAGTTTCCCTTCCATTTCTTCTCTCAGTGCAAGACACTTTAAAATAAAAAAAAAAAAACCAAAACCAAGAAATTAAAATTTCCTCCCCCATTAAGAGAGACAAGAAGTAATGAACTAAAACTACTGTGAGGGATTTTCAGGGCAAGCACCCCAAAAAAGTTTCTGAACAGTAAGGACAGATAAGTTTTTGATGTAAGAAATTCTTACAGAAGGTCAGAACAGGGATACATCAACTTACTACCCTGTCCTCCACAGTAGTCTGTATCAGAGCACAAAGACAGGATAAACAGGCAGTGATAATTTTCCCAAGGCACTTGCCTAGTTTCCAGCAATCTGCAGTTCAGACATGCTGATATCTTGTTTTTAATGATCCTCAGTGGAATCTTCTTCTGAGTTTCTCAACTTGCTTTTTGTATTCACACAAATGCTTAGTATCCTGAATATCTTCACCAAACAGTTTCACAAGTTAACTACACCCACTGGAAAGAAGAGTGTCTAAGTTTTCTGGGCCCTGTCTCCCATTAGTTCCCTTCATATCCTTTGGTTCACAGACAGCTAGAAAATCTGTATATAGCTATAGGCTATCCTGTACTGATCCCATCTCTGGTGGCAAGAGGAGCAGACAAATGATCCCTCAAGGCCCCTTCCAGCCCTACCTTCTACAGTGACTCGTCCTTTGAGATCATTTCCTCATTTACAATACAAATCGTTTTCAGCTCAAACTCAGGCATGTGCCTGGCCAGAAAAACCAAGTTACTGTCATAATCATACCTTTGATATAGGATAACTAAAGCAACACAAACTATTCAAACTGAGAATGAAATTGAGCATTAGAGTATTTTCAGTCTTATTCTCTTTGTCCTTCCCTCCACACCTTAAGCACATGTACTCCTGACTGCTGCATAAAGAACTACCCACACGGGCACCAGGCCTTCACCCCTAATGGATAAAGTTAATCTAGAAGTAACCAATATAAACAGTTCAAATTGCTCCTTCCGGTATTACCTTTCATTTCCTTACTGCATCTATCTTCTGTTACTGCATAGTTTGGTTTAGTTCAGTCACGAACAGTTCTTCAGCCCTTATTATCCTAAATTACTTTGTAACTTGAAAGTGTTACCAGCAGGCCTTTTTATCTACTTGCTGGTCACCGATTAAATATATATACAGGTGTATCAAATACCCCTGCACAAACAATACCGACAGCAGCTAAGCTTTTTAATTAAATGGCAATCAGCTGAACACCGGTCCCTCTCAACACAAAGTGATCCTGTTTAATCAGGAGTTACTGCACTTGTGGAGCACATTTGTCTCTCCACTGCAGATATTCAGAGACGTGCCCTGAGCAACCTGGTCTAACGGGAGATGTCTCTGTCCATGCCAGGGGGGTTGGAACTAGATGGTCTTTAAGGTCCCTTCCAACCCAAACCTTTATGTGGTTCTATGATTCATTACCTACTCACATGCTGCCCGAACATCATTCACAGAATAGTTAGGATTGGAAGGGACCTATGGATATCATCTGGTCCAACTTCCCTGCCAAAGCAGGGTCACCTGAAGCAGGTGACACAGGAATGCATCCAGGTGGGTTTGGAATGTCTCCAGGGAGGGAGATTCCACGACCTCCTGGGCAGCCTATTCCAGTGCCACTCTGCCACTCTCAAGGCAAAAAAGCTCTTCCTCATGTTCAGGTGGAACTTCCTGTGGTTTAGTTTGTCATTCAAAATTATCGACCTAAAAATTGCCATCTTAAAAGTACTTCAGTGCTGCCTTCGCTCTATACACGCCTCTGTTAATTCTAGTGAGATACACATAATAAATCACGGCTTAACCACGCTGCTTCTGCTTCACATCAAGGAAAACAAGTTCGGCACTCGACACTGCCCGCCCCAGCGCTGCCGCAGCCCCGGGGCACAGGCAGCACCAGCGGGGCCCAACCGGGGCCTCCCACGCGATGTCACGGCGGCCGAGACAGCCCGGCAGGGACAGCCGGGCCGGGGACGCGAACCCGCGAACCGGACCCCCACGACCCCTCCCGCGTTGCGCCTGCTCTCACCTGCGCGCGCGGCCCCGCGCCCACCGCCGGCACAGCCGGAAACACGCGCCCCGCGGCCGCCGCCATGGCCGCGCAGCTCCGCCCTCCCATTGGCGGCGGGGCCAGAGCTGCGCCTGCGCGTTGCCCCCCCCCGCTCACCCAGCCGGACCGCGGCCGTGGCTGTAGCAAAGGGCAGAGTTACGAGTAGGTGTGTAAAATCGCTCGGAGTTACAGATTTCACCCCAGCACTGTTTATTTGGATGTTTCAGGTGTTTGGGTTTTTTCCCCATGGAAAAAAAAAAGAATCAGAGAATCAGTTAGGTTGTAAAACACCTCCGAGATCATCGAGTCCAACCAGTGACTGAACACCACCGTGTCAACCAAACCATGGCACTCAGTGCCACGTCCAGTCTTTCCTTAAACACCTCCTGGGACAGTGACTCCACCACCTCCCTGGGCAGCCCATTACAATGTCTCATCACCCTTTCTGTGAAGAAATTCCTCCTAATGTTCAACCTAAACCTCTGCTGGCGCTGTTGAAGACTTATGTCCTCTTGTCCTGTTGGTCGCTGCGTGGGAGAAGAGACCAACCCCCACGTGGCTACAACCTCCTGTCAGTACTTGTAGAGAGTGATAAGGCCACACCTGAGTCTCCTTTTCTCTAGGGGGAGAACAACCCCAGCTGCATCAGCTGCTTCTCACAGGACTTGTGCTCCAGACCTTTCACCAGCTCCATTGCCCTTCTCTGGATAACATTTAGAGATGCAGCAGTTGGTCTTGCTGAGGGGAGGTCAGTGTTATTACTGTCACCTCCCAGGGTGATGTTAATCTAGACACTGAACCTTGAGAGCCTGAGAGTGTTCCTCGTTTCCCCAAGTTACATAGGATACACCCTTACAGATGAACGGATTTTGTCAATTGTGTTTTCTACCACAGGAAAAGTGAAAATTAATTAAAAACTGAGTTTTAAAAAGTTCTACTTTAGACTTACTGGGATCTTCTTTTTAGAAGCAGTTACTATTTAGGAGGAAATTCTGGAAGCGAATCTCTACTTTTCCACGTTTATTTTTCCATTTAGTTTTTCACAGTGGCCCTTGCTTCCCCCCACACAGACAAAAGTATAATTTCCCCCTGGGATATAAAAGAGGTTATAAGAAAACTGACCATGGGCAAGGGAAGTCATCCATGCAGGGAGGTCAAGAAGAAGCTGCCTGGAAAGGTGCATTTATTCTTGCAATTGCCAACTGTGAAAATGAAAATGTCAGTGGTTTTACTGACAGGGATACACTCAAATGATAGCAATGAACATTGCACCAAAGGAGAGCAGTGACGTGTCTCCTGTGCACACCTGGCCAAGCACTGGGAACTGCAGCCGTGCTCTCGTTCACAGCATACATAGGGATGGCATTTGGTTACCAGCTGTTTCTCCAAAAGAGAAAAAGGGGGTTGGGTCACGGTCACAGTCCCACTGACCCATCTCCTGAAGCAACCAGCAGAGCTGAAGGGGTGGAGAATGCCAGCAATGGGTACAGCCTTTTCAAGGCCCGTGGTGAATCTCATCTGCCATCTGTCGCCCTGCAGCTTGGCTTTGTTCAGCAGCAGAGGAGCTCCTCGGTCCTCACTGCACTGCGCAGTTGTTAACTCTCACCTGTCGGCTCTACCAAAGCAAAGCGCCACTGGGTGAGGGTTTTTTATTTGCTACATGTAATTAATTGTAAATTAAATTTAAGGAGCAGGCCATCTATAAAGTATTGTCCACTTGTACTTGGAAGCTAATTGATGTAAATTCAACGCCCTTGACTTCCTACATGTGTCTACTCCCATGCCCACTGTGAAAAAATCCTGAATGCTTTTGCAGTCTGGAGCATGATTACAAAGATATTGGGGTTCATACAGTCCAACTGGAGGTTACAGAATTGTTCTTGCATATTGCTGAATGAAGACCTTGGTGTATGTGGAGCCCAGCAATTAAAGACAGGGGCCATGTTGTGTCTCTCTTTGATCCTTACAGCTGTCAGCCCTTATAAATTAATGGCTGCCCCTTCAAGGTGCAAGATTTTTGCAAAGATTTCAGGTGTATTTCCCAAGAATCCTGCTGCTGCCAAAAAGCTTACCTGGGCTTGCTTTCCCCTGGAAGACACTTGTACAGAGATGCCTGAGTGAGTAGTTTCTAGACTGATTGGGAGTGCATGTAGTTGGGATGCTTTGAAGGAAATGTATTTCTGTGGTGGCCACAACCACACAGAAAGATTCTTTCTTCACAGAATCTTTCTTGTTTCAGAAAGATTCCTTCTAATGGAAGGATTGCTACTTCTGCGCAAATGGCAGGAGTCTGGGTTCGCCAGTTCAAAATCAGTTTTTTGCACAAACCAAAGTAGGATAAAGATGAGCAGAGGTTATTTACATGCTCAGCCACCTACACCCCGTCCCTCTGTCAAAAGTTTGTTGAGACAGAGGTAGAGGGAAATGCAAGAAAGCCATGTTTAATCTACTTATTCCAGGATTAACTCCAAAGGGCTTCTCTTTCTATCTCTGCATTTAGTTGACAGACTGTAGGTGCTTACCTAATCCATGTAAACTACCCCAATACTTTGCTAAGCACTCTGAGGAACTTTAGTCACTTGTGTGGCAGGATGTCCTATTTGAGCCCAACTCTGGAGACCTGTTCCAGTTGTAGACCTGGTTGCCCATTTCCTCATGTAGATTGCTAATCATGGTCTATGCAATGACAGAACTGGGGACTGTTGCCTACATCACATTACCTGCTTTTGTTTTTAGACTTGGGTAATGAGGGTAAGCATATGATTTGGGATGATAAAAGCTTTGGAGTGCTGTCTTTGAGAGATGGCCTGACATTAATAAAATGGTGCCTTTGTGTGGGGCTTGAGGTTTCTGAAATGAAAAATCACTGAATGCAAAGTGAGGAAACCAGGCTGAGCCTGTCACATGCATGGGTCAGGGGAGAGCCTGAGGGACACATCTGTAGTATGTGCAAATTCCTGAGCACAAACCTAAGGCTGAGCTTCAGTCCAAGGTTGCCAATTGCTTACATTACCATCCTACATGCAGACAGTCCTGAAGTGACATTCAGGGTGTTCTTTTGCAGTAGATAGCATGAGTTCAGATTGCTGGTATAGGTAGCATGAAAACCAGTTGGTTGAGGAAGAGGTGTCCCTGTGACAGTGATGGAGATGTGTGGCTGTCCAGCTTACTGCCTCATGCAGTCGAAAAGAGGGCAAGAATGGCAGTACTGGGTCAGACCAAAGGTCCATTGAGCCTGATGGCTTCCCTTTGCCAGTGATAGATGCTTACAGAAGAGTATAAAGACAGGGCAGGTACACAGAGATACTTCCCTGATAAAGTCTTCTGACTGGTAATGAGCCGAAGACCATATCTTAGGCTTACATATAAAAGAAACTCATGCAGGAGAAGAGGTCAGAACATGATGGAGGATGTAGCAGGATCTTCTGCCTTGCAACAGAACAAGCTAACCTGCAGCAGAGGTGGTGGGACTTCATGCATCAGAAGACAAAGCAAATAGTTGTAGGAGAGTTAAAACTTCACAAGATTCCCTAATCCAAATCCATTTCTGAAGAGATGCCTAAATTTTTTAAGTTTTCTCTACAGATAAATAAAAGAATAGATTTGTTTAGGAATTCTGAACTAAAGTTATTCTTCTTATAAACTATTTTCTATTCTCTTTCCCATCTTAAGCTGTAAGTACTTTGGCTGAAGTTCCGGGGCACGTGTCAAAAGGGACATCAATCACCAGTGCTTGTCTAGGGGCTGAGTGGTTGGGTGGCAGAGTCTGAGGATGTTAAGAGTATCTGCATGCCGAGAACGTTTCTCAGGGCCTAACCAGGAGCACTTTCTGGATTTTCTTTAGACCCAAGGAAGTTTAGGAACGCCCAGGTCCAGTGTTGAACAAAAAATTGGAATTCTTGGCTAGGGAGAGCACTGGAGAAGGATGGCTTGACAGAAAGCTTTGCATTTCAGAAGCTGATCTGTATGTGTTAGAAAAAAAACAAAATGCATGTTAAAAATGCAGACAATTCAGCAGTATTTTAACTCTGTTCCAGTTAAGTAATTTCCGGATATTTTATGACATGTGTGTGCTTTTTGACACAGAAATTGTTTTGCATCGATCTTCTTCATCACTATTGAAAGGCTTGAGGCTGATATATCCAGAAGTCATGTTTTCTTTAATGCAAACACATAAATTCTACTTTAAAAGGCTAATAATAAGAACAACTATTTCATTGCACCTACTTTTCTTCAAATGTGGAACGAGCACACTTCGTTTCATAGACTGCATACACCAGCTACCTAAGGGTTGTCAATTATGTTACACTATAAAAGGCACAGCACTTAGGGGGCTGTCAATCAAGTCTGTTGTGAGAGAGATTTCAAGAATCATTATTCCAACACTATTTATCAAATATAAAAATAAAGAAAATTTACATAACAACAATACAGAGGCATCATGTTTTGTTTTATAGTGAAAGTGGTTTGGATTGAGCAAAAAATTAGTAAAGGTGAATTAAAAATAGCCAGAGATCTTTGCTTGTAAAGCAGTGCCTTCTGTTTTGTTCTTTACCACAGCTTTCCTTCTCCATGAAAGAAGGTGTTACACAGATTTTCACAGTATTATGGATCACATCTCTTTCATCTTTTCTTCACAGTCTGAGGGTTGCTAGTTTATTGGGTTTTTTCCCCCACCGCAGCTTATGGGTATCATTGAGCGCTGCAAGGCATTTTGGGGAACATTCTTTTCTGCGGTATTATGTTCCAGCTCTACCATAATTTATGTGCTTGAGTAGACCCCACTGAATTTCTAACCGGTTTTCAGAAAGAAAGAGAACTTGTATGGATGTAATTTGGAGGCATCTGAAGATAGTTTTATACCACATGAATGCAAGAGTCAGCCCAAAGAGATCCAAACGTAGTGTCTGGGCCTATTGTTAGTTGGCAAGTGCTTTTAGAGTATGTAATGTGTCTTTGTCATTTGTCTACCATACACTACCATACACTGTCTACCATATGTTTATCACTGTTGCTATTGCTGATTCAGTATTTCAATAATAGAATCACTTGGAGCTGTTCTTTAGACTAGGGTTTGCATCAGACTTTTTTGGTCTTTGTATAATTAAACTAATGTCATTACTGATCCTAGCAGCATCTTTGAGTCAGAGCTGGCATTATATCTAGAAATTGAGCCTATACTTCTAAATAAAAGAGGCCTAAGGACTGGCCTAGAGACAGTGACCTTGATCGAGTCACATCAGCACTGATTAGGGAACAGCCTCCCTTCCCTGGAAACAGCCCAAAATAGAACCAGAAATGCAAATAGACACAGAGAAGTTTAATCCCTTCATCATGCAGAAGGAAATTTATTGCTATTCCCATTTCTGAACCTGTTCGGATTTATAAACTTTTCATTATTGATTATTCTAAAGGCTGGATACATGCATATATTCAGTAAATAGGTGAAAACAATAATTTTTCAAATTGAATATGCTTCCCAAGGTTCGTTTATAGCAAGGGAATAGACACCAGATAACCAGAAAATACATCTCAGAGCATGCCCTCCTGGGACAACACGAAGGATTTGCCATTGTACAGTTTATGGATGCTGCTGGAGGTTGTGAACTCTGTCTGTATGTTTGTCAGACTGCAAGCTCCGTTTTGTTTTTAAGGCTGGCATGCACCTTCCTGTGGCCTCACACCTGTCCTGCTGGATTAAAATTCATGCAGGGTGCGTGATGGTCAATGACTAAGCACTGTCCCATTGAGCACTGTGGTTCCAGACACTCAGTTAATGCTGCTGAGAGGACCAGGTTGTTGAGGACATGGGCACCTTGGCCACAAACTAGTCTGAGAGGAGACTGCATTTACCTTCTGAGAGCTGGATGGGAGCTGAAAAGTTAGAGAATGAAAGTGATCCTCTCAATGTCTTTGGAGCTCAGGAAATGGCAGATCCAGCACCTTGCACTTTTCCATGCTCCTTTGGAGACACTCTAAAAAGGACAAGGTGGTTATTCAGAATTAAACTTCTTCTCCCCTCAAAATGAAAATAATGACCAAAATAACAGCCAATTCGGAGCTGAAAAGGAAGTTTTAACTTTAACAGGCTTTGAACCAGTCTCTGAAAGAATGAAGTACCAGAAATTATGACTTAAACGATTTCAGGTTTTAAAACATCCGCAGCAGCGGAAGCTTCTGAGTCATCAGGGCTTCTACAGAAGGTCTAAAGAAATACATGCAATGCATCTTTACCAGAAATAACAAGGAAAGAGAATGACAAATTGGGTCTGGATGAAGAGAAAAAAAAAAGCACGAAGCACTGCTTTTACTTTCTGGCCATTATATTCAATAACAAAGAAAATAATTTGCAGTTTTCTGCTGTAGAACACTTTACAGAATTCATGTGCCTGTATTGAATCTGTGTCAAGGCTATAAAGTGTCCAGCAAAACCACGTGTCTAATATACTACAGATGTCTTACCCAGATGTTCTGAGGAAAGAATTGATCGTTCTTTTTGTTTTCTCTCTTACTACAGCAACCAGGCAATACCTAAGGTTTACCCCGTGGGTGCCAGTACTGAAGACTCAGTCAGCATGACGCCTGGAAGTTGTTCTGCTGGACAAGTAGAAGAGCTTAGTCCACAATAATCTTGTGTGGGTGTGGTTGGAGAGGGAAGTAAGCGTGGGAAGCTTCTTTAGCATTCATGCATCAGTGCAAGAGCTAATCCAAATGCAGAAATAGTACTCTGCTCTTGGAGAACTAAGCTTGCACCTGGAATATAGTTTTGCTTACAAGTGTTTTATGTCTGCCTGGAGAACCTGTCAGCCACTGACCACTTTGGGCCAAGTTCCAACTGCAGGAAATAATCCTGAGGAGAAGAGTAGGAAGCATTTTTGAACACTTTTTCTTCTCAACTTGACCTGCAGGTAGAAAGGCAGTCTCTGCTTTGACATGTCTTGCTCTGCCATCTTCAACCACCAAAGAAAGCACTTAAGAGGGCAAATGATGCAGTCTGGAGCTAACTTGTGAAATAGCACATGTAATTAAGATTATTATAAGTGTCAGTAGAAACTGTCTGAATCATCACCTCCTTACATGTGAGAATCTAATACTGCACGTCAGCCTAAATCTAAACATCTGCAGCAAGCAACTGTATTTCTCAGATTATGATAATTCTGTTTCAAAATAGGAGGCGAAACAGAGGGGAGAAAGTTTGCAGATTTTCAGGTGAAAAAAAGAGAAGGAATCTCCAACTTCTGTGAGCACAGTCACAAACTGACTGATTTACTTACTTACTGATGACATAAGTCATGTGTCATTTATAATGTGCTGCCACAATCCAGCTGGACACGGTTGGCTGGCAGCAAATTATCCTGAACCTTGCAGAGGTAAGTAGGCTCCAGCATATTTTAAAGATGTCAGACATTTTGTCTCTCCGGCCAAGCCTTCTCAGTCATTCATAAAGTTACATGGAAAGGTCAATCTATACTTAAATATACAATATGATTTAACCAGATTACATTATTTCCATTTGCTTAAAAAAAAAAAAAAAAAGCAAAATGCATAAGCTTGTAAAATATCTTTTGGGAGAGGACTTCACTGTCTCCTGGGATGCGATTGCTAGTTTTACTTTCTTCTGGATACATTAAAAAAAGTTAATGAAACAGGATTTTCAGTTGAAATCTAGAGATTCTGAGCAAATATGAAAAAAAATACATTTTTTAATGCAATAAACCTTCAGGAAAAACATCTTTTTCAAAATGGAGTTGTCAGGGAAAATGTGATACTATTCAAAATAAAAACTACAGTTTCAAACACCAAAAGAAAAAGGGGAGAGGAGTCAACTATCTGTAACTCTTCTGTTACATAAAATTAAATGAGAAATTACTTGGTAAAGCATACTGAGGTTAGTGTCCACATTATAAATACTTTTTTTTTTTTGGAGGCTGCAAATAGTTGGCCTTGCAATGAGGAACAGGCTTTGGGAAACAAAATTTTTTTTTCTTTTTCTGTTTAAAATTTTCTGCAAATGATGTGTAGTTTAATTGTTACTTTAAATTGTTTATTTAGGTATATTGAAAGAGGTTTTAAGCACCTTCTAATTATTTTGAGAATGTTCACAAACACACAATGGTCTTCAGATTTTGTCTCAGATTAACGCAAATATTTGATGTACAAAATCGGAATTGCTTGACATTCTTAAGAAAAATCAAATTTTTGTCTTCTCGTGTTCATATTGGAAATTAGATGATAAATATTTTCCTTGTTCACTCCAGTAGTAGAACAAATGTAGCAAAATGAATTAACATATCTGAGTGAGTCTTCTCCTTTCAAATATTAGGGGACTTTTCCAAATTCTCAAATCTTCTTTGTAATATTCAGTAGATCTCTCAGTTAAGGTTTAGTTCTAGATGATACTGTGTTTTCGCTGATAGAATACACAGAACAGCTTATCACTCTCACTGAGTAATGGCACTGTTAGGGGGTATGGTATTCAGAAAAATGTAAAATTTAGGAATCTTCAGAAGCTAAGTTTAAGATCAGTGAAGAAAATTAATGGAAATGTAGAGTGGAAGATTATAAGAAAATTGAATGTAAATAGCACTGCATTTTTTGAACCTGGACATATTTGTGAAAATGGGAGGATTCCATTCTCCTGCGCCAAGGCCAGGATTGTGCTGCTGTATTTCTTTAAAGAACTTCTTATCTGGTGAACAAAATTGTTGCCATTAATGACACACTATTCAATACCATTCACCACAAGAAGGGATTTTAAAACCAGGTCCTAAGCATTTCCATGATCAATTAATGGATTTTTTTCAGGCCACAAACCTCCAGCTTGAGGTAGAAGATGGCAGCTCCACCACGATGAGGGACCATCCTCAGGAGCCCTGGAGATCGGCCTTTTCCCCCATGACTGATGCCTGCCTGGCCAGCAGAGATTCATCAGGTGCTTTGTCAGGATGGCAAGCACAGTAGTGATTGAATGTTAAATCCTAGCTACGTTTTGTGGGTGCTGCCAATAAATAGTGGATTTACAATATGAAGTTATGTATATACTGCTTGCAACCTTTTTGAACCCTGCTAAAGATGTCTGAACAAGCTGACCCAAAAGAGGAGCTGTAAAAGAGTGTGTGCAGGGAAGTATCTTCTTTTTACTTAAAAATATGCTCATTGCACCAGACTATATAGTGTTCGTTTATGCTAAAACAAATAAGATCATATCCATAAATCAATGAAAAGAATTGAAAGAATAATTAATATTCCCTCTTTTGTACCTATTCTGCGCTTCCTTTATAATTTGTAGCAGATGGAAGCCAAATGTTTTCAAAGAATCAGAACCAATTTTATAAAAAGATGGCTCATCTTTTCAAAATAACTTCTCCTTAGACTGCCAGTTGTACTTAGGATTTTAATCTATAAAAATGTTACTGTTGGAATATGATAGTATTTTTAGTAGCTCCAAGTGAATTCACATTCTTGAGCCTTCCTCCGTATTCCATATCTGAAGATTCTTCCTTTTCACACCACTATCTCATTGTTTTACATGCCTTTGGAAAAATCTAGAAACCTTTGTGCCACAGCAATATTCTCTTTCTCTGCTAACAAGCTGTTGTGGTTCTATTTGTGGTGGATTTTCTTGATTTAGAACAAAATCTGTTTTTTAAATTTATTTTATCGCATGGGCATATATAGTACATTATGAGTAATCCTACCACAAATCAGTAGAAATGTCTGTCTTTTTTCTTCCTTAAGAATTAAAGAATTTCTAAGTCAATATTTAAAGAAATGGAAGTGAAGATATGGAAAGAAAATAAACAGAGCCGAGTAAAGTAGAACAGAAAATGATGTTGACGAAATATGCTTTAAGTGACAATTCCAAATATGCATTTAAGAGTAAAAATAAACAGATGATGGTGGTAGGACAGAAGCCTGTAGCAGAAAGTAAGCTATAGTGTGTGTCCAAAACACATAAATAAACAAGACTGAGAATGAAAACTCTTATTCAGAAATGCACAGAAACAATTTCTTAGGTACATCCTTAGGTTACTTAACCAAGGATTTGAAGCATCTAATATCAAAAGTACAAAATACATATGAATTGTATTTAATTGAAAAATGCAATTCAACGTTTCAAGTGGCAAGATTATCTTAGAATTTCTAACTGTGATCTATCCTGATCTTTCCTCAAGTAAATATCTAGAAAAACTTCTGAAGAAAACAGAGAAGAATAAGTATATTCACAAAGTGAATTTCTGGGATAACTCATCTGGCAAGTAGGCTACCACTGCAGAGGAACCATTCTTTCTTGGAAAGCATCTACTACATTACTATTGCTGGGAGGAGACCTGGTATGTCAGTGCCATTGTAACAGAGACAGCTTCTGCTTCTTAAAGATAAGTGGAAAAAGTCACACAAGTTGATTGAATGTCCCTATAGACAGAAGACTTTAGTTTGAGAAGTTTTTATACATGTAAGCTCCAAAAGAAAAGTTCACAAACTAGCCTGTTATGATGATTTCATAATGGGAGTTTTTCTAATTGAGTACACAGTTTTTGAATGGTTGCCATAATGAAGGAATGGTTTATAGCAAGTGGTTTTGAAACAAACAAATGCTTTCTCTTTTTTTGGTAACAGGGAAGAATGGCTAGTGTTAATGCAATTCCATGTCAAAAGTACAAAAAAAGTGTGCAAAGTTAGGAAGTAGGTGATGCTACTGTTAAGTTGTGAAGGAGGGCACATCATGTGTACTTTGCACTTCACATTTTATGAAGGCAGAAGTTAAATGCATAATATAAAATTGCAGTAGCTGAACTGTATGATAATTATGATAATTGGGGACATTTCTCTCCAGGGAGTGAGCTCTAATAGTTAAGAAGTGACTTGATGTTAAAATAAAAATCTCACTATGCAATGATTAATTAAATAAAAGGTAACCAGGAGGTTTATTGCATAGTAGCAAGGGGCATGATTTGTACTTTCTATGGGCCACAGTATGTATTTATTAAAAACCGTCTCTCTGTTTATTGGAAGTTAAGACTGCAGTAGGACATACCCTTTCATCTGAAAATTACGACTGTGGAAATGAACAGCTAAGTGGGAAGATGTATAACCCTTTTCATTTTCATATTGCCTATAACAGCAGCAATCCTGTGCTCCATGGTGCTTCCATTTGCATTTCTGATAGCCATGGAAAGCAATAATTGCCTCACTTGCATCAACAAATGGAACTCAGGCTAACAGCAGCACCCATGGACAAGGTATTGCTCTCTGGAGGCATGTCAGAGAGTGCCCTGGAGTTCTGAGGGTGGATGAAGTGGTCTGATTCATCATCCGCTCTCTCAGTGTCTCCAGACCTTTGGAGAATGTCTCACATCTGATCCTGAATTTGTGGAGAGGCCAAGTATGTCTTCAGTTGGCAGGCACTTAGACTATGGTTGGTGATAAGCAAAGCATCCTGGAGCCCTGTTCTGGCACTGAGGCCAACTGTCACAGAGTGACTTTCAACTACACTAGTAAAGCTCTTACCCTTCAGCAAAGAGCATCCACATCCACACTGCCTGCTGGAAGTGCTGCCAGGGCTGTACTAATTCTTGAACTATGTTTGGCAAAGTCCTATATGGCACAGACCAAAGCTGTGCCTGGTACTATTCCAACTATTCTGAACTATTCTAATTGTAATTTTAAAGTATAACTGGTGGACTTCCCCTGCCCAGGAACTTTCCCTGACACTATTTAACTTATTAGTATATGACTCTAGAGACTGGCTCAGTAAGAGAGTACCAAGAATCGCATAGGCGTAGGCCAAGGAGTCTGATTTCTGTACCCCAGCTTCAGGATATATAGGAGAAAACCTCTACTGATTTTAAGATTCCCTTTCGTGATGACACTGAGGTCCCTGTGTACAGGTATGGCCTCTGCTGGGAGATTTTCTCCTCATGCTGCCGGCTGGGTAGCCTGGGCTTAGAAGGGGATGACTGTCTCACTCAAAGTGCTGACATGGTTAATGCTAAGGTTTTCCTGATCTCTGGGGAGCTCAGTGGGACCATACAATTCCTGAGCTCATCCTATTCAGATGAGATCCAAGTTAATTTCTCAGGATACATCTGTGAGACACTTTGGCTCTTGGGCTCAATCCTTTTATCAGTATATTGTAAGCAGAGTACTATAGACTTAAAATTAGATCAATTAAGCTGTTTCTCCTCAGGAACCTATGTTTTTTGATCTGTACTGAGCCACCTTAGGTAGCAGGTCAGAGTGTTTTCCTCATGACCTTTGGACTGAGAATACTGCTATAGTTTTTAGGTTCTGGATGTATTAGGTGATGTTTAGAGTTAAAATGTATCTTTTTCAGAGCCTTGTTGTCAGGCCTAGTAAAACAACTAGCTTGTGAAATCTCTAAGGACAGGTTCAAACAAAAATAGCCTGGATAAACCAATTGCTACAGGGAATGGTTTCCAAATTTTAGGTGACTCCTCTGAAATTCACCCCCTGCAAGACTCCTCCTCTTTAAAGCAGAGACATCTAGCACAAGTCCCTCTGCCTATTTTGGTTGATGCAGTGTGACACAAGGCAAGCAGTTTAAGAACTGAGGCAGTTGATCCGATGTGCACAGACTGACACTGAAAAAGAAGACCCAAGTGTTTTTATTCTGCAATCATGTTCTTAATTGACTCATCAAAGTTATTTTTGTTGTATTAAGTTAGAGGAATATGATGATGACATAGTGATGAAGCCCATTTCTCCTAAGCAACCTACCCGTGATATTTGTTTGTTGTCTTTGTAAGTACATTCTATTAATGGCATATATTTTTACTATGTCGATGATACAATGTTAGAAGCTGCTTTCCACACAGTTTATTCTGAGATTGTATACCATAACCTTGCTTACTTTGATATGAATACTACTTGATCTTACAGTGGCAGAGAGATATCTCAACAGGATAGTAAAAGAGTTGATTACTTCCTAAAGCACCTCTTTAAATCAGGAATCCTCACAATAAAATGCCTTTTATGAATCCTTTTAATATTAGAGCATTCAACAGTTAATCTTCAACAGTTACTCTTCAAAAAGAGTAGGTACTGTAGTAAACAGGGGAAATATCCTTCCTCTTTCCACTGGTACTTCATCCTTATTTGAGATTTAAATGCAGCTTTGGTTTAGTATTTTTAAATGCCTTCATTTAATAACTAATTCAAAAAGGGTTTTTTTAGCAAAGTTGAGTAGAAAATAAGAATGCTGAAAGCCTCCTCTCAGTCTAGACTGCTATTTTTTGTGTATGGAGGCAAAACATTTGATGTCATTCCTGAATAATGTTCAGCAATGTTTTATCCATCAGAGTTATCCAAATACAAGCAAAGGGCAACTCCATATTTCAGTGACCTGACTAGTCCCTTTGTTGGATGGCCAGTTCCACTTAGCTGCAGATGGCCATATGATATAAAAGTATAAGACATTGCAAAAAGAGGTGATGTAAGCTCTGGAATCTGTTTTTGCAGTCTGTGCTCATATTTGCTACTACACGCACGATCTTGTTCTCACTAGAAAAGTTCCAAAAGTTTACATCAGTTAATTTTATTTGATCTATGTAAACTAGAAAAAAATCTCTGAAGCTGACACTTTGAATCCAGTTCAAACTTGTTTAGCTTAACTTTTCTTAATTAGAGACCTAAGTGAAAACAAAGCAAGAGTAAAATCACTTCCTCTGCGCCACTGATGGATGTGTCTTACATGCATTATCCGTGCTTGAATTACTCTGTTTGTATAAGCTCTGCTTCCATGAAAGCAACCACATCGTGAAATAACACTAGAGTTTGTTTTGTCCACGCTATGTTTGTATGTAATGCTAACAGTTGTGGATGGGCATCCTATGGATTTCTTTACTGGAGCAAGCTGCAAAACAAAACAAAACAAAACATTCCCAGTTAATTGTTTATAAGAAAAGGCTGACCTCTTTAGATGAGCAGAAGGCACTGAAGGACTGTATACCCTTGAAATTTTCCCATGGAGCAAACATATGTCCCTGCTACAGGGAGATCAGTTATTAGACTGCATCCATTAGTGGGCCAGCTACTTAGCACCACAGGATTCACCACGATAGAGCTAGGATCCTATGTATGAGTTAAACTTGGACAACATTTAAGCTAAAGTTACCTTTGCAGAGATGCTCTTGCATTTGGGATTTGCACTGCTGCACAATAAGGCGCAGATCTAGTCTAGCAAGATCCCTTATATTGCTCAGATCTGCTTAGTGACAATAATATGTCAGATTCGGGATGAGCTCCTGGGTGGCTGTGTCTGTGTGTGCTTTTGAGGTCGGGTGCCTGCTCAGAGTGATAGTCTGCGTATTTTCCTGAGTCTTGTTCTGTGATATGTCCCATTCTACCTATGCTCTGACATACGTATAAAACTTAGTCATTACACTAAAGATGTATCTTCTTTGCTCCAAAGTTAAAAAATAAGAAAAAGGTAACAGTTTTCAGGACAGGTTAGTGAGACTGGCGGTTCACTGTTGAGGGAAATTGAAAATACTAACCAGCCTTTGCAAATAAGAAAAATCTATGTTTGGGAGTCTAAATACATATTTGCTCACTTAAATGAATGGCCTGAGTTTTGGAGGTGCTGAGTTGATCCAAACTCTAAATGTTTTTCATCCTCAAAAATCTGTCCAATTGCTTTCATGTCTCTCTGTGGAATGTAGTCACCCAAGTTTGACAGTTTTGGCTCTAAGGTTTAACTTGACTGAAAACAAACTGGCTTCAAAACTGTAGGGGAGGTTAGCAGCAGCTGCTCAAACCTATGTATCCAAGAAAGTAAATCTTAAAATGTCAAATGGATTTCTTCTCATGAATTCAACCGGCAATAAACAGGAACAGAGACATACTAGGAAAGGTAAAACGAGATCTCAGTCTTCTGTTTCTTGCTTAGATGATGCTTCTGAGCAACCCTGCCTAGGGTCAGGGGCCCAGGTGGACTGCTGTACAGGAACCTGAGGCTTGTAATTTTCATAACAACATCTATGGTTTAGAGACTGCTCTCTTCAGTTCTCAGTGGAGGAACT
Organism: Manacus vitellinus; assembly: GCF_001715985.3. Classification (NCBI taxonomy): domain Eukaryota; kingdom Metazoa; phylum Chordata; class Aves; order Passeriformes; family Pipridae; genus Manacus; species Manacus vitellinus. The sequence continues at coordinate 25,246,329 of NW_021940813.1, forward strand.
CTGAGCTGGCACAATGATAAACTCCGTATCATCCCTCTTCAAAATAAATGAAAAATCTTGTAGGAAACAAGAGCTGCCCAGGCTGTGGCAGACTTCTAGGAAACTACTGTAAGATGTTTGCAATGCATTGTGCATCTGAGGATAAAATGAAATTCAAGGTAGATAGATAAAGGTAGTAAGGAAGGTTTTCAGTTGAATTTAGTACTGCTGAAACTCAAAAACTGAGACCAGAATTAGTGAACCCTTTGGATTTAAGTATTTGAAATTCTAGCATAAAATTATCTTTCAGTAATGGAAAAAATAGAAATTAATATTGAAATGATTCTGCATTCAGGAAGTGCAAATCTGTCTTCAAGTTCATTTAGCAAAGTGACATTTAAATTACTATGAAGAATTGTGTGCGCTATATGTTATTTGTAATTTCATAAAATGTTGGGATGAGATTGTCCTGGGATCAGCATGTGATTAAACTGATTATATACCTTATATACATGGTATGCTTCTTATTCAGTCACAATCAAAATACAATCTACTTTTATTAATATAATAATTTAGATGTCATAACTGAAATCTCAGTTAAATATTTTTTAATTTCTATTCACAGCCTTTTATTCTCTGTTAACACACTCATTCCTCTCACCTAAAAAAAGATTCTACTTTTCCCATCACCACGATAGCTGACATCTGCTAGAATGACCCCTTGCCCCTAGCAGCAAAGCACTGCTATGTAGAAATGGACGACAGACAGATGCTCTTCTCCTCGTTCTAAAGAACTTTAAAAATATGGATGGGTGCAGAAGAGGGCACCAAATACTAACTGTCAAAGCAGACACTGTTTTTCTTTCCTTTACACCCATGCTGAGTATTTTTCTTTTGCTCACTCCCAACCCCCACATATGCATATGTGTCATAATACTCAAAATAAGTCTTACTATTTTATTTCGAGTCCAGGAACACGTGCATCCAGTTTTCTTCAGGCCTGTTGATCTTCCTTTTCTGCTGTGAAAACAAGGGTGTGAGTATCAGAAAACCAAAGAATATGCTACTGTAACCCACACTGGCACTCTGTGTCTCTCCTGACTGCCATCTTAAAGCTCAGGCAGCAGAGGTTAAAGTCACTAAGCTTAGAAGCCCACATTTCAGTTCCTGCTACACTTGCTGTGCCACCCTGGGTGTTATACAAGGAGGACTTTTAATGTAATGTGAAGACTGCATAGTTAAAATTACCTCAGGATATTCCAAAATTAAGATTTCTGGTGTGATATGTTAATGGGACTATATTGCACAGCTACCACTTTCTGCATTTTTATTGCTTTTATAGTTAAGGTTATTTTCTGTCATACATGCATTCTGACCCAGTTCTTCAAAGTCAATTGAAGTCAAAAAAGTCAAGGTTTCATCACTGCAGTCTAGGGATAATTGAAGAATTACACGCTGATGATAAGGTGCAGGGGCAGGGCAGAAGGCAGAAATGATGACTTTACCTAGCTAGGATCCCTGTTGTCCCAGGACCATGGAATCAAACTCCATCATCGTTCCCTTTTCCTGACCCTGTAGATGTAGTTTTTACCTTTTCTCCTATGTTGTGGCTGCATATCTGTACTGTGCTCCATACATAACTTCCATGGAAAACAGGAATCCCAACTTAGGATCCCTTCGGACTTGAGCAAGTGTAGTTTTCTTCAGGATTAGTAGAGCACTGAACTATGTGGGAACTGACTGCCCAATTTGTGATGTATGAGACCAAAGCTCTTGAGCATGTACAGAAGAATGCTTTGTTTTGATGTCTAGGAAACTTTGTGGCTGAAAGCAAAGGCAATGGTAGATGTCGGACATGTGAAAGGCAGTTATGCTGTGCTTGTTCAGAGACTTGAGAAACAAGCTGATGTTGGTGTCAACTGAAAAAATTATGAATCAGCGAATGAAAAAATAAATGTTACTATAGGAATATGGATAACTTTCCTGACAGTAGAATATTCTGGACATAAATGTGTTGAACAATTTAATTTTATCTATTTGTCTTTCAGTCTATCTGCTAATAATATATGAGCTGACAGAGACGTGGAAAAATTTATTCACACTTTTCCGTACATGGGGAAGAAATCTGTACAATACCCTTTCATCAGAGCTGCATGTAGTTATCACTATGCACACTCACAACTCAAGCTTTGCAAAAGCTTGGGAAACAACATGAGTGCTAGTAGCTCAAAGTCAGGGTGTCTAAAAATCTAGAAAAGTTACATAACATAAGACTTCTCTGTAGACTGACAGTGGTGCTCACACCACTGATGCTAAAAACCTCAATAAGGAGTAGCTGTCTGTGTGTGTTAATTCCAGGTACTCCTCTATCAAGTCACTGAGGGATTTCTTATGGTCTGTTGCAGATTTGAGAAAGAAAAGGAATCTTGGATAATAGCTGTATAACCATCACAGTCAAATCATGGAAAGCTGAGTGCCACTGAAATATATTTGACTTCTACTGAAAAAATAATTCTTTTAAACTGCAGCTTGACTTTATCTTTTTGCTTCTCGCTTCTGGTTTCCATCTTGGTTCCTGATATAAACTACTGGTTTCCAGTTTCCTGGATCTTCACTACCTATTCCTACTTGACCTATTAGCACTGCCATTATTTTGATTCTTGCATCCAATTGTCCCTTGAAACCACAGTTTCAACCCACTTACTATACTTCCAAATAAGCACTTTCACCCCTTCACTCAAGCTTTCTTTCAGGAAGAACTCCCAGCAGATATCTGTAAACTCGCCTCATTTTCTGCTTTGAAAGCGTCATGATGCCTGCAACACACATAGCAACAATCAGGCTGCTGGCCATGACGCTGAACAATGTCAGCTCACTCTTTCTTCGTGTTTCCATCTCAACGTCTGTGTTCCCACTGCTGTCTCTAGTTTCATGCTTAGACTGTCTTGTCCTTCAAGCAAGAGGACTTTTTGTGATTTGCTGGTGTGGTGCCTTTTCTTGCAGAATAAAGTGGGCTCCAGGTAAGAGTGTAAGGCAACACACTGGAGCTGATTGTCTTAGCAATCACTGTACTCCCCTGTGCAGGAAGATTGTCTGCCAATTCCTATGCTGGATCTCCAGGATGCTGGTGGAGGAGAAGAGGGACGGTTCAGGTGGCCCTTCTGACCCAAAATGCCGTACAAAGAATTCTCAGGAGCAGATGGAAGTCAGGTCAGGTCCAATTTTCTCACTGTTATAATGGCCCTTTGGTCTGGAAGAAGAGTTAAAGCTGCCTTCCACAGCTTTTCTTTGGAAGCCGCTGCCTGGCGATCTGCCCCATCTGCTTCATCCAGGCAGTGAATCAAGCCTGTTGTACTTAAACCATTGACCCCTACTATGAGAAATACCAGAGAAGAATAGACTTTAACTAAATCTTTCAGTAGCACCCTCTCCCCTTATTTTTCTCCCTCCCTCCCATTGTTTTGAAGCCAAGTCACTTTTTGTTTGCTGGAGGAAGATTAAACAAAGGAAGCCACCAGCAGCGCTGGGTTTTTTTGACACACGTGTTGTCTGTATCCCTCGGGCAGCCTTCCAGCAGGTATACCCGTACAGCTGCAGAGCCATTCACAGCCGAGCCATAAAACTGCTGGCAGGTCTCACCATCTGTGAGAAAGACTGTGTGAGAACTTCCCTCTATTACTGTGTGGCTTTCAAGACAAATGTCACTGCTGACCCCATTAAGATAGCCAACATTCGAGAAACAGCATAATGTATTGCAAGGCTGTTCTCTTTTCTGTCCTGGTAGGGTGAGTCATGAAGTTTTGTAGATGTTCTCACATGGAAAAATACTTGAATGCTTATGACATTTTAACATCGCAAAATACTGAATAATTGTGAGACTCTTCCCATTGAGTGTCTGACAATATAGCAAAGATTAGGATGGGAAACTGCAGAATTTTTAAGCTATGCTGCTACCATTACAGGAAGGGAGAGGGAAGAAAAGCAAAGCTGACCCAAGAATCTTCTTTGGTAGCCTGGCACAGTCTCTGGAGAAAAAGAACAGTGTCCTCTGTATGTAGTCCATCACCCACAGATTTTGATCTTGCTGTTCACAAAATAAAAATACTTTCTTCCTCAAAACCTTTACCAACAACTCTCCTGTCCAACAGTGTATGAATTTCATTTCTAGCTGATTCTGAAAGATATTGAAATAAAAGTCATTTGAAATGATACCTGATTGTTAGAAGCAAGTACCTGTAGCTAAGCCTAGGGCCTCCCTACAAATTATTGTTTCAGGTACCTCAATCATATAGAGCAAAGAGGTATATTTCTTCTCTGGCTGATCAGTATTCAGGTTACACAGCTAGCCAAATATTGTTGCCCAAATATCTTTACTTTCATGGCAAAAAGTACATTTAAGTATGAAAACCCAAATCATTTTATACAATGAGACAAGTTGGAGAGGAAAAGAATCTTAACCAGTATAAGTTTCATCTGTGGCCATAATCAATGTGGACAAAGGGGGAATAACTACAAGGCTCCTAGTTCAAAGGCCACAAAAATCAGCGAGACACCTTCTATTGCCTTCGGTGGATCTTGGATCATATTCCAAAAGATGACCTCTGACTTGACAAGGATAGTTACTAGCCTTTTGTTCAGTTTAGTGATGCTTAATGAACATGACTAAGGCATGTTTGAGCAGTCCTAGGATGGTGTGACCAGTAGCATGATTTAAAGAGGTAAAAGTTATCTGGCATTTTTTAAACAATAGCTCACACCCTTCAAACTTTTTAATCCAGATGCAGCTAGCTATTACGGTTGTGTTAGCCATCTGGTACTATAGTCTTTGGCTGAAAACAGAAGCAATACGTATCACCACTGTTTTGTTTCCAGGAAAAAGGAACGCTGTTTTTATGATCATCCATTCATTTGGTATCAAGCACATTTCACACATGAGTTAACTGGAGACCTGCAGTTGATGTATTCTGTGGTAAGAAGGGCTTTGTATGGCTGATGGTAGAAGCAGAGGGAAAGGTTGCACTTTCAGAGTAACTGAATATAATATCATTGGGTTTCTTAGCTTTCCCTTTATAAAAAGATTCTTTTTATAGTGGCACATTGTCTCAAATAACAAAAGGGTTTGCACTTTCTGGTTCTGCAGTTCAAAGCAGATAACATCTTCAGCTGTATTTTGCTAAGCATAAATTGTAATTGCTTTCCACTAACCTTCCCAGCAAACTACAAGTAACATGATTTTATATACTTACTCACTTGAAAGCGTTTTATTTTGTTCAAATAACAGATGCCTGCAAAAAAATTACCAGCAATAGAAAGCAGAAAGGAAACTGTGAAGGCAAGGGATATGGTGGCTGCTTAAAAACATTATTCTTGAGGCACAGCAGCACCAAATTACATCACCCAAGGGAACTTCCTGGCTTCTCATTGCAGGGGGGTGGGATTAGATGACCTTTAAAGGTCCTTTGCAACCCAAACCATTCTATTATTCTGTGATTCTGTGTAAGGAGACACAAAATCTTTTTGAGAATAAAAGGAATAATGCTGCCACCATGTAATAGGGGACACCAAGGTCTCCTGTATCTTCTATATCCTGGCAATAGAGGTAGGGTTGGATCAGGTCTGTTAACTCAGGTTTCTCTATGTCTCCTGGAAAAAAAGTGAGTACCCAAAAGAATGAAAGAAGATAACAAATCCTGGGTTCACAGTTTGTGTATTTGTTTAACCACTGCACAGAGTTAGGAAGAAATACAGCCCAACAAACATGCTCAGCTATTGCCTGCCTGGCAGCAGTTGCAATCAGCTTTTTGAAGGATACAGTCCAACCTCCTGACAGGTTGCCATTAAAAATGCCCCCACTCTCTACTTCAATGAACAAACCTGTATTTCTGCCAGGTTGGTGTATGGATCCCTTCTCTGCTCTCAGTTACACCCAAGCAGACCTGCACTGCTCTCAACAGAGGCTCACTGTACTCCCAATAAGCTGACTAGCATGGAGTTTTTCTCTGTGCCATGCTTCTTTATCTGCATAAGAAATTATCTGCACACTCAAGGGTGTGACAAGATACCTGTCAGCACTTACTGCCTGACAATCCAGGGCTATTGATGACCAGGAGATGCCTAGGAGGGCCATGTGGCCTTTTCCTGAGCTGTCACTCATAAGGATGATCCTGCATCCCACAGTGTTCAAACACCCATCTTTACCTTATGCGCGTTATCCTGCTATTGCATATCTTAGGTACCTGTCATCTCAGTGTCTAAATCCCAAAAGAACAACTTAAGCAACTGAGGGGAAGCTGGAACTGGGGGCAGATTTCAGTGAAAGCTACTCATCTAACCTGCTGAGGTGTCTGACACACTTCCACTGAGGTATATATATCTAAGTACTTGAATAGCTTAAAGGATCCAGGCTTAAGTGCTGATGTGACTATTGAAAATGGCTCCTACGTCATTTGTGCTGTATTGAAAAAAATTAAGTTTTAAATACAGGGAAGCTTCAGAAAGACTGCAAATATGTATATATAGCTGTGCAGTCTTCTCTGAGCAACAGCAAGTTATACCAATTAGTATAGCCACTCACATGTCTGCAAGAATGAACAGATCAATAGACCAAATAATCTAGATTCCTAAAAACCCACTGGAAAAATATTTTAAGGGATATGAGCTAATATTATAACAATGGGAGTTTACTCTTGGGGTTAGAAGAATCCATCACATTGCAGGCAGATTAGCAGGCAGCTGGATTGACCCTGTCCGTTAAGATCTAATAGGACATTCTGTTTCTTAATAGGTCAAGCTTTATAAATCTGGTCTTCAAAATGATCTTGGAAAGTGTTTTGCATGGGCAAGCTCTGCTAGGGCTGAAACGCAGGGCTCTGCCTGTCTTTGGAAACAGCGAGCTGCAGCATGGAGGAGGGTAAGCTCTGCTGTTTGCCATTTGCCTACTGCCCCCTCACAGTCCAGCTGACTGTCACTCAGGCAAGCCCTGCAGCCTGTCTGAACATCCCCAGGAATATGGCTTTCCATATGATCTGAAGTGCCATGCGGCAGCCATGCCTGCAATCCTGCAGTTGGCACAGCAGGCAAGGCTGATCTTGAGGGCAGACCTTGGCAGGCAGGAGAGACATCCCCTCGAGGGAACCTCCATGTGTTTCATTGAGAAGGGAACTGGCAAGTAAGCCTTTTACACAGTCTTGCTATTGCCATCTACAGTTGGTGAGCAGTGAGGGTCAGGCTGCCTGCCTGTGGTGTACCTGAATTGAAAAACATCAGATCTTCTTTGTTATTTTTCTGTCTGTGTCTATATTTGTGCTGCATGAATCCACTGTTCCTGCTTGAAGAAGAACCCTTGCTAGCAACATCAGGATTGAAAGGAGTCCCCAGCTCTGCCCTCCAGCAGACAGAGCTGGAAACCTCCTCCTGCAGCTGCCTCTGTTTTGCACTTAAGTGAAGCAACAGCTAAATCTTGTGCCTCATCCTCTGAGTCTCTGGCAGTTTTTCTAGCTCTGGAAGCAGCATCACTGATAATCAAAACAAGAAAAAAAGGGGGAAGAAAAGAATAAGTGAGTGACATGAGCAATGTCCGAAGCAAATAAGGAAAGTAATGGCATAAGGGGAGGCAGCAGGTGAGCTCCTCTGCCCTGCTCTACTCAGGGGCTCATCCATTCTTCCACTGCCATAGATTGGCATGGCAATGTGATGGGGAGACAGCCACATCTTGAGGCTAATATACATCCTCCATCCTTCCCATAACAGCTGCATCTGGCCCTGCGGTGGGTTATCCTCTCTCTCCAAATGTTCAAGTCATTATCAGTTTGACAAATCCAATATATATAGAAAGATCTCCAGGCAAAATCTGTATTTCCAGAAAACGAGATTCCTATACCATCTGCAGCTAATTGTTTCATACCATATTCATCTCAGTCCTGCTGAGCCCACTCTAGGCCTGCTGAGCCCATCACTTACCCTGGTTTTACACTGGAGGAGCTCCACTGTCTTCAGTATATTAACGTGATTAACACTTTTGTGTGCAAGACCAAAATCCAGGGATGAAGGAGCATCCGCCACTGCCACAGATCAACCTCCTCATCACCTTAACACTGACAGGGATGTGCTTTGGTGGCAGGCAATGAGTCTGGTTTTCAGGGGAGAGAGACGAGAGGTAGCCGGCCAAAATTCAGGTTCTGGTGATGAGGAGAAAGAGGGGTCACGGCCTCTGAAATCAGATTCAAACCACGGGGCAGGGAGATGCCCACTGCAAGGGGTTGCAGCCATGGCCCTGTGCTCCTCTCTCATCTACAGTGATTGGCAGCATTTCCCCTCATTCAAAATTAGAGAAAATAACAGAGCTCAGCAGTAATCTTGATTCTAGAGCCTTGTTGAAACTCTAGACACACATATCTGACAGATACAACAGAGATTAATGAGCCATGACCAGAAGTTTGATTTTTCTGTCAAGTGCTCCCATCCGTTTTTAATAAACAGGGGAACAACATAAACTCCGGTGCCTGCTCTCTGCTGTTTAAACTGGGCAGGTTGCTTTTGGTACCATGTGTGTCTGTGCTGAGTTATGACTCAAAACCACTGAAAAATGCTGGGGTTTTATTGGGTATTTTTTTTCCCCTGTTGGCTCTTTTGTGGCTACTTTTGTGATGAGCTTTACTCCTTCCATATTGTTTCTTTTCTCCTCGGCAGGGACTGTCTGGTATTTTACCACTGGAAACTGTCAAATGTAATATCATGTTTACAACTAAATGAGTTCAATTTAGTGTCATTGGTGTATTATCTGAAGCACACAAGTGCCAAAAAAGCCCACTGCTTTGTTTTAAACAGTGCTCTGCTTTATTTTTTTATGGGGTTTTGGAACATGGTTTCCTCATCCTTTCCAAGTACAACAGGCTGAGCCAGCTAGAGTGGAGTCCGAGGAACATGTCATAGTCTCTTCATGCTTCTGGATACTTACATTATGATCAGGCATTGCTCTCATAAAATAGTAATCAGTACATAGACATCTGAATTTGCAGGAATCCCTGGTAAAGCAGTCCCTAAGGATTATATGCCACAGAAATGTGTTTGAGAATTCCTCTATTTTTATTTCTCACAAACCATGATAGAAGCCACAAACAAAACAAAAGGCTGTCAGAGGATGGTTTATACCCTGAGGTATTTATGGGAGGAGAAAAAGAGTGAGAGAACGCTGCCATAAATCTAACTCACCACAGAATGTCACTCTTGCTCCACGCAAATAAAACTGAAAGAAAATTTACCTGGTAATATAAAACCTGAGTCTTAAGGAAGGCAGCTCAGGGAGTAGACAGATAAAGTATGGCTATGCAGACATGAACGAATGGGTATGCACACCCACTCCCACAGGGAACTGAATGACATGCCTGAATAAAATACCTTTGCAAACTGCTGGATCTCTGATCTGGGTCTGCACTCAAAGTTGAATCCTGCAGATGACTCTTTTCCCAAAGGGTCTTCCCAACAGATCTGGGTTGGAGGCCTTAGAGAAAGAAAACCCCTGGATCTTAAAAACCCTCCCCAGACCAAGACAAATATGCGCAGAAGGCCCTAGCACTTCAGTCTTCCTGCTGAAAATACCTGATTTTCAGTAGGATTCTGGCTGTAAGTGAGGTCCTTTCTGAGATGTGGGATCAGGATCACAGAGAAACAACTAGGCTATATTATTTCAAACAAAAGGTGTTCTTGAATAGAAAGCACTCTCAGTTTCAAAACATGAAATAAAAGCTGCCCTGAAATTGAAATTGTCCTTGACTTGATGCTACTTTCAACTGAAATTGCCACTAAATTTAACAGACCAATGCTTAGCATTTAATTGCCCCTGAAAAGAAGGCACAGTATCAAAAAACAAATCTTTTGGTTTTCAGTGAGGGCTTGATTTTGGGTAGCAGGTACCTGCTCCTCCAAGATGTGACGTTGACCAGACTAGGACTCAGAAGTCACCCACCCCTCTGTGCAAGAAAGGACTCCACTGAGGTGCCACCTCTATGTAGGGGTAGAAGGCACCAGCTGCAAGGCCCCTCTGCATTTCTCCTTAGGGAAGAAAGCTTTCCTTGGGGTCCAGAATGAGATGGGAGAAGCAGAGTAGGGATTATTTCGTGGTCCCCCAGGGATGAAGGACTGAGATATCCCTCCTGCCTTCCAGTTTGGTGAAACTTCTCTAGAGGAGATACTAAAGCTTATGTGATCTGTCTGTGGTCTGCTGAAAATACATTTTTATAGATCTTCAGAGGTGAAAGAAAATGGTTTTCTGCACTTATCATTTTTTACATGACTACAAGAACTCAGATTGTCTCCAAAAGTGCAAATCTTGAAAAAAAAATTAATATAAGTAATAAAATGCAAAATTAGATCGGATCAAAAAGAATTTATTTCTGAAATATTGGTCTTTGATAAGCCTTAAAGTGTTTTGACTTAAGTACTTTTTCCTGTTGTTTTTCATGCAATCCTACTTATTTTTTAAATCAGAAGCTTACTTTCTGTCTAAGAATTACATCTTTTTTTTTTTTAAAGTGTAGAAACAGGGTATTCTGATAATTTTCAAAAACGTTTTCCAATTGTATTTTAATATGGTATTTTCATTTTTAAAAATCCCATCTCCTGCCTAAGGCTTTGATTTTGACAAATTCACATTTTCCAGTGAAAAACATTTCCCAGAACACTTCCCAGTTTTCTCTAATATTTACATCTGTTCTTCTCTTAGAACGTGTCACAGCTGTAGATCAGCAGGAATCACACAGAACACGGTTGATTTATGGTCAAAGTAATATTTTTAAATCAACTTGTATTTAAGAGTAGTGAATAGCACATGTCCATATACCAGCAATGTATCATAAGGACTTTGTTCTGCTTTTATATTTTTTACATTTCTTTTGCATAATTATACATGATTCATGTGTGATTGTAATTTTTACAATTATTTTACATAATTACATGTTATTAGAGCTGAAATTTGGGCAGAGTTAAAGACTGCAAGCCAGATCCTCAATTTTTCAGACACCCACCCTGATGGCATCATCTGTTTCCCGAGATAGGCGAATTGGACCGAAAGGGACTACTGCCCTCCAAAATTAGGACTACCCCATAGTGAAACATGGCTGCAAGATGGCAAGGAAAAGGAAATTGTTTGTCGCTGATGCTTTTATCCTTAGCTGCAGCTTTGGCCTTGTATCACGTGATCCCAGTTAGACACAGCACTCACAGGGAGTTGAACAAAATTCATGGGAAGCTGCACACTGCTTTCCTACATCTGTCCCTTCTCTGCCTTCCCCTCTGGCCCCCAAACCACAGGCACTTGGATGCAAGGCAAACCTGCTGAGGGGCTTCCGTTTAGTCACAGAATATTGATTCCTCTGGCAGAAAAATCACATTTTCGATGTGCTTGGTAAATAAGGGGAGGAAGGGTCCCACACGCAGCAAAACATGGGGCATTTTCTTCACTTTCACTGGGCGCGAAGGCATGTTCTTCATAAGAGTGGTTGCTTGGTGGGACACACTACCCTTTGTGAAGGTGAATATTAATCACAGGTTTAGCTCCTGGGCTTTGCCAGCACCCTATTTTTGGCTGGCTTTCTGCTCCTCAGAGCTCGGGAAGGCCTCTGTTGGCTGAAGAACATGGGGTGGGTACATGCCTTGCTTCCTTGGCTGGATTATCCCTCATCCTCTCTGCATTTTAAGAGATTTGGTGGGCCTGTTAACAGCTTCTACCTGTTTTAAGACCTGTGACAGGAGGCTGAATGGCTCACTTCATGCAGCCCCACTTGCCCGCTGTTCCTGCTAGTGGTGTTGACATGATTTATGTAAATCATAAAATGTGGCGGGGTGACCTCACGAGTGTCCAGCTCTCCTCACGCACGTCTCCGGGCAGAAGGGCTAGTATTTATAAACAGTGGTATATTCACGTCTCAGTAACCTGCTTTATTTACACTGCTTGAACAGGGCCACTACTGCACAAATAAAATATTATTCCCCACCATGTGCGTTTCGTTTTTCTGTCGGCTCTGTGTTTTCTTTCATGCGTTGCCCTTCGCTGTTGGTGAAGTTGTTGGCAGCTCTCCCCAGCAAGGGGCTGGGGAGAAAGGAAGGGGGAGAGCGAGGATTTCTGCCATTTCCAGAGCAGTGTAGTGACAAACGACTGCAGGACCCCAGGCCATCAGACTAGCAAAGCCTGCATTGGGGCTGCAAGCTGTGCCCTGATTTCTGCAGGTTGTAGGAGAGCAAGCCAGTGCCCCGCGTTAACAACCGGCCAAGCTGCTGCGACACAACCCTTTGTCACAGCCGAGCTCATTGCCTTTGCTTTTGGTGCCCCAGCCCATCACATGCTTCACTTGCTGTGCCACTGCTGGTGGGATGCTGGCTCCTGGGAAATCCTGGTCTTGGCTGTGCTTTGATGAGGGTAGGTGAGAGTTAGTCAAGCTATAATCAAGCTTCTTAGGCATCTGGATATGGCTGAACCAGTTGGAATTTTCTAGCAAAGTCATCTTTTCACAGTCATTTTTAAGGAGATCTTTTTACTACAGCCTCCAAAGAGCTCATTTCTGGCTCATGAATTAAGAGAAAAATGTCTTCTCTCCCAAAATAACCACAGTAATGAACTCAACAATAAAAACTGCTTATCACCCTTATGGTTTGGGGGTGCTTTTTTTTTCATTTTTACTTTTTTCCACTAATTAAAAAAAGGGAAGGAAGGTTTAATGCTTTTTAAAATATCTTGTTTAAAGTTGTGTCTGGTTCATTATCTCACCAGCTTCTGCTGTTTCAAAAATGTGTTTTTTCTTTTAATTTTCTCAATGAGATGTTTATGGTAAATATTAACTTATGAACAAGTCAAGAAAATCAATAGCTGAAACTCTATCAACCTCGAAAGACTGTGTGCATTTCAAAATGAACTCTAAGGCCTGAAGCTCCATAGGAGACAGAGCTCTATTGCCTTTACTGATGGAAAGGGGAAAGTATCTCATAAAAAAACTTCATTTCTGTAAACTACATACACATGACTCTTCTAACAGCACTTGAACAAAATCTAAATCATGGGACCACAACTGCTCACTGGATTCTGGATTCAGGTGCACATTCTGGCAACATCTGGCTGTGTGCAGGAATGGGACCTGTCTTTAAAATGGATCCTCCTTCTCCTGTCCTGTACTGTGGTTCTCACAGGAAGAAAATGCCTGTGTCTGGACAGGGAGGGGACAATAAGCACTCTGAAACATAATGGAGATAGGCAGGGAATGCCTCTCCCATGTTTGTTTGAAACCAGAGCAGGCACAGAGCTAAGGAAGGATCAGGATTTGGGCAGTCATTTATTTGCTGGGTACTCCGGGAAAGTTTAGCTGCCAGCCTGGGGTCGTGGTTTGTATGACGGGGGAGCAGCTCCGCTGGGGCCAGCAGGCACATCTGGAAGCAGACATTTGGCTTGCGGCTGCAACCCATGTGTCAGGTTTGGTGTGTGTCTGGAACAGTGTGCTGCAAGGACCATCACCCCCAGGACTGGGGCGTAGAGAGTGGGAAGAGCCAGATGGCTGAAAAACTTGCTCAGGGAAAGTGCTTTTCTCTTTATATTCTTTCATATCCTTTTACCTGGATATGTTCATATCCTTTTACCTGTCCCAAGTTCACAGGTGCATTTGCTTTCCTCTCATAAAGATTTCCTTTGTTGCTGTTGTTATTCCCAGAATGTGATTGAGGAATTTCTGTTTGTTAAAGGCATTCAGCAAGGCTGTGGTAAGGTGCCCTAGTTTACTGGTTGAGATCACAAAGCAGTTTAGTTATCTGTCAAAATGCACTTGTTGAAACCTGGGCCCTTTAGCTTTTCCCCATCTTTCAGAAGACTTTTAAGGGTTTTATTCTGGCCACCCTCCCTCACAGCAAACACCACCTTTTCTCCCTATCAGCAGTGGTATTGCCTATACGCAGCCTGCATAAATAGAGGTAGCAGAATCTGGCTTACGGAAATTTTCAATATTCTTCAAGTATATAATAAATTATTTCAGAAATCTAAATGATGCTGAAATGAAAAATTGCTCTGTTGAACCAAAGGGATATTCGGCTGGGGAACCCCCACATTTACTGTTTGATATTTTGAAAAATGTCAATATTCTCTTCAGCTTCTAGTCGAGGAACTGAGACCACATTGTAATTCTTACAAGATGGATTTCCTGCTCTCACTCAAGGGGTTTTCCCCATAAAGTATGGTAGGAAGTGTGTTGAGCCTCATTAACTCTCATCTTGTTGCTGAAACAGTGCTGGAAACTGTCAGAGGCGTGTATTAGGCAAATCTGCCTTGGCTGCCTGGACAGCACTGAGAAGCTGCTGTGATGGGAGGTGAACCAAGGTATGGTGAAAAGCAAAAGGAAATCAAATATGACTCCAGAAGGTAGTTTGTCTCTGCCAATACATACTGTATCCCATCTTTCTTATGTGTCAGTACCTAACATCAGATTTCCTTCCCAAAATCAGACAGGAGTGAGTTGGGAACTAAGGAAGCCATTTCAGAGCACTATCCTCTATTCCTGTTACATTTTATTGACTGCCCACAAAATCTCCGTAATATCTCCATAGCTCTCAGAAAAAGTATTTTACTCTTTGCATCATCTGTTTTACCCTGGCACTGTTCTGCTTCTGTAGAACTGCTTTACATTTACAGTGGAACACAGGAGAGACTTTGCATATGATTTTTACACACTGGACATAGTCTTCCTTTGTCCCTATTCCACTCTAGATCTCAGTGAAACAATTAAAAAGTCACCTTAAGGGTCTGGCTCTGAAAACATTTCAGTGTCTCCTGAAGAGAAGACAACAGGAGCCAGCAGTGCTCAGAATACTCAGAATACTGCGTCTCAGAGGACTAGATTGCAATCTTGCACACATTCTGTCTCTTTTATTCCCTGGCTCAGGGCTGGGATAGCCCACATACATGATTCCAGATACTAGCAATATAGAGTACATTGAAAGCAGAGCTGGGCCAAAATGTTATTTTTGGACTTCTTCAGGAGTATGGCAAAGTGCAGATTGAGATTCAGGGTGTAAACTTTCCCCATTGAAAGTCTGATAGTGTGATTTCTAGGTGGAGAGACAAAGCTGGGGTAAACCTGTTCCCCCCCCCCGGGTGTATCTACTGCATAATGTGAGCAGCAATGCTTTCTAAGCCAGCACCAGAAATTCTGCCTCAGATGCTGTGTATGTTATATTGCTGAAAGGAGAATAACATGGTATTGATGTCCAGCTATTGCAGGCCTTAACCTTTTAGCCCCAAGGGACCGCAGGGAGTTTCATCCAAAGAGTGCCCATAGGGGCTGGGCACAAATTTGCATATGTGAAATGGTATTTGCAACTGCAGATCACAAAGGTTCAAATGCCATGTTGTGGTCTTTTGCTCTGTCATCCTCTAGGCTGCAGGCAGAAAACTGGACGCTGTGCAGAACTCTGGTAAAACCTGTGATGCTAATTGTTTGATAACACTCCAGTCAAAGGACATATGTCCTCCTGCTTCCGTGATGTGCATTTTCATTTTATGAATGGGCTCAGACACTGCTTCTTTCTGGCAGTTTCTCGAGTCATGACCTTTAGAGTCTGCATGTGGCTTCTTGTTCCTTATGCATCCAGTCTAGAGATTTTACAAACCTCCCACCAAGGGGGACGAATTACACTGACACCTGCATTCTTTTACCTTCCTGTGTTCCCCAAGAGCTGTAATATTTACCAACAAGAATCTCTTCTCAATCTAATCCAGTTCACATGAATATCACATGAGGCTACCTCCTGCAAGAGGCAGCCTTAAGATGTAGTGCATGATTTTGTGCTTATCATCTTCCTTCCCTTGTCCTTATTTTGCCTTCAAAGGAGCTGTTTGTGCAAGAAGGGTGAAAAGACATGGGCCTTGGAGTGCAGGCTTGTCTGAATTAACTGAACGGTGAGTGCAGCTGAATATTTGCTATCTGAAGAGCATGCAGTACAGTGATTGCCTTTATTAAACGCATCAGGGTAATTTCCAAACTCCGTCACTGCCACAGCACTGTGAGAGAAGGCTTGTATTGCTATACGAGTCCAGCTTGTCTGCCAACATGTCTACCCATTCTGCAGGTGTATGTGTTACAGCCCAAGGCAAAAATATCCATGCCTTTCCCAAAGATCTCATGGTGCTTCTGCAGGCCAGATGGTTCCAATTTGAGGCCTACGCTCGGTGATGTAGCTGTATTGAGTTTCTTCCCTGAAACCAACAAAACCTGCTTTAGCATTTTGCTTGGATTAAAATATTTGTCCCTTTTTTCACAGGGCAGAAGAGGGACTCCTGAAGCCACTGAAGGAAGGAAATCATTACAGGGTTCTACAGAAGTAGGTCATGTGCTACAGCTGCTCATAGTTTAAGAGGAAGAAACATGGGACCTCAAACATGGAACATGACTCCTTCAAAATGCTTGAGAGCAACCCAAGAAAAACATCCTCAGAGGCTTATTTAATAAACATTATCTATAATAGTCTCAATGTGTGCTCATGTTTCCTTAGGAGTTTGCACCTACTTTCCAGAGCTAACAAGATTCCAAAATAGAACTCAGAATAATTTAATGAAAAGGATTTAATAGTTTGTGTTAAAGCTAATATGGTCCATTAGGAGCTGTCATTTTATAAACAATGAAGGTATGTTACCCTCTCTATTGCTGTAAAGCCATTCCATACGAGGTTTGTAAACAGTCTGTAATGATCTATGGAACATTCACAAAAGACAATTAGAACCACATTTGAAAAATGTGCTTTCCCTCCCATTTGATTTTTTTTTAAGTAAACTTAAGAGGAACATATATATAGTAGATTGATAAATGTATAGCATAAAGATTGCATGTATATATACATGTATATATATGTGTGTGTATATGTGGATTTCATTAGCAATCATACAATGTTCATTATCTTAAAAGCACTGCAATTTCCACAGCTCAAAAAATGCCTAAAGTGAACTGTTAAATCAACTGAAAAGTTTTTAATTATAATCAAAGTGTCACTTCACTGCGGCTTTTTCTTTTCCCCGCAAACTAGCATTTTTGTGAAGACTCAACCTGTTTTCTTGAACAACTGTGAACACAGAAGATTATGGACAGAAATAGTGCCAATTTCAATGTACAGGGTTCTTTTCTTCCCCATGAGACTACAGAAAACCATAAAACACGTATAAAAATTTAAAATGGGATTCTCCAAGGCTTGGGGCTCCTTAATGCTTGGTGCCATTTTCCACTGGTCTAAGTCCAGAGGATGGCAACTCTGTTGTAAGCCACAGCTTAAAGCAGCTTGAGAAGGGGAGGGACAGTAGAGCTGCCCAGCCCAGGTCCCCCCCTTCGCATGCCCCATGTTTTTTGGAAGCCAGGCAAGAATGAAGTATGAGAGAAATCAGACCTAATGACTACAAGGGAGTTACTTCTGGTGTACAGTGAGGTAAGTGTTTGGAAAATCAGGTCCATAAAGTGTCTTTATTCCTTATTACTACATGATCTAGGAGCAGATGAAATAGTCAAAAGATGACTAACTTGGTAAAAGAAAATGGATACAACCTTATTATTTATAAAGTGAACTCCTCATTAAAAAGAGGCAGCTTTTTCAAACAGCGTTTAGATTCTTGCTCAAGAAAACAGGCAAGAAGGAAACTTCAGTCTGAGGTCATTCTGTTACACATTTACCTTACAAAGATTTATCTGAGCTACATCTGTGAAGTTTGTGCAGTGTCTTAGGACTGCCAGGTGCTTGAAAGCCAGGGGTATGGAAATCCTACCAGAAAGCTGAGCAGAGACTTGTATAATGAAATAACAATCAATTGCAACAAGTGCTAAACAGTCTTTTTGGAAGGTTTTTCTGCTTCTTTTTACAAATGGTCATTATTTGAACATAGGGTTAGGATGTTCAACAAAAGATCCTACTTGAAATATCAAATAAATCATAAGGACAATGTGGAGATATCAAAGTATACAGGAGACATGTCTGAAGCTAAGGATTGAAGGAGCCTATCCCACAGTCTACCATACTAGCTACTAGGAAGGAAGGAAGGTAGGAACTCTATCCCAGCTGAAACCTGGACAAGAACTACTCTTGCAATTCAAACAAAGGATACAGAACCATATTGCGCCATTTCACATCATTTGAGGTGAGGAACATCTAGATTTTACCAGTCCTGAGTTTCTGCTGTACCATTGTTATTGATCTTGACCCAAACAAATAACGGGTATGATGGACTTGGTTTAAGATTGATGATATCAGCAGTATATTTGCGATATAAGGCAGTATTTATGACTTTGACCTAGTGAGCACAGAGCCAGTCTCATAGTTTCAAACATAATTAAAAGATTTCCTGCTACTTGATGGTTTTTAAATAAAAATTATTAAGAAAGAAATAATTTTAGGTTTTTACCCAAATGGATAAGATTTTAATGTTTACTTACTTTTGAAAATTTCCATATGATTGGACAGGACAGAAAGAGGGGAAGCAGGATGGGAAAACAGATTCTTGTGCTCACATTTGTTTTGCTTTTAAGGCAAATTTCAGCGCTTTAGATTTCTTTCTTCCCATTTACAGAAAGAGAAAACAAAATACCAGTGCCAGGGACAGGTGCCTCTAATGTATTCTTGTCAGACATGCTGGGAACAGGAGAGCTTTATTTTTGAAATACTACTGTTAGCTACATTACGTGGAGGTCTTGTTAGCGGTAAGCAGCAAATTGGTGTTTAGCGATGCAGGTGACAGCACTTATTAATTTGGGGGAAAAGGAAAGAAATCTCCAAATTCTCAGGGAGACAGGCATAGTCTTGTGTGTCAATATGAGGAATTTATGCAAGCATCCTCTCATTCTAATGAGGTAGAAAAAGCAGTACTGCAGAGACAGTAGTAAAATAACATCTCATGCCTGGATTTGGGAAACATATACTTAAACCATCTTTATGCAGGACAGCACTTAATCCTCTGCTTAACTTTGATTTACATGGGTGCTTATGTGGTATCCTTGGGTAGGGATGACTAAAGACTGCGATGAGCGCTGCCTCTATTAATAACAGACTCAGCTCTGCATTCATCTAGTAATGATAATAACAATAATAGTAACAACAGTTATTTGCAATTAGGTAGCTACTTTCATTTAAATAGATCAAATAGTAAGTTGTACAAACTCTACTGGTTTAAGTCTTCCTGCATTCCCAAGCTGGGACGTGGTTTGGATCATTCTTCCATGGTGGTAGAGCACCTAAAGATGGCCAGTGGATCACACCACTATGGTATCTAAGAAGAGGAGAGCAATGAGCTGGTTAGTCTGCTTGGTCTCTCCAGTTGCTGATTCCCAGTACGCTCACTGGGCAGTCTGAACAAAATGCAAGAAGGGAAATCTCCTGTCTACAAAGACAGTCTGTGGGAGAATGCAGAAATATTGGGATCTCCTGAATGCCCTCCAGGCCATTGTGCACTCACAAGAATATCCTTTCCATTGTCATCATCTAATAATATACAAAGGGGAATTTAATTCATACTCTCTTCATTTGAAACAAAAGCATTGAAATTTGCACGACTAGTGCAAACTCCTAAAACAAACCAATTCGGAAAGAACCTAAGCATGAGATGTGTCTGGTTTCTTGTCTGGGTTACACTCCAAAGTTTGATAATCACACCCAGATGACTAAAATAATGAAGGTGATAGATTAGTGTATTGATGCATAATCACTGTCTAGTCTGCAAAACTTATGAGCTGCATGATTTTGAGAACAATTACTTGTAATTAAAGCAATGCTACTCCCCCCCAAAGAAATATTTTGTGCATAACACCAAATAAATATATTTTTCAATGATAATAGCTCTTAAATGCCTGTGCTGCTATTTATTTCTGACCACATTTAGAATTCTGAAGCGATATGAATTTGTATTGTTTAGCAGTATTATTTTGGGGTTGGGATTGTAAAAAATACCTCCCTCTTTTTTGATAGCATCTCTTGAATGAATTAAGAGCTAACCACTTCCACAGGGTGAGGATATGAACTGACTCTCATAATGATGAAAGGGAGTTTTTAGCCAGACAAACATCGTCTGATGAAGTCAGTATATCCATCCAGCTTGACTATCTGCTTATTACTCTCTTTTTGATTTTCCACACCCTTTAATGATAGAATTCATGAAACTAAAAGGTAACCTCATGCCCTGGAAAGAAGAAATCTAGCATTGTGCTAAATAAATGTTACTACATTTGCTTTAAAGAAAACAGAACATGTCTTTTTTCAGACTAAAACACAGTGAAGGTTTTCATTTCACTGAAATTGCAGTATAGAGTTATAGCTGATCTCGAAATAAGAATATCTGAATATACTGAATATACTGAAAAAAAGGTTTCAGTAGTCTAGCTCTACATATTTGAACTATTAATTCAAATGTGCATTAAAAACTGAGCTCAGCATCTGAAGCCTGGTTTAGTATTTGAAACTTCACATAGACTTCAAAGAGTTGTATGAAACAAAAGAGGGTAGGAACCATCCATGGTTTGGTTTTTCTAAAATTGCAGCTTTACCTCACTGATTCTGCATAAATAAACTCTATGATACATCTCTAATTGAAATAAAATACAAGACCTGAGCTTTATTGTAAGAGATGTTGTGCATATGCTATTCCCATTAAATCTTTTCCACTCCTTCCCCCCTTCCCTAGTTACCAATGAAGCCTCTAAAAAAGATTGAGTTCAGCAACCACATCTGACACCTTTCCTTCTGGCAGCTGTGGTTCCCTGAAGAGATAGATAGGTCTCACTCTCTTTTCTGCTTCAAAACAGTGAATTCTCACTTCCTAAAAATGGCCAGGCTTCTCCTGATAAATCTCTTACCAGGTTTGTATCACTGGCAGCCACATGAAGTGGTGTTTTCTTCCCAGAATCTATGTTCTGTGTGAGTTGCCATCCTCGTTTTGATAAGTGTTCTGCAGAATGCTGCCACGGTGTCTGCCAAGAGAGGAACAAGGACTGGACTCCTCCTGCTATCCCAGCTTGCTCCTGTCACCCTGAAATTCTGCCTCCATTGACATATGGAAAACAGAAGCATCCTCTGATAATGCCCATGTACCCAACAGGCATATGAGCAGCTGTACCCAGAGAAAAGCATGTTTAGTACATCATGGATATCACACATGCCCTGGGAACAAAAAGCAAGACAAAATTTCCTTTAAAATCAGTCAACACTCTCAGCAGAGAGACTTGTCCATCTATCTAACCGCAAGCTCATTTGTGAGTGGCAGAGACTAAAATCATGGCCTTGATTCATTTGGTTTTTTCTGATCTATCACACTGGGGCTCTGCAGCAGCTCAACCATTCAAGGAACGGCATGCTCAGACTTTTCTGTGACCCACAGAAACATTCTCTGTGTCTGTTTTGGCAGCTGGGTGTAACTCAATCTGCTATGGTATCCACGCTTAAACAATTCTAGGAGTAAGCAAAACAGCTACTGTTTTCATCTTACCATGTTTTTCGTAGTACCTAGATGTTGAAATAACACTGCCAAAAAATTGACATCTTATGCTTTGACAATGGTTGCTCCTGATCATACTCAGTAATACATGATCTCAGGCACAGCAAGAGGCCCAAGCCTCAGCTTTCTGATGTGTCAATCAATCCTCAGCACCTATCAGGCACGCACACACGCTCGCTGCCACTAGCCAGCAAGTTCAAGCACCTCCATTTGGAAATAGCTGCAGCAATGCTGGAAAAGGAGGCATGTTTTCCAGAATGTTGTGAACTTGTGAAAACAACTCTGAAACCAAAACTGAGAATAGCCTTTGCAATGCTACCCCTCTCAGGCAGCTAGCTCACTCTTGGGTGTTATAAATACACAATAATAAACCGTACCAAGGAACCACGATATAGTAATGTTACAGTGAATTCTGGTGGAATTGCTTTTGAGGTGCACCAGCCTGTGAAAGAGGAAGAGAAATGGGAGACACTCACATGTTCAAGGGAATGAAGAGGAAATACCTTTGCAACCTCACTTCCCTACCTCTGAACACAGCTCTCCTGTACTTTGTCTGTAGCCTATGGTGCCCTGGCAGCCCATTCATGCATAGAAAGACTTGGCAGAACACATGGTTACCCTTACACTGAATTCTTTCGCCATGTGTGTTTAATATATCTCTGTGATCTGATTCAAATGGAGCAGATTTGAATACCTCATTATACAGAGACCAATATGTCTTCATACACACAGTAATTATATTGTTCATTCTGATGTTAGAACGCTGTATCTCTTGCTGAAAGTCAGAGTACTCACATACAGTTTTTAGTCACTTAGACGTAAGTGACTATGCTGACATTCAAATTCTAAACAAATTGCTAATGAGCTTCCCCACTCCTTTTTTTTTTCTTCTTCTCCCCAAAAGCAGATTTCTCAGCCTCTGAAAGAAACAGAATGGAAGAGTTTAAATGAGAAGACGCACGCACATGACTGCAGTCTAAGGAATAAAAGCCCATTTCTCAGCCAGTGTGAACTGCCAGAGCTGTGTTGGCTCCTTGAGGAGAGGGGAAAAGGCAGGAGAAGCAAGAGGATGGAAATACTTTATCCACACTTCAGATGTCTACCTTTGTGCTTGGATTTTGTAATGAAGATTTATCTAAATCTTAGCAAGTGAGTGTTTTCCCCTCATGGAAAAGCTGCCTGCAGTCAGATCTTTCTTTCCTTTCTATGCCTACTACCTTTTTATTTTGTAGTAGCCTTTTTGTTTTTGTAATACAAATTATACTTGTGATGCTATATCACATCACTACATATATAATATGTAGTCTTTGGGGTTCCCAAACAATGTCCGAAGGTACTTCAGGACTGCAGAGTACACTCTGGACATAGACAGACATGGCAAGACAGACACCTTATGTGACCAGAAGTGGGTTTTGCAGTTTAACAGGACATGCCCCTGGCCAACATAGTGACTAGCACGGTAGTGCCCTTTGAGCAATGTCCCTTGTATGTGACCTGTAGTGCCCCACAAGTGATGCCTTGGGTAGGCTGCAGGCATTCAGAGCACTTAGCACCCAGACTCCAGTCCCTCTATCACCACTTATGGGTATAAGTCCCAGTTATAGCATTACCCTATAAAGACCTGTAGCCCTTGGGTCCTAATTGCTTGGCAGTCATCTTTCCTCTCCTTCCAGTACCTTGATACTTGAGGTCAGATGTTGAAATGACATTTGGGTACCTGGGACCTGAGTGTTAGCAGCTGGCTTTCACTCTAGTTCCCAAACCATTTGCTGTGGGGGGTCTGTTTCACTCAGAGTTCACTGTGACATTCACACCCTTATTATTATCCTGTGTTAATTAAATTTCATATTGTTCTTAATTGTGTACATGGCCCCTGAGACAAGGCAAAAGATTCATTATTAAAAAGACAGTTTTATTTAGTGCAGAATTCAGTGCTAAGAGAGACCTCACTTCACCTACCCAGGGAAAATAAGCAATAGAAGGGAAATAGCTGCTGGTGTATTGGTCAGGAGCAAAACCAGCAGGCAAGTCTAAAAGAGGGAAGACCAGTAGGATGAGAAGAAGAAAATGTAAGCACATGTGTTTAAATTTAACCCCAGAATAAAGGAAATAATAATATTGTGTGGCATCCCACTTGTCTTTCACTAATGTTGTATTTTATGAGAAAATGTCTAATGTAGAATTTACTCCATTTTCAGTTGCAAAATGATTCAGCTACAGGAAGAAAATTCATTCAACAGTGTGGCCCAGAGCATATATAAGGAACCAGGCAGCAATAACAGGCCCCTTTTCCCTCTCCCCTCTCAAGGGCTGCAGAGGCCATCTGTGGGCATAACTCTGAGCCCTTTGCTTGCTGATCTGTTCCTCTACTTTACTGAATTTCTTTCCACTTTCTGTGGGGAAAAAAATTATACCGCTGTGCAACAAAGCACATAACTTGTTCAAGGGGTGAACATTTGGTAGCAAAATTCTTTGTCAATCTATGTGGCTCACTCCATGTACTTAGACTAACAGTCTTCCTGGTGAAAAACTGGAAGTACATGTGCTTTTTCTGCAGTAATATAATATGATGCCCCAGTGATATTGTCCTAGATAAATGTGGCTTTCACAGGTTGTATCCTCTTGTCCATCTCCTTGTTTGTGGGAAAATAAATGAACACACAGTGTGTGTGCTTGTTCTCAGAAACTTCCAGTTGTGTTTGCCAGTTTTCATGTTTTTTTCAAGCTGCTGTAGATGTTCTTCTATTGTTTCCCATACAAAAAGGAGTCCTGATTGAATACAGTACATACCAGCTGGCAAAGGGATAGGTTCCCAGCAGGCTTTTGGCATTTGATACACTAATGTGTGCGAACAGGTTGATATGATTAAGGTTAACGAATGAGACAATCTCAGACTTTTCTAATTATTGTATAGCATTAAATATTTGCTGGTGCTTTTTATTTTGAAGTAGTCAGGATGCCATTTAATGCTCATAATGGCAGCCTGATGGTTAAAAGATAAGGGACATTCTATCCTTATGCTATTGCTACGACCATAAACCAGACTTGCAAGTGGAAAAGAATACAACACAAAATAGGATTGTATATCTGGATGCCCAAGTCTTAAAAGCTTCAATATCAACAAGAGAAAAACTACATGGTTTTCATTTTCATAGCACACAGTGAAAAGTTATGAGGAAGTGATTCAGGGACCCCTACAGCTGTAAAACTAAGGGGACTGATGGGACAGAACTCAGTGTAACCAGCACATTACAATTTGCTGGTTGGCTTGGGTCTCCTTCCAGCCCCACAACATTCCCAGTTCTCTTTGTGCTGTAG
Organism: Manacus vitellinus; assembly: GCF_001715985.3. Classification (NCBI taxonomy): domain Eukaryota; kingdom Metazoa; phylum Chordata; class Aves; order Passeriformes; family Pipridae; genus Manacus; species Manacus vitellinus. The sequence goes on from NW_021940813.1 coordinate 25,271,113, forward strand.
TTAGGAAGGGCACAAAGCTGTTTTCTTTCCAGACAATTTTACCGATGGGCCTGACTGCTTAATTGGTTTGGCATAGGCTTCAAGAGCTCCACCATTTGTCTACACTTCCTGTTTGCTTCTCGTCTGTAATTCAGGCTGTAGAACGGCTCTTGAAAGTTTAGTGTGGTATGGTGTGGCAGATTGTGTAGCAGATTGTGTGGCTTCTTATTTGGTGACAAATTTGGTGTTATTTAGATGGCCTTGGGTGGCTCTTGACCCTCCAGCCCCTCGACTACTCATTTCCAGCCCCACATCATCACAACGCTTTGCTTAGCCAGGTGTTTATGTGGCCATGAAATACAACAGTTCAGGGAATTCATCTGGTAGGAAAATCAGATCTTGCATCCCCCACCTAGTTCACTGTTTGGCTGTGGAGGCAGCTGTGCCAGCACTGCCCAGGATTCCAGCCCTAGCGCTAAAGGACCACTTGAGGAATGACAGTCTGCACCAGTCATTGCTCTGTGGAAGCACGAGTCTCTGCACAGCACTCACAGCATCAGCCTGCAGCCTGCACTGCTTTTTCGGCTTTTGCCTGCAAGGATCAGAGGAGTGTTAGTGTTAGTGTAATCTATTTATCTCAGCTGCATTTTATTTCTACATTTTCAATACAATGTTCTTGGGGATGAGCACACTATAAAAATGGAAAATGAAGATGTGCCTAGTAAAACTTTTCCAACAAAAGCTGGTCAAACAATATAGGACATGTGACTGCACATGCACTCTTATGTGTGTTAGCCTGACTGACACCAGAGAAATTATGCCAGAAGGAGATTAATCCTTTAGCATAGTCTAGTTCTTCTTCCAAAGTCAGGGGAAGGTGGTGCTATGTGTAGCATAAGACAAGTACTTTATCAAGGTTGCACAACTTGATTTAACAAAAAGTTTCTGTGGTTCTATGATTTGTTTTACTTTTAAAACTGTTAGAGCAGAGAAATTGAGAGAACTGTTACAAAAGAAACACCGATTTATGACTGACAAACAGCAAGGGCTTCAGACAGATGTTTCTTAGATGAAAAGCTGGACATGAGCCAGCAAGGGGTGCTTGCCCCTCAGAACACCAACTGTATCCTGGTCTGCATCAAAAGGAATGTGGCCAGCAGGTCAAGGGAGGTGATTCTGCCTTTCTACTCCACTCTGATGAGATCCTGCCCCAAAAAATGAACAGAGGGCTGGAGCACCTCTTCTGTGAAGAAAGAATGAGAGAGCCGTGGTTGTGCAGCCTGGAGAAGAGAAGGCTCCAGGAAGATCTTATTTCAGAGTTTCAGTACTTAAAGGGGGCTTATAAGAGAGCTGAGGACATACTTTTTAGCAGGGCCTGTTACAATAGGGCAAAGGGTAACGGTTTTCAACACAAGGAGGGTATATTCAGAATAGATATGAGGAAGATATTTTGTATGACAAGGGTGGTGAAACACTGCAACAGATTTATAGATGTCCCATCCCTGGAAACATTCAAGGTCAGGTTGAATGGGGCTCTGCCTTCTCATTGCAGGGGGGTTGTACTAGATGACCTTCAAGGTCCCTTCCAACCCAAACAATTCTGTGACTCTATGTTTCTATGTTAACTAAAACCAATATTTTGTTTGTTGATTATGAAAAAAATTACAAAGCAATTCAGGGTCAAATTATCATCTAAACTGTCTTAGTGCAGCTCCACTGAAATCAGTGGAACTTTGCTGATTCACAACAGTTGAAGATCTAGTCACAGTGTTTCATAACTTAAATTAATTCCTGCAACACATTTATTTTTGGCTTGAAGGAAGAATTTGAAGATCAGGATTGACTAGCTTTTTTTTTCTAAATTTTTAGAGCATCTTTAGTTTTATTTGAAATTTGCTTTTACTGTTGATGGTAGCTTTTGTCTCTTGTCATCATAATTTATCTGTTAAAAGTTTTTCTGAGTGTCAAACACTTAGACTATCTTTCAGATTCTCAGGTGACTAAGATAGGATTCTTTCTTTAATTAAAAAGAAGAAGATTGAGTTTCAGGGCAATCATGTTTTGATATTCCCATATGTATCTAAAGTCACTCAGATTAGGAGAACTGAGCTTCAGTTTTTGAAATTAGACTTTGTTAAATTGGACTCTAAAAGTGCATTTCCCTATCTGACTAAAATACCCACGGTTTTAAATATTACAAGGTAAGCCCTAATCAACTCTGATAGATGCTAAATGGCATTGCTTTACAACTTGATTCTGACCTCATTTCTTACACTGTCAACCTGGTGTAAATCCTTCAAATTCAGTAGAAATACTATAGGTTTAGGCTGACATAATGAAGGTTAAAGTCTATCTCTAGACTTCTGCTCCCAAAAGAAAAATGGTTTGTCATGGCAACCACTGGAACCAAAACCAGTATGTCAAATAACAGAAGTTAGTACAGTAGTACTGAAGGGTTTGGAGTTAGATTAATTCATAATTCATAAAATCTGACCTTCTGTTTTCCTGAATTAAAATGCCATCTTTGGGGTACTGAACTTTACTAATTATTACAACTAATTGGAATTCAGAGTCCACCTCTGAGGCACCATATCAATAACATCAACGAATAGTGCAGGGCTAGGCCTCCTTGGCTGAGCAAAAGAGAGTTTTTGTTGGCCAGGTGTGGGTGGCTCAATGTCACTCCATTCAACTGGATCACCTCTTCAGACCAGAGGTGGTTCAGAGTGCGTGGTCAGCATCACTTCCGAGGTGTCCCCATGCAAACGGGCCCTGGGGTACCCACACTGATCCTGGGCCACTTCTGCTCTTCCCTCTACACTCATTTCTGCTCCTCTGTCAGAGATGTCCTGCTCCCCTCCCTTCCAATCTCAGGAGTCTGCAGGTCATTAGCCAGCAGACATCACTAGCTTGTCAAGCAAATGTGTACAAAGCAAACCAGATGCAGGAAGAAGTGAAGATAGTGTGGGTAAGCAGCACAGTCCAACAGAGTCTTCATCTTCATATTCTACAGTTGGACTCTGAGGTTCTCTTTCCTGTGGCCCAACAGCAAAGGCCCTGTTCACCTCTCATCCTTCCAGCAAAGGAAGCATTTCAGAGCTCACCACAAGTGTTCCTGTTGAGATTCAAGTGCTTCCAATGACCCTGGCTTTTAATAACACACATGTACTCATTTTTGTGGCTTCAAACTTCCACACAGTCATTCTTACTCACAAATGATTCTACCTATTCAATCCTTTTAAAGGAAGTAGTGTGGAAGGGGTGTGGAAAAAAACTCACCCTTCTTTTTACACACTATGGCTCTTTTTTCTGGTGAAAAACTTCAGTGCTGTAGATGGTGGCTGAAATTGGCAGTGAAAGGATCATTAAGATAAGATGGGTAGTGGATAACATGATGGTTCTGTTGACCTTGATAGGTTTATCTGCCAGGAAACTAAGATATCTGCAGAGCCTTGGACAAGCAAGGGCTGTGGATAAACCTGGCATGGGATGTCCTATCAGTGGGTGTCACTGACAGTGAAACGGTGCGGTGAACAGCAACAGTTAAAAGCACAGTGTAAAAATATACCTTTCAACTAATTCATAAATGAGAGGTCAAGAATAGAAAAAACTGTGATATAGGTCCTCTGGTGACCCTGACAGAGTCTAAGCTTTATGCATCCAATATCTATAGGTAGCAGGGCACCAGAGTCTTCCAAATGGCACATGCCATCTTGTGAGCAGTCTTTCTGTTTTCTATTATTCCCATTTCAAAATGTGTAGCAAATTAAATTGGGTTGTAAATTTCTAAATAATGTTTGCAAACCTTTCCTCATCATTTCCTGAGACTTGCGATAGTCGTCTTCCTCACCAGCTGAGATGTGGTTCAAATTTCCATGAAGGCTTTTAATCTCTTTCCATAGCTGATCATCCTCCATTTACAACATGCTTCTCTGTTGCCATTACGGGTCCTTAGCAACTCAAATCAAGTTCATACCTGTCCTACCACTGGGTAAAATGTCATTCTGCAGCCCCTTACAGAAAGAAACACGTGCAGCTGTGAACTCTATTTGAAGCCTGGGTCACAGAGTAGTAAGTACGCAGTGGGAATCTGCATGCCTCCACATGGACACTTGTAGGATGGCTGCCATGACTAAGAACATCCTGCTTTTCACTGCTCCTTGCAGAAGGCATGGAGACACTGGTGAGATGTGTTGGTGTCCTACTGCTCAAATAGTGTCCTAGATGTAGTGTGAACTTCTTTATTTTGAAAACAGGAAAACTGACCCTCCTTAAGGAGCTCTCCAGCAAGATCCTCAGAACTGATTCAGCGGGGCTGTATTTCTACCCTCTGGATGAGCCAAGGCCAGCCAAAGTACAGAGTGAGACAGCAAGCAGTGGGGCTGCAGCATACGAATATCACACGGGGAATTGAACTTATACGTGCCACATACGAAGGGGGCAAAATGCATTCTGACAAATAATACATAAACTCAGCACTAATGACTGCAGAACTTGTGTTATAGACAGGTTAAAAATATTTTCACAGACTTGCCACAGATGCCTCTATAACATTTTGGATGCGGTAATCACCACTCATGTAGAAGAGCTTTGGCCACATTCCTGTTCTTGATTAGGAAGAAAATAGAAATGAAGATTGCTTTCTTACATAAACATCCAAAATGGACTAGTATTTCATCCTACCCACGCTGCTGGCTTTTCCTGGAGTCCCATTCAGAGAGAGCAGAATCTGTGCACGTGCTGCGGAGGAGCTGTTCACAACCATCTAAAGCTGCAAAAAGCAGTGGGCACCTGAGACAAGCTGCCAGCAGCAGAAACCACCAGCAAGGAAGTCTTCTGTATTGCTCAGTTTGTGATTTACACTGGACCTGTATTTAAATATACTGAAGTCAACTTAGGGAAGGCTATTTCAGCATTTAGGCAACCTCATACCCCATTCCTGCTCAGGAATGTGCAATACTTTTTGCTTCCATCCTCTGACTGATCTCATGTGGCTGAAATAGGCAAGGAAAGTAGTTGTTTTTGTGTCATGTTTACATGCACTGATGTGCAGTAGATACAGGGGGGAAAATTGATTGTGATCAAGTGAACTATTGTAGGATAAAGAGAGATAAATAATTCAGGTTCTCATTATAACAGAAGAGTGAAGCTTGGATAGAGAGGATGGGAACAATCTTTATGTGAATTGGTATGCAGTAGCTGTTTAGTAGCCATAGCATGTAATCTAGCATTAGTATTAACATATCACTGGAAAGAATTAACAATATTTCTAAAGTCTTATATGACAACTGGATCCACACTATATTGTTTAGTTCTCCTGGGCATTTTAATAATCATGTAATAGAAATGTTGGAGTAGCTGAGATATTCTTTATATTGCTCTATGAAAGGTCTTTAACATGATGTCTTTAGCAGACAGTTTTGATAGAATGTGTTGTATAAAAAGAAATATGCCTATTTTGGTAATATGGATATGTTTCATTAGCTCAGCCTGCAGCAATATGACATTACATTTAAAAAGGAATACAATTAATAACAATGAGAGGGGGTTTTTTAGCTCTCAGCGTATAGCTGGAGGAACTGAACAAGGTGTCAGGGCAATTAAATAGAGGCACTGTATTACCTTTGTCTGAACGCTCATATCATCCTGCCTCCGTATGTTTAATAGGTGCTTTCTTTGCAGTACGATTCCTAATTTATTTTGATGTTTCCTGTAACTTGGATAATAATAAGATGGACTTTTATATTAATATTTAAAAATGTACAAATGTTTGGAATTAGCATGTCTGTAGATCCATACATTTTCCATTTTCCATAGAGTATGGAACGATTGTATTAGAGATACACACAATAGCTCCTCAGCACTGAACTTAATGGAACCTTCATATCAGTGCTATGGAAAAGTACAAAATACTGCCAGTGCATGTACAGCACATGGATTACATAACTGCAGACCAGGGAAAAAGTTATACTTTGAGACTATTAAAATAATCAACATGGGTATTATTTTATTCAGCATTAACCTTTATGTTCTACGTTAAATGACAATGAAACCGGCAGAACACAAACTTTCCCTAGAGTAACAGTATCCGGCATTTCTTTCATCTCTAAAGAGGCTTCTTAATATCCTGCAATCCTAAAAATGCTATTTTTCCTCCACTGCAGGTCAGATTTAATAACAGTAAGAGGAGATAAATGGATTGGGCTCAGCTGAGCCTTCGGCAGCCCTGTAGATGGGAGGCAGGGATCTCTGCCCCTCCGGGAGAAGAAGCAGCAGAAGGCAGCAGGGGCATTGCCAAGACAGCCTCAGGGACCCTAGTGTTTCTCTCTCGGGACACAGTCCTTCTTGTGGCACTGATTCTCTGCTGCAGGCTCTTCCACTCATCACAGTCTGGCCTGCACATCTCAGCAGGAAGGCCACAAGTCCTCCTTGGCCCTGGGGATGAGGGCGACAAGGAAGCAACCTGGGGCCTTGCCACAGCTGACGCCAAAAAGCATAGGGTCGCTGTGAGAAGGAAAGGCCCTAAGTGTCTCTTTCTCAGGGACAGCTCACTTGTACTGCTCATGCTCCCAGTGGCAGCAATGGTTGTGTGGGGAAAAGCATTACTTAGGTGCCAAGGCAGAAGCAACCTTCCGCTCTCCCCCAACTCCAAGTGCCCCATTTCTTGAGTACCTGGCAGCAACACACCAGAGGCTGCAGCAAAACACTGTCCTGGGCCTGGAGGGGATTAATGAACAACTCCACAACTGTTCATGAGTAACATATTACAGCTCGGCAGGGAACAGTTTCCTAACCTGGGGAGCTCTGGGTGACTCCTCTCGCAGCAGTGCCTGGGTTAATGGCACACGGCGCCAGCCAACCTGTCCCGTCCCTGGGCAGCAGCTGACCCAGCCCTGCTTATAACCCACCATGTATGCGGCAGCACACGGCGCCTCGAGCGATTAAACTGGGAGGGCTGCCTCCCCTGCTCGGTGTTATTGACAGACCCATCAGGGGCAGTGATGCATCGGCGTCTGCTCAGTCCCAGCAGGCTGGGACAGGACGTGGCAGCTGCCCAGCCGCCATGTTGGTGGAGAGGTCTTGTGCCCTCCCATCGACCTGCTGGGCCTCGGCACTATCGACCACTCCAATTTGCAGGAATTTATAGTATTGATGTGGGACTGATTAACATTTTGTGCCAGAGCGGTTCAATACGGGCTGGTAACAGCTTTTAATGATTAATTGACTTTTATGATTCCGCCTGGGCGCTGTCAAGCCGGCTGTGAACGGTGGGCACGCACCTCCCCAGCCGCTCTCTCTGGTGGCACCGGGCAGTGATTGAGTGCCTGGGAAATTAGTGTCCTCGCTGTCTCATTTTATGAAAGATAAATGCTATGACATTTAATGCAGACCTTAATTTAGAACAGAACTAAACAGATCATTTTGCAATTTGATCATAAACAGGTAAATATCAAAACTTGTCTAGCATTTCATGAGTCAGGCGGGCAGGCAGCGGAGGTAAAGCAAAGTGGACAGCGGGGGAATGGCAGAGGTAAGGTAAGGTAATGAGACTTGGAGCTAGCAATGTTTTAACAGCAACAGCAACATGAGTGTACAAGCAGCATAACACAGTATATCAGATTCACCATTCAGGTATGATCTGCCCACATGGCCATCTTACTTTCTTTCTGTTTTCTTTCATAGTCTCACTCACTGTTCCCACTCTAACTGTAAGATGAGGGCTTCTGACACATGACATGATATATGGGGGAAAAAAAGTCATCTACAGTTAATCTGTTACCTAAAACAAACATAAACATTATGGGAAAAATTGCAAAGGAAAACAAAATTTTATTATACCCCATAACAATTGAAAAAAAGATTGTCTGAAAGGCTCTGTACTGTCAACTCCTACCTTCCTGTGTTCATATTTTTATAGCTTATTCCTTTGCATTCATGTTAATTAAAAAGATTGCAAGTTTCTTTTTAAATAACTGTCTAAACAAAATGTCATATTATGCATGTTTATACATACAGAAGCTTCCTTTGAGAACGCACGCAGGATCACTCTCGAGGAGAAAAGACAATGCAGAAAGAATCGTGTCTTGCAGAATATACCACCTAAGGAGTCTTTCTGCTGTGCCTTTTGCAATCAGACGTATCTATCTCATACTGGCCTTATCAGACACCAGCGTGCTTGCAACAAATGTGGCTAGAGCTTTTCCCAAATCTTCGTTCGCGAAGCCTAGCCATGACATACAGAAGCTAAAATGTCATATTTTGATCCTCTTTGAAATTTTATTCTCTGTCTTCTCACAACTCCATCATTCCCTCAATTTGGTATGATTTACAGAGGAAAACGAGGCTGCAATGGGCCAGATTCTTAAATCATTTCGACCCACTTCAGAAGAGCTGAGGAGCTGCTGAATCTCCCCGTTTGAGGATTCCCTTGGCACGAGGGAGTTCCTAGCTCATACAAAGCTGACAGAGCCAATTCCTATGCCATCTGTTCCCACAGAACCCATTTAGAGGAACCTAGTGAGGGCAGAGCAGGGGGGCAATTGAGGTATTTCTGTATTTTCCCTCCTCCTTTCCAAGACCCTCATGTAGGCATGTGCTGTTAAAGTGCAACACGAATCCCAGAAAATGAGCTCTGTAGCTCTCCCTCTGAGCTGTACCCAGTGCAATTTGGCTGGGATAATCTAAGAAGCCATGTAGATTAGATCAGCTCTAAAGGCTCTTCTCTTTTAACCTGAATCACTTTCTGGAAGTCAAGAAACAATCAAAGAGTTAAATTGCAAAACTGATGGGGCAGTAACAACTGAGGGAAAGGGGACAAGCTTCTGGACACGACTGAGTGCATCCACATCTTACCCCTGATCAGCAAAAGTCAGAAGAGCTCACCTAATGGCCGTCCTCAGTGCTATCATGCCAGCTATGTGATATCTGGAAAGGGGTGCTTAGAGCTTGAATCAAAATTCACAGTGCTGAATAAGACACCTAAAGCTCTGTGTACACTGGATGTTTGCCTATGGATTTGTCCTGATGAGCTTTGTGACCCTCCTGATGCTGTGATCCAAATGGTACATACTCTGGCAGGTTTCTCCACTCGAAGGCACCACCTATTAGCTGAGAGGCAGTAAGGGATGGCTTTTTAAACCACTTCTCAACTGCTGCTGCTTGTTACACTGTCACCTGACAGTAGAAGTACGCCCTTCTTCTCAGCAAGCCATCAGACAGGTTGATGGGGTGCCCTCTTGCCTGGAGTGAAACAGCGACAGAGTCCACACAGTCAACTTATCTCAGCAATGAGGTGATGACTGTGTGCTGAGGGGCAGCCTTGACATGCTGTTTCTTTGTGTTTTTTTTACTGCCACCATTCAGACAAATTCTTCTGTCTCTCAACGCAAGCTTCTGAGGGACTGGCACATTTGGAGTGTAACAGCATAGCACACTGTGCATGGGACAAACTGGAGTGCTTTGCTGCATCCCAGAGTGCAGCTTTGATGACCCAAGGGAGAGAAAGTAGAGCAAGTCCCCAGGTCTTCTCAGGCTATAGGAGGGGAGGGGAAGAAGTGAAACGTGTCAGAACCATACATGGATGCTGCTATCACTGGGTAACTGGGGGGATGACTGCTGATCCTGGGAGGAGCAGCTGGTTCCCAAGTGCATACTCTGACCTCTCACTTGTGTCATCAGACATCCTGGTTTTCAAGGACACAGGACACCAGTTAAATGGTATTATAATAGCCCGTTATAACCCAGGCAAAGGTCAGTCTAGCCACTGCTCTCACTTTGCTTGTGCTAACACCTGGCCCTCAACAGAGCTCGAATGTCTCCACGAGTCCTGCCTCTCCACTGACCCAGCAGTTTGAAGATCCAGCATAGTGAGTGGCATTCTGGCTTTAGAGATCAGCAGTGAGTAAATTCCTGAGTTAGGTCACGAGCATAGGCTAAGGTACAGGCAACATGCAGATAAGATGAAGCTTAAATTCCCTTGACACTGATGGGGGAAAACTAGCACTTAGAAAGTAACCTTGTAAAGATAGGTAAAGTGAGACCTCTGCCTGCTCCTCTGGGTTCCCATACAGCTACAGCTCTGGACCTAAGCTCACAAGCCTTATCTCCTGGAACAGAATGCCATATATTCATTTGGTCTGGATCATGGATGGAGCGGACATGTCAGTCTGTACTCACACATATAAATATATCCTAAGCATGGGCACAGCAAGGTAAGTGTGCCACCAAAGGCAATGCGAAATCCCAGTGAGAGGAGTTTTGCCACCCATCAGAACTGCAGCTAAGCGTGTGCCTTTGAATGTCAGCTTCTGAACTGACCTGTCCTGTGTTTATCTACCTTATATGCATATTTGGAAACTGATGGCTTGTCTCTTTTCTCCTTTGGGATGAGGCTCATGGTGGTACTGCTTTTAGCAAATAGTTAGTTGAATATGTGCACCAGAAATGGGACTCCAGCCCTATCTTAGCAGACTTACAATAATGTAGAGAACGTGGTTTCATCAGAAGGGTATAAATGAGAGTGGGAATAGTGATGAAAGAGTGCTTCTGTTTTCTCTGTGCTAGTTGGGTCAGTATTCAGCAGAAAGCACAGCACACAGAGCCAGAGGTAGCAGAAAGGAGTGCCATGAGTGGCACAGGTAATGAGTATTCCCACTGAGAATGGGAAGCTCTGAACCCTGGGGTTGGGCCCATGCCCTTCTACATGCAACACAAAAGCAGTGCCTCAGCTTTGCTCTATTTAGCTCTGCAACTCCCGATTCCTTGACTGCACTTGCTTCAGTGCAAAGTAGGATGTGGTCCTCTCCTCCACTACTCTTCTCTCTCAATGAGAATCTCCTTAAGGGATCTTCAAACCAATGCCTTAGCTTAAAAAGAACTGAAAACTTTAATTTCCCAAAGCGTTCCAGCTGCCAAGCAATTGCACAAAGGGTAGACAGCAGTTGTCACATTTGAAAGGAAGTGGCTGAGAACGCTGAAACCAAGAGTGTATAAGACTAGGCTGACATGGTCTTTTGCAGATGGAGGTGAGCCTGTTTTGTCCTTTTTCCAAGCCAGCTGGGGAACTGCTTTACTGTAAGCTGATCCTGAGTAATGAAACTACATGGCTTAGTGTTAAAAAGCTTCTAGTTAGCACCATGTGGCCAGAAAACAAGCAGGAAAGCTCTCAATTGCTGCCAAAAGTCAGAGTAGTCCTACGTTATAGTCCTGTAGACCTTTGGGGCAAATCTTGTTTCTGACAGGGTATGAAGTAGGGAGTGCCCAGCTTGTGGAAGGAAATAGGAATGGTTCAGCTATGTAGCCCTGTGGCAGGGCCAGTTCGATATGTAAAACAAGCAGCCAGTTGTTTTTTCTGCCTCATGTTGCAAAAAAAATGCCAAGCCCAAACCAAACCAATCAGAAAACAATAGCACTACTTTGTTTCAGACAATGACCAGGAAAACGAGGCAGAAGGCTGCATCTTGGAGCAACAACTGATGCCTCTGACTCTTTATTTCTCTGGCAGGACCAAGACCCTTGTTTTTCTGAACCCCCTTGTCTTGGCCCAGGCTCTGTCCTTGCTCTCACTGTACCTTAGCACTCTCTGCTGCACAGTAAAACAGTCTCCAAATCCTCAGCCTGCAGGAAGACTACACTCCTTTTTACCTGAGCTGGCTGTGAGTGGGAGTGGTGGGACACATATAGTAGGACTGTACTGGGCAGCTAAGGAAGTGTCATCCAGCAGTATATATGCCTGGGAGATGCCTAATCAAGCTTGATGGGATTTTTTGTGTAACCTTCAGTATGCACCCACATTCTGCCTAAGTTGTATTTTAGGCACATAAAAGACAATTTAGGATCATGTCCATGTTCATCTCATGGTGCCTTGAAGAAGTTCTGCCTGCTTACCTGCTAAAAGGAGACTTTATGCCTCCTCCTCCCTCAGCGGGGGAACCTTGGAAGAGGGAAGTATCCTCTGTGTCTGAATAGCACAGCAGAACAAGAGTCAGAGAAAGAGAAGGCAAACTGTGTGGGTAAAATCTCAGCCCCACTGAAGTCTCTGGCAAAAATTCCACTGAATTCAACAGCCTTCTATTCTATGGTTGCATGTCCTTGTGTCTGACTGCAGACCCCTTTCAGTGGCACAGTCTTAGTAAGTTGCATGACTACTACAAAGGGTGGAATGTGACCTTCGCCATTTTTATTATGGCACTACTCTGAGTAGAAGTAGCAACTCTTTACATCAGAACTTGGGCATCAGGTAATACAGGAAACATATTGTATTATTAAGAAAGTATTTCTCTCACAATGTAGACTGACTGGCATTGAATCTTTTCCCTTCCTATTCTACCGTGTTCCTCTCTGTTCTATTGCGTTTTGGGACATGCATATGATACATTCACGGAATATTCCCATATTCAGCCTCACTGACTTTTGTTTAGGTGCATGGCTAGGGATACTGGAGAAGGAGTGTCGTAGACTGTATTTATAATCACAGCTCTGATATTTATCCATTCAAAAATAACACAATAGATTTTTTAGCAAAAATAATATTCACTACTTTGTCAAGAGAGACTATTTTTTTCTGCAGTCACATGCCAGCCATTCCCCGACAAAATTCTACACATTACTTTTTCATGGGTTCAGAGGGCAGTTACCAAGTGTAATTTCCACCGGTAGGCACTGATTTAGTTTTCTTTTTATGATTCTTTTTCCAGATTTGTAGGAGAATTTAATTAGGCTTCTTATAGATTTCTTTGGCAATTTTTGAATATATGTATCTATCTCTTTCTTGATTACAATCCCCTTTAACTCACTGGATGTCCCAAATTATAAGCTTTGCATGGAATCAGTTGCCTTTGGCTATGTTTGGTATTATGATACCTTCTGTTCAGTTAACGGTGTGCAGATAGGCCATAAGCACTGGAAAAACCTCAAAGCTCTTTTCTGCTGTTTTGAAATTGAGAAAGCAGAAACATAATTGCTTTTGTTGGATCACAATCCTGAATAGCAAAAGACTTTTTAAACATCTGCCCTTCCTTTGATTGGCTTTACATCTTCTCTCTTTTTTGTGTACAGTTCATTATTCTGCATTTTATTCACTAATGAAAAATTCTATCCATGACAATATTTTCCTATGCTGTAAGATGACTGGGATTCAATGCATTTAATCTGATCTATCCCTACAGAAAGCCTTAATAGAATGTGACAATATATGTTAATTCTGTGAGGTTTGTATTTCCTTCTTGCTCGTCTAATATCTGATCTGTCCTGTCTACGATCTCAGCGTGATCGCCTTCAACCCTGACTTTTAACAGAGCCAGAGTCTAACTCCCAACACATATTTGCAACACCTATTGAAGTCAAATAGCACTGTGTAGCTATATGGGAAATAAATTTTGCTTCCTTTGTCATTGGGGCCCTGCTCCCATTCAGATCTGTGGCAAATCAGCACTGACTTAAATTCTACCAAGATCATGCATCAGAATTGTTACGTTTTACATGGGATTCTCTCTGACAGGAGAATTCACATGTGTCTCTATGTGCTGATCTCCCGCTCCCTCTTTATCAGTAATCGAATGACTTGATATGTCTCTCTCTTTTTTTTTCCTTTTTAATACCACTGTCAAATACCTGTCATGATATTAGTATTCATTCCCAGGGAAATGTAGCAGCCAGAAATAATGCTGATCCCCAAGTGGACTGGAATAATCTATTCATTCTGCAGGGAATAGCTATCCCTATTCAGTAATAATATTGAAATTAAGAAGTAACATTCTGTCTTTTAACATGGGAAGACAATACAAATAATTGAAAATTTCCTAATGAGTCTGTTATTAAAATAATATCTAGAGGAAACCTGAGCACTCAGCCAACTGAAATGTGTCCTTTTCTTTTTTCCTGGTTTGAACATAATGCCTGATATCAATACCACAAGTATTTTCAATGCTACCTGGGAATAAGGGGGAATGAAGGCAGGAGGCTTTTGAAAAGTCACTTCTGATTTTGCTCATTTAAAAGCTACATATTTCAAAAGAAATGAGGGCCAAATTTTCAAGTGCCAATAGTCCCCAGTTGGATCCAGATTTTCAGAAAGATTCCATTCTCATTTACACTTCTCAATAGAGCATTTTTCCACAAGTGCTCAGCAGTTAGCAATTCTTTCTGACCAGGAAGCCATTGAGAAAGCTGGCCTTTTTTTTTACTTTTTTTTTATTCAGTGCCTAAAAGGGAATGGAGAGTTCTTTTGTGAATCAGGTTCTTCAGACAAGTTATGCCTGATGAGCCCGGCTCCGAGGAAAGAAGTGAAGTACAACTTTCCCCTCTGAAACCTCCAGAGGTTGTGGGTGCTAGAAAGACACAGTCTACTGTTGGGCAGATAGTTCTGAGAGAGCTAGCTTGGAGACTGGAAGCAATGGAGAAACACCCATAATTCCTCCTGGAGCTTTGCAGTATGTGAGGGAACACGTATTTCCATGAATATCAGAATTATTCCGGAAGCCTAGTTTCCAATGGACTTAGAGTTTCATGGCTGACTGACATTTTAAATGAATTATACTATTGCTGCAGTGTGAATTCTGCCCTTATCAGACACTGGAGAATCCATAAGGGAGAGAAGCCTTGGCTGCACAGTGGATTCCCTTATATCTAATAAGGTATAAGTTCTGACTGAAGCTTTCCTTCATATACAGCCAGTCTCTTTCCCAGGTGGATTCTCTCTGTGTCAAATGAGAACCGAGCGTGGGCTGCAGTCTTTCCATCAGTAGAAAAACTCTTCAGCTTTCTATATTCACAAAAACTTACCAACTTGATTATCTCTGAAACCTCTACCTTTCTGCCAGGTTCAGCTTTAATTGCCCAATGGGTACAAAAGCACAAAAGTTTTTAGGCAACTGTGCCCATGCACACACACACACTCACACACACTGCAATTATATGAGCTGCGCTTCCTTGTGGAGCCAGGCTAAAAACACCCACTGATATACTCTAAATGACTGAAGCCTGATGTGTCTCTGAGAGAGCTGGGGAGGCTGTAATAAAGGACTGAGCAGAAAGAGAATTACATTATTCCGTATCTTTGTCCCATGTAGCAATCAGGCACATGTCTCCCTCCGTTTCTAGACACAGGGTCTCCCTGTCAGATGTGATCGCTGCACAGCCCCTTTGGCATGGAGCACACTGGGGGGAGCAGTCAGGGGAGCTGGAAGTGTTCCTAGCTGGTCTGCCAGTGTGAAGGATTGGCAGTGTTTCTTGCAGTTTCCTTTCCCATGAGCAGCTAGCAGCAATCAAATACAATCTAGCCCTTATTATTTGCCGCTAGTTTCTTTGATTGTGATTTGGAAATACGTTGCTAAGGAAAGCAAAAACCGTGGTTAACTGATTGATAGAAAATAAGAGTCATAGAAAACATCTGGAGAGCCAGATGAGTACGAGCCATTGTTTAGTTTAATACCCTTATAATATTTGCTGCAAACAGCCAAGCTGAAGGGTGGATTCTTCATTATTTTTATTATGTACTTATTCCAAAATATTAGTGAAGGAGCTTTGACAGCAATGTTTGATCAATGCCCTTTCACCCAGACATTACCCTGCCTTGTCTTCCTGAGGCTGTGTAGGGCTGAATTATCAGAATAAAATATCAAAATGTAAGAATTGTAATACTGGATCATACCAACATCACTGTAGACCCTTGCCTCTGATGGTGACTAATAGCAGATGTTTAGGAAAAATTACAAAGCCAAAAAATGCAGTCATTGTTCTCCAATACACCCTCCTAGCTTCTAGTGACTAGCAGGTAGACAAACTAAGCCAGAGGTGGTATTTTTTTAGTTAATATAGACAGATGGATTTATTTTTTTTCTGCTGAGATTCTCCCCCATCAGCATTTAAAGGTAGAAATAGGTAGATTATGTTTTATCTAGGGGAAATCCTACAGATGGAAACTTTTGGAGACACCCGTAGGAAATGAACTTCATCAAGCTGCAGGAGTATGTCTAAGCCTAAGTTAAGGGAAGAAAGACTCAAACTCGGATTTGAACTTTTCATGTTCACTCTTGAGCTTAACCATACAGTTGTTGGGCAGCAGAAAGCAGGGGGGTGGAACAGAGTGGGGGGCAGGGATGGAAGCAGACTGCAGCTGTCCAGAGCCTCCCTTCAGTCAGGAAGGAAGAGGGAAGAGAGAAGACCAGTACATCACCTGGCTGACCATACAGCCCACCAGCTGTAGCCCTGGGAGTCAACACCCTGGTTGAAATGTGCTCTTCAAACACCTTTAAGCAGGGTGGTCTCTGAGTACATAAAGATAGTTGACTCAAATGTGGTTAATGGCCAACTTACTTCAAGTCTTTCCAGGTGCGTTCCCATGCTGATCAGAGTTATTCAACAACTCTACACCTTTGCCAGTGCATTGTGGACTTGTCAAGGAGCTCTCTGCAGGCCCAGAAGGACATATAAATGTTAACATATTTCTGATTTTACAGACACCGAAAGTGAGACAGAGTTGATATTACTTGTCTGAAGTTCAGAGTGAACTGGTAACTGGACCAGGTATAGAGACTACTCACTCCTAACTCTGTTTTCAATGGCTAACCACCGTGTCCCTTCATCTAATTTGCTGTTAAATCTAGAGGTATAACCCAGAGATCCATATACCAAAAGGCCTGTTCACTCACAGAACTTTATTCAATATTTATAGTATGTACGTATGGTGGTGATCATCTACAATATTACATTGTTTGGACTCTTTAAGTGGTATTTTAACTAACAGGAATTGTTGCATTAAAAAAAAATATGGGCTGGCATTTCCAGAAATACATTGGTTTTTTTCAGAATTCACACATCAGTTCTAAATTCACTACAATACAAAGCTGCTTATAGTGCCAATACATTTTTGCACTTCATTCAATCAAATTTCACTATGAGTTTTGATCAACCATATCATCTCACATTGCACAGAAATATGGGCCTTTTAGGGGAGGGAAGGGGAGGGGAGGGAAAAGGGGAAAAAGGGGAAAGGGGGAAAGCAGGGAAAAGGAAAGTGTGGAAAGGAAGAAGGAAGGAAGACAGGGAAGAATGGTGAGGGGAAGCAAACCTTGGGTGTGTTTTGTCTGCCCAAGTCAAGTGGTTATCTTACTTCTTCAGGTTCCCTTACAATTATGTTTTTTGTTTTCTTGCATATTTGGCATTGTTACGAAGTCAGTCATATTCTAAGCAGGTTTTTTTATAGTCTAACATGACCAAAATGTTACCTTGTCAGAAGTGGCTGCTGAGCTTGTGTTGAGCCTATGGCTCAAAACCACTGACATCTGAAGAAATTCTGTGAGCAGAAGACATTCATGAGGGCATCCATCCCCTTTAGGTTTTTTTAATTCTATGGGGGCTGTTCCTGCCCTTTCTCACATCACATTAATATCTACACAAAACTGATGTGGTTCCAAAGCCAACCCTGCTGAATCACCTTCCAAAGCAGAACAGACACGGAATAGTCCCTGCTCTCTGCTATTCCATTAGATCTTGTCCACATGTGAAAGGGTTTTCCAACAAACCTACACCGATATAATGCCAACAGAAGCACCTCAGTGGAACCTTTTTTATGAACAAAATCATAAACCACATAAAAGACCTTTTCTGGTTTTCCCTGATATTGTTCTGTCTACCTCAGGAAATTGTTTTCATGCTTCTGACTGACACAGTAAGGATGGTAAAACTCTCTGTGTAGACAAGAAATCCTGAGGGGTGTGGAACAGAATATTCACTGCTGGTTGTGGTTGCAGCTCAGTTATCTCTCTGGGCTGGCTTCTTGCATGAGGGAGTTTGCTTTTAGAACTGATTACTGGAGATTTGGGGTAGATGCCATCATATTTTTTATTTTTCACTTCCTAATATTGCTCATTTAAAGAGAGCATCAGGGTCTAGCATTTACTGGTGCTATAGGAAATAAAAAGTAGGCCCAAAAAAAAAGAGTGCTTTAAGGAAGATCAACACATAGCCAAAGGACTGGCAATGTTTGACCGTTGGAATGTATTTACTCCAAAAACACCCCTTTTGAAGGACAGACTCTGCCTAAACAACTGTGGAAACAGCCTTCTGGAAGCAAATCTGGCAGAACTGATAAGCAGAGCTTTGAACTGAGAAATGAAGGGTACAAAGACTTGAATAATTTCCCCATGCCCATAGCACACCAGAGGAGAAAGCCTAGGTACATGTGGGTATGCCAAAGGATAAAGAAATTTAATTGATGAGAATGGCACGGAATAAGAAGAAAGAAAGTGAAAACTATGAAGAGAACTGCTTCCAAGGTGGAAATCCAGTGATTTACCTGACACTCACTGTGTCAGGTGCGGGTCCTGACAAAACTGTGGTTATGGGGTACAGAAACATGTACCAAAAAAGGGAATAGCATAAACTAAGTTGGCAGGGCATTAGGCAGGACAAGTATACACTGGTAACAGAACAGAATAGCAATCACAGCTGGAACACTGGTCTCGAAGGATATGCATTATTCAGAAAGGCAGAGATAAAGGTGAAGGTGGTGGCAGAGAACTTCACATTAATGATACAAAACATTGCGAAGAAGGATGTGCAGAAGGGATAGCATGCAAAAAGCAGAATTTGTTCTAGTTAAAACCACTTTGTGGAAAGCTGGAAAAGGAGAGTACTTGAACAGTGCGATCGCACTGATTTCTCTCTGGTTATGTTTGTCAGTAATGGCAATAGAGAGACAAGTTCTACTGAGTTTGCATGATGCAGGGAAATTTTTACATTCCCAAATATGAACAAAAGAACAAACACCACTAATAATGAAATAATCCAGATACTTATGGATGTAGTAGTCAGCAAATGTCTTAATAAAATTCTCACAGAACCAGTAAAAAGTGATGCTGATTGAGACTTTGTTTTGGTAACTGATGACTGCAGCTAAAAAAAAGGACTTTGGCTCAAGTGATCAGGGACTGACACTTCCTAATTAAATGGAACAGATAAACTGGTCTGTTAATAAGATTTTTTATTTCAAAAAGGCAAAGATTGGTAAACTTGTGGAATTGATTAGTAAAGTCAGATGAATTGCAGAGTCCTGGCACTAAAATGTGAAAGAGGCCAGAAGTTTCTACAGGTCTGAGCAACTAAAAGTCTAGGGAATCTGCATACCAGTCAAAAGAAAAAGCCTGGTTGTGTAACCACGTCAAGAGACATACTAGTTCATTATCTTATGTCTTTTAAAAGAAAGACCAGTTCCTAAATGGGGAATGGACTTAAATGTGACAGGAAAGATCACATCAAAGTCTTCCTAACCTTTCTTGAACAAGATCATATCCTACACAGAGACAACAGTGTAATATTTTCTACTTGTGTTTCACTACAGTTTTTGGCTCAGCAGTGCAGAAGATATTTGTTAGCTGGAGTCTTTCTGCAGAAAAACTGTGTGTGTAATAATGATCTGGCTCATAGTTTACAGACACCACTGAAAAAAAGCCTTACAAGACTGGACAGAAGTAACTAGGAAGGCATATCAAGCTAAGTGCTGGGACAGATCTTCTTTAATATTTTCATAAACGTTCATGATAGTAGTATAGACTTCTAAATTTTGATGCAGCATTGAGAGGTGTCATTAATGCAACTAAAAGCATATCAGGACTCTGAAAACCAGTAAAGATTAAACAAAAAAATGTAAATGCAAAGTTAGGACTAACAGTATAATTTCCCCATGATGGTCCAAGCTTATAAGTGAGCAGAAATACCTAGTCACATTATGCAAAATGATTGTTATGCTACAGTATGATGCAGATATCAAATCAGGTAACTAAAATCCGGTGAGACAGAGATTGGAAAGTGTTAATACTTTAGCACAAAACCTGATAAAACCTTGTGTGCAGCTCTGGGCATTCATGGAAAGCTCAATTTCAGCTATACAGAAGCAAGATTACACCAAGGTTGCATGTTTGATCCCCATACGGAAAATTCATGTTAGAGTTAAACTCAATGATCCTCGTGGGTCCCTTCCAACTCAGAATATTTTGTGAATGATATAACTTAGAATCATATGATCATCACAGAGTCATAGATTATCCTGAGTTGGAAGGAACCCACAAGGATCATTGAAGTCCAACTCCTGGCCCTGCACAGTACAGCCCCAAGAATCATATTATGTGCCTGAGAGTATTGTCCAAATCTTTCTTGAACTCTGTCAGATTTGGTGCTGTGACCATTTCCCTTGGGAGCCTGTTCCAGTACCCGGTCACCCTCTTGGTGAAAAACCTTTTCCTAATATCGAACTTGACCAAGAGGAAACGAGAAGAGACCTGAATAACCTGGTTTGTTAAGCTGGGAAAATTTAAAAAAAAAAAAAAAAAAAAAAAAAAAAAAAAAAAAAAAGGGGAAGTCTGAGAAGATGCAAGCCAGCCACAAGAAATCAGCAAAAGTAGAAAACATTTCCTAGCTGTTGGAGTCACCGGTCTTGCTGCGGTGGAAAGTGAGCAGAAAGAGTCTAACAGCACTTAAGATTGAACCTGACACACTGTTGAAAGCAAATCCATGTGTTTGTGATAAGAGGAGTTCCTGCTAGTCTGAGAAGTCTCTTTTAGTTTGGTGGGCCTAACTGTGGCTGAATATCTGAGGGAGAGGCTAAAAGCAGAGATCTGTGTGTGAAAGAAGACTGCAGGTCTCTAGCGTTTGGTAAATCTTTTCGCAGCTTCTCAATTCAAAACTATTGCTAGTTTGCAAAACATGAGATGAAACAGAGAGACACAGATCTTGAAAAAAACTTTTCATTTCAAGTTGGAGCAATATTCTGAAGCCTGAGTCATGTAAAAGCAAGAACGTGGGTTTCCATGGAAAATTTAAAACACTTTTCTCAGACTTGTCTGACAACTCAGCTGAACTTTACCATCTGAAATATTCAAACTCTGTATGTCCTAAACAGACATAAAGCGCCATTCACTACCTACCTGCTAGCCAAACATCATCAAAAGTGAAAGCAAAGTGGCCTAGGATATTTGTCTATTCCCATTTCGTGTATGCGGTGTTGCTGTTTGCCAGTTTGAAGGTAAACCTACTAGCAGAACTAAAGACCTCTTACAAGAGGCCATAGAATATTACCCATTGGCTTCACTGGGATCATAAATAAGAGTTCTTATAGCTGAGCAGGTGGATATTTTCATCTCTGTCCACAGGGTCCATCTGCTTCTGCTGCTTCTCCAGTGAGGTCCTTGGAGTGACATTTTCAATAAAAGTGGCAGCCCCACTGCTCTTTCCCCCTAGATATGTTCTTCTGAAGGAAATGGTGCTGGGTTATTCTTCTGCTTCTGCCACTGCTAATCAGCCATTCCCCGTGTCATTTTTTACTCCTCAGACTCACCTGTCTGGTCTCCATCTTGCACCATGACTCTGGCAACTTGCTGGTTTCCATCCCAGTGCTGCAGGCTGACTCAGCCTAAGCTAACCTGAAGCTAAGAGTGACTCATCCCACCACCACCTGGCTCCAGCTTTGGGATACGTATGTCTCTTCCACAACTGCCAAGCCCAGCAGCTCCCTTGCCTTCGTACCTTCCAGGTCATGGGGTCTCACTAACTGGAAAATGAGAGAAAAAAATTGAGTTTATTATGATGTAGATCTAACTCTCTACAAGCAGTGTATGCCAGCCATGGGTAAAGGAGTGTATTTCAACACAGTGTAACCACATTTAAAGGGTATTCCTATATTGATTTTTGCCTGGTTTTGGTTTGAGTTTTAGAGGTCCTTGTTTTGTTTAATGCCTGTCTCCTAGACCCATGTGGTTATGTAGAAAATATTTGAAAAAAAGGGAAGGTTCAATTCATCCTGTCATGAAAAAACTATAAGACCTCATGCTTCAGAGAAGCACTCCGGTCTGGATAGCCAACAAAGGGGTGCAAAAATAAAAATGTATTTCAGTCGGCATCACTGTAAACTGATCAAATGAGCTGCAGGCCCGGGTCAGTTTTTCTGAGCCTGTCTGAGAGATATATGTTTATTATGGGCAAAACACATTCATACTCAGAAATAACAGCTCCTCTTGACTAGTCCTGAGCCCTGAGCCACTGCTGAATGTAGCATGTTCTTGTCTGCAATGTCTACAGAGAGGTAGGACAGGACCCACCTACCCTAACTTCAGCCATCTGGTCAGGTATGCTATAACGAAGCTAACTGCCTGTCTGCCTGCTAAAATCACTGAGTGATGCAGGCAACTTCAAAAGGTGACTCATCCCTTGCTTTAATAGGTGCCTAAGCTGCCTGGCATGAATAGCTCTCCATCTTTCTCCATTGAATACAGAAGGAGCCCAGATTTGGCCTACGCATTAACCAGTATATGGTTAAAGTTAGTGAAGATAAATCCCATCTGCAGTTAGTGCTGGATCTGATAACTAAACAGCTAAAACCCCATTTGAAATGCAGGCATTGCTTTTAGAAATAGGTATCATAAACTTATTGATATCAGATGTTGTCCATAAATGGGCAGTTCTAAAGGGAGGCTGGAGCAGGGGGAGGGATAGTAACCCCTTGATTGTGAAATAACATGATTACTAAATGAATATGATTCTTCAGCAGGCTGTTTTTAATGTCAGGGTTGTGTTTCTAATGAAGGAAAACATGTTGTATCACTGATCCTTATCACGGTGTCCATGCTGTCTGCTATCAAGAGAAGGCAAGCTCTAAGCTCAAAACACAAGATCTCTCAGATTTTTATTCATACCTGCAGAAATAAAACCAGAAGGTTATTCTTGTTTAAAATCAAAATAGTCTCTGTGCAGTGTTTCTGATTCAAACCATATTGCTAGCAAGGTGGAACCTTGAAAACATTAAGATTTTTCTATGGTAAAAGTTAAAGATTAGAGGGCCCTGAGGAAACAGAACGCGTGGGCCAAAAGTTTGAAACCCAAATATTAAGGATAGTCAGCTAAGTCAAAACATTGGCATCTACATTAAGGGATTGTGAATTACAGAGGGACTGAGCACCCACTGAGACTACTTATTCCCTAGCACTTCTGAAAACTACTCCAGTTTTAATTAAATACCTTCATGTGGATGAATGCTCCAATTTTGTACAAAGGAATACATGTGCTACTTGCTTTACTAGAAGAACCTCAAAAGGGTTTGGCCCCTTATCTTTCTGCACTGAGATGGGAAGAACACTGAGAGATGCCTTTGATGCTGACAGAGAGTTTTTTCAGTTGGATCAGAACTAACCCCCTAGAAAACAAAACAAAACAAAAACAAGCAGCAAACAAACAAACAAACAGAAAAACCACCAAATAGGCCTATCACATAATTCACCAATGGCTCATCAAAAGAATTTTGAAGAAACACAAACCTTCCACCACAACTTCAGCAAGTTTGGAATTAAAAGCTTGTGATAGGCTCACCCACATAAGTTGCACAGTGAAAGGTACCTTTGACACGCCATAGCTAATCCTGCCTGTGGCTCTCCTGGGGCTGACCTGAGAAATGCATTGCCTTGAATTAGCTCAAGGAACTATTCTCGTATTTCAAGTTTGAGAAAACTCACAACACTGAAGTAATTTCAAAACCAAAGCTTAACTCCTTTGAATAATAAGGAAAACCCCAAGGTACTCTAGATTATATAGTAAGGGAAAATAGGTGTCATATTTTAGGCTGAATTACAATCTTTATGTCCCATCCCAATAGAAACAAATTAATACCTACTACTGCAGAGCTCAAAGTAAGTCTCCCTCACCAATGTCAGGAGGATCTTTCTGAAACTGGAAATCGTGACAGCAAAATGTGCCATCTGCTGTCCTTCTGGATTTGCACTCCTTGTGGAGTGAACAAGCAGGAGGAATCTTCCATCTGAAAGACACTGGGCAGCTGTCCTTCCACTACTCTTCATGTAAAAGTGGAGGAAAAGATTTTCCTTTCTTGGTTTAAAAAACTCTCTCAGCTAAGACCAGTAATTTCTATTTCCCAATGCAACCACAAGCCTGGGCTTCTCTGCTGTTCTTGTCCTTTGCTGGACAGTATGGCTTTGGATAAGGCACAAAAGATTTGTCTATACGCACCTTCTCAATTCACAGTATTGCCAAACACAACATCAAGGATGCCAATCTTAGGGAAAGGCACTTGAAAGTTAAGTACTGAGACAACTAACTTTTAAGACATGTAAATTCTTCACTGGAACTATCCATAAACCTCTCTGGCCTAACTCTTCATAGATAGTTAATGAACTGGACTGTGTCTCATTTTTCATGCCTACTCTGAGATATCCTAGCCTGACTATTAGAGGTTTTCTACTGCCCATGAACCCAAAAATGCATTTTCTTTTCAGCGTAGACAGAAATTGCCCTTCCTCTCAAACGTTGAATAAGAGGAGCATTTCCAGACTCAAAACGGAAAGTCTGTTCCTCTCTGTGGATATGCATATCAACATTTCTATTCTATAAAACCAGTTCAGTGATGGCATTCTGTTTAATTTTTATAATGTGAATGGACGTCAGTGGCACTCAGATACTTAATCTGCCAAAATCCCTTGGGCAAATGTAACCTGGCCATCTAAGTCACACAGGATTTGCCACATGCAGAAGTGACATCTAAGGGCATTGGACAACCTGGGCTGAAAAATGCATCCAGTTTGAGTGGCCCATGAAAATACAATTGTTTCTAGCTGAAGGCTACACTACCATTTTACGACTTCAAGTATGGACAGAAAGATTTCTGTGCTTCTTTGGGACTCCTGCCAACATGTATGTACAGAAGACCTAAGTAAATACAGTAAAATGGTATGTGTATTTGAAGACTTAGCTTGTATTCTGTACCTGTAACAGAAATACAGAAGCAGAATAAAGAAAAACTTCAAACCTAAAGAAAAATTTCTATCCTGTTCAGCAGAAGTACCTATATTCTCTAATTCTAACTTGAGTCCTTACAGGTGGCAAGAACTGTAGCAAGGCAGGCACCTGTAGAGATTAGCTGTGATCTTATATGAGCCCAAATGTCGAGGAGAGTCTCTGTT
This sequence comes from Manacus vitellinus, assembly GCF_001715985.3. NCBI lineage: Eukaryota > Metazoa > Chordata > Aves > Passeriformes > Pipridae > Manacus > Manacus vitellinus. The sequence goes on from NW_021940813.1 coordinate 25,296,051, forward strand.
TCTTTTGGTTGTTCATGCCATGGCCTGGGGTGAGCAGGCTCCTATCTGGGCAAATAATGCGGTGCTTAAACAGAACTGGGGCGATCAAGTCAGAAGCCTCCCATGTGGATATGGACAGAGGCATGGCTGAAGTGCTCTGTCAAAAGGGCAGCATCATAATTTAACCATAAAATTTAGCATGTGCTCAAAAATTTTGGAAACAGAAAGCTTTCTGGGATACTAAAGAAGCAGCAGAAATTTGAGGCCTGTAAGATGCAGCAGCTGCCTGGGGCCCTCTCTGACCTCCCAAAAAAGGGAAAGAGTCAAATGTGCTGGGTTGAGAGAGCCTCCTCCTTTCCATCCCCAACTGTGTCAGGCTCTGATGGGATTTATTCATTCCTCCTCCCTACCCTGCCCCTCTCCCAAAAAAACCAGTTACTCTACCAGTTCTTCACAGCTACAACGACATAATAAATAAAAATAACACCGCAGAAGTTGGGGGAAGCTCCTGAAGGACAATGCCCTGGTCGGGTTACAAAGCACCTTTCGGGCAGGTTTTATGCACAGGATCAGCGCCCTTCCTCGTGCCAGGGGCACTTCCCAAGGCGATCCCGCCCCAGCCCCTCTCTCCTCTGCCCTGGGCGCCGCGGCACGGCCCGGCCTCCGCCTCCCGTTAGATGGCGCTACAGACCTTACAACCACGTGTGTGGAGGGGAGGAAGAAAGAATAGTAATTTTAAAAAAACACTCTTATTGTCCGAAACGGGGGGAGCCAGCTCCGCAGAGGGATGCCCCTTTTCCGTGGGTAGCGCCCGGAGCCGCCTGCACCCTCACGGCGGCTGTCGGGGCTCGGCCCCTGGGGGCCCCCCGGGGCAAAACCAGGGGCAAGTGGGCTAGCGAGGGCCTGGCGTAGCCGTCCCTCCTACCGGGAGAAGATCCTGCAAGGGCCGGGGAGAGGGGGCCGGCCGGTTTCCAACCGGGAAGCTGGGCGAAATCCACGGGCAGTCTCTCGTCCCTCCCCCGCGTTATTTCTCCTTTCCAAAAAGCCGCTCATGGAATCTCCACAGCCTGCCTGGGCTCTACTGGCTGGGTATTTAATCAGTTCCTCTCCTTCCCCCCAGACACTTTTTATTCTTGTTTGGAGTCCCGCGTTTCCCCCCTTTGTAGAACCCCGCAAGTTTTCGGGCAGCCGGTCTGTGGCTGCTGCGGGGTCCGCCGGAGCGGGGCTGCTCCAAGTGCGCGGCTCGGCCCCTCGCACACAGAGGACAGGAGGGACTGGGGCGGTGTGTGAAGCCGCCGGTCCGCAACTCACTAAGCCCATGAGTGACCCGCCAACGCTTCTTCCCCCAGTCCCCAGCCGAAAGGCGGCCGGGTGCCCTCAGCCCTGTCGCTGAGCGTGTAAGGAGACCACCTTGAGAAGGGGTTAGGGCTGTCCCGGCGCAAAGGTCACCCCCGCACCCCGCTCCCGTGCCTGCCGTCAGGCCATGAACTTTCCAGTGGGGTAAGTTCTCCTTTAAGAAAGCGAACTGTTCGTTATGCATATTTAAGACTGTTTGTCTGCAGCGCCCAGCTGACGCAGGGCTGGAGGCTCACAGTCAGGACCCGAGCTGTCGGGGACTAAATCATCCTAGTTTAAACGCACCCTCTGCCAGGGCTCCAGTTGGGAGCTCCTTGCCATTGCTCTAAACACATGTAAGTCAGAATGGGGGGAGGGGGTTGGGGGGCTGGGAGAAGGAGGAGGGAGGCTAAGTCTAGTTAGGGAGATGTGTAAGGTATTTTGGTCATTCCAATCACCAACGTCCGCTCCCAAAACCAACCAAACAAAAAATAAACAATTAAGCAAGAAATCTTATCCTTGGACTTATTAAATACTTTATTATTATTATTATTTGTCGTCCAGCCTAGGGGTTTCTGCCTCCCCCTCAGCACGCCTGTAACCCTAAGGTAGCCGAGCGGTGGGGGTTCGAGGCTCCCTCCCTCCTTTTGCCCTTCACGAGAGCGCTTTTCTGGGCGCACAAGTGTGTGTGAGGAGCGGAGAGGAGCACCGAGAGGGTAAGTGAATCCCTTACTTCAGTCGGGGTGGGCAGGAGGAGACCTCTCACGTCACCCGAGGATCAGAGGGCTCCTCCGTCGCGCCGAAGGTGGGATCCCGAGCGGCCTCTTCAGCCTGCAGCGAGCTGGGGGAGCCTCTCGGGGATGCGACCGCCTTGGAAAAGCCCCCTCCATGGCTAGGCACCCTGCCACCTCCGCGCGTTGTGTACTTCTGTAAGTGTGTGCGAAACGACAAAGTGTATGTGAAGGTCAGGCGGGCGAGCTCAAGTGGGAAGGAGCAACTTTCAGTGCTGTGCTCTTAGCGGTTTCCTGCCTTTTAAAGTGAACTTGTTCGAGTGTGCTATTCAAAATGTGGTTCAGTAGTTATGCCTTCAAATTAAGTTGCTTCTCGGTCCTCATCGGGAAAAGCAGACATGTGTCCTCAATTGTATAGTATATATATATATAAAAAAATCTACTAGGTACTTTATGGTTCCATCTGGAGAAATTAAAAGCCCAGAGCTGTAATGTTTATTCTTACATAGTTTACAAAAAACGGGGGAAATGTGTGAGACACATGTCTCCAAATATAACCAAAGTGCTTTCCCTTCTGGTTAAAAAGTTGCATGCGAATGTTTTCATTTTAGCACTCCCTGCCACCTGTACTTCTCAGGGAAACTTTTCTTGGCGTTAGCGGTGAAGCACCAATAGTACTTATTAATGAATTAATTATTATTATGGCTGCTGAATTGACTTAAAGTGCTTTGAAGGCCAAACTAATCCATGTTAATCAGTTACAATTAATTGTATTTCAGCTGTTGTTTTAAACACAGTTTCAAAGAGAGAGGCGAGGAGGTTGTGTATGGGGTGTAGGGCAGGGGTGTGATCCGGAGACCCTTCCCAGCCCATGGCACCGAGCCCATCCCTCAGAAGTTTCCTTTTGGCTTGCGAAACAGGCGCAACGTTGTCCCGCCTCGCGTGACACAAAGGTACGAGAGGAAACTTGGGTGACAAACACCTCCTTCTCCCGCCGAAAGCTGCAAAGGTTAAGGGAGTCCCGGGCTTAGGAGCGCAGCCCCGGAGAGAAGCTTCCTGTTTGGAGTTAGCATTGCAGGGAGGGCACCGGCTTTGCTGTGCCATCTTTGCTTGGCCGCTTTGCTCAGGGCTTTTGTATTGCCGACGGAGACGAGGAGGCAGCGGTGGGCAGCGAGGCTGAAGGGCTCCGCAGGGCCCTCTGGCGGGGGGGTGGCTGCAGCCCGTGCCCAGGAAGGTACGGGGGGAGAGAAGA